>NW_027361717.1:7222500-7637500 GCF_039654945.1 Dendrobates tinctorius | reverse complement strand
GTTAGTTATCAAGTGTTTTGTGTGCCGTATCTCTGTGATTTAAGGGCATAAAAATTCAAAGTTGGAAAATTGCGAAATTTTCAAAATTTTTGCCAAATTTCCGTTTTTTTCACAAATAAACGCAAGTTATTTGAATGAAATTTTACCACTAACATGAAGTACAATATGTCACGAGAAAACAATGTCAGAATCACCGGGATCCATGGAAGTGTTCCAGAGTTATGACCTCATAAATGTACAGTGGTCAGAATTGTAAAAATTGGCCCGGTCATGAACGTGCAAACCACCCTTGGGGGTGAAGGGGTTAAAGGCCCAGGATACAGAATAGACTACAAGCGCTGCTTGTGATTCGGCACCAACGTTGGAGAAGAGTGACCCCTTCAATCAAGACCTCTGCAGACTTATAAGTCTAAATCAAATGGTCATTACTCCATGCTAATTCTCTTGGATCTCTCTGCAGCATTCCACACTGTGGATCATCAGCTCCTCCTCACTATGCTCCATTCCATTGGCCTCAAGGACACCGTTCTCTCCTGGTTCTCCTCCTATCTCTCTGACCGCTCCTTTACTGTATCTTTTGCTGGCTCCTCCTCCTCTCATCTTCCCCTTACTGTTGGGGTTCCTCAAGGATCAGTCCTAGGCCCCCTCCTCTTCTCTTTGTACACTGCCCCTATTGGTCAAACAATCAGTAGATTTGGTTTCCAGTACCATCTCTATGCTGATGACACCCAATTATTCGCTTCTTCTCCTCACATCATGCCAGCCTTTCTAGAAAACACCAGCGATTGTCTAAACGCTGTGTCTAACATCATGTCCTCACTATATCTGAAACTGAACCTGTCAAAGACTGAACTCCTTGTGTTTCCTCCCACTGCTAAAGTACCTATACCCGACATTGCCATTTCTGTGTGTGGTTCCACTATTACTCCCCAGCAACATGCCTGTTGTCTTGGGGTCATAGTTGACTCCGAGCTTTCCTTTGTCCCCCATATACGATCACTGGCTCGCTCTTGTTATCTGCACCTCAAAAACTTTTCTAGAATTCGACCTTTTCTAACTTTTGTCTCTGCAAAAACTCTTACTGTTTCTCTTATTTATTCTTGTCTCGACTATTGTAACTCTCTTCTAATCGGTCTCCCTCTTACCAAACTCTCCCCCCTCCAATCTGTCTTGAATGCTGCTGCCAGAATCATATTCCTCGCCAATCATTACACCGATGCCTCTACCTTGTGCCAGTCGTTACACTGGCTACCCATCCACTCCAGAATCCAGTACAAACTTATTACCCTCACCCACAAAGCTCTCCATGGCTCAGCACTAGTGTTGAGCATTCCAATACTGCAAATATCGGGTATCGGCCGATATTCGCTGTATCGGAATTCCGATACCGAGTACCGATATTTTTTCAATATCGGATACCGGAATCGGAAGTCCCCATAATGCAATGAGCCACTGTTGTGGCTGTGATTGGCTGCTGAAATGATGTCATCATGATGCACGGTCTGTGCGCATCATGATGCACAGTCTCTGCTGACTGCCGGGGGTCTGTACGGGCCTGCCTGGGGCCTGTGCCGTCTGCCGGGGGTCTGTACGGGCCTGCCAGGGGTCTGTGTCGGCTGCCGGGGGTCTGTGCCGACTGCCGGGGGTCTGTGCCGGCTGCCGGGGGTCTGTATGGGCCTGCCAGGGGCCTGTGCCGGCTTTCGGGGGTCTGTATGGGCCTGCCGGGGGTCTGTGCCGGCTGCCGGGGGTCTGTGTCGACTGCCGGGGGTCTGTATGGGCCTGCTGGGGGCCTGTGTCGGCTGCCGGGGGTCTGTACGGGCCTGCCGGGGGTCTGTGCCGGCTGCCGGGGGTCTGTGCCGACCGCCGGGGGTCTGTGCGGGCCTGCTGGGTGTCTTGTGTGTGTGCAGGCATCGTTCGATGGGACTACAAGTCCCATCGGGCGATGCCTGCTACAATGACAGTGATTGACACATTAGCCAATGATGGGACAGTAGTAGTCCCATCATCAGGTTATTGTGTTGAATGTAAAAAAAAAAAAAGCATACATACTACATACTACATATATACAAAATACATACTACATACTACATACATACTTCATATACACTACATTCATACAACATACATACATACTACATACATACTACATATATACTACATCCATACAGCATACATACATACTACATACATACTACATATATACTACATTCATACAACATACATACATACTACATACATACTACATATATGCTACATTATATACTACATTTATACAACATACATACATACAGTCTACATATATACTACATTCATTCAACATACATACATACATACTACATATATACTACATTCATACAACATACATACATACATACTACATACATATATACTACATTCATACAGCATACATACATACTGCATACTACATACTACATACATACAACATACATACAACATGCTACATACTACATACATACAACATACATACAACATGCTACATACATACTACATACTTACTACATATATACAACATACATACAACATGCTACATACATACTACATACATACATACAACATACATACTACATACAATACATGCATACATTCATACAATACATACATATAGACATGCAGTACATATAACATAGAGTACATACTCACCATCACTTGTCACTTTGATCCCCGAAGCCAGTGTCACCTAATTTTAAAAAATATGAAAAAAACAAACAACCGATATACTCCCTGATCCACAGAAATCCACGAGTGTCCCACGACGATCTCCTGCACTGCATCACTGGGATGTGACTATAGTTCACTGGTCTCACTTTATGGCAAAAGCTGCATGGGAACTTTCTCACACAGCAAAGCCAAAAGTGAGACTAGGGACTATTTTTTTTACAGTGGCAGAGAAATACAGTGCGGAAGGATACCTACCTCCCATTATTGTATTTCTGGGGCCCCTAGAGAGCGGTGGCATCAGCTGATGCTGCTGTTCTCCACGGGAGATCGTCGTGGGACACTCGTGGATTTCTGTGGATCAGGGAGTATATCGGTTGTTTGTTATTTTCATATTTTTCACAGATGACACAGTAATGGTGAGTATGTACTCTATGTTATATGTACTGTATGTCTATATGTATGTATTGTATGAATGTATGAATGTATTGTATGTAGTATGTATGTAGTATGTATGTTGTATGTCTGTAGCATGTTGTATGTATGTTGTATGTATGTAGTATGTACTATGTATGTTGTATGAATGTAGTATATATGTAGTATGTATGTATGTATGCTGTATGAATGTAGTATATATGTAGTATGTATGTATATTGTATGAAAGTAGTATATATGAAGCATGTATGTAGTATGTATGTATGTTGTATGAATGTAGTATATATGTAGTATGTATGTAGTATGTATGTATGTTGTATGAATGTAGTATATATGTAGTATGTATGTATGTTGTATGAATGTAGTATATATGTAACATGTATGTATGTGTGTATGTTGTATGAATGTAGTATATATGTAATATGTATGTAGTATGTATGTATGTATGCTGTATGAATGTAGTATATATGTAGTATGTATGTAGTATGTATGTATGTATGTTGTATGAATGTAGTGTATATGAAGTATGTATGTAGTATGTATGTTGTATGAATGTTGTATGTATGTAGTATATATGTAGTATGTATGTTTTGTTTTTGTTTTTTTTTAACATTCAACACATTAGCCGGATGATGGGACTACTACTGTCCCATCATTGGCTAATGTGTCAATCACTGTCATTGTAGCAGGCATAGCCCGATGGGACTTGCAGTCCCAGCGGATGATGCCTGCACACACACAAGACCCCCGGCAGGCCCGCACAGACCCCCGGCAGTCGGCACAGACCCCCCCGGCAAGCCCGTACAGACCCCCGACAGCCGGCACAGACCCCCGGCAGCCAGCACAGTCCCCCGGCAGGCCCATACAGACCCCCGGCAGCCGGCACAGACCCCCGGCAGGCCCGTACAGACCCCCGGCAGCCAGCACAGGCCCCGGCAGACCCGTACAGACTCTCAGCAGCCAGCACAAACCCCCGGCAGGCCTGTACAGACCCCCGGCAGGCCCGCACAGACCCCACCCGCACACACAGACACGCACAGTGTCCGCCCACGCACCGCCCACACTCTTCCCCCCTCCCGAACTGGATGTGCAAGTAAACATAGTAACATAGTAACATAGTTATTAAGGTTGAAGGGAGACTTTAAGTCCATCTAGTTCAACCCATATCCTATCCTAACTTCCCCTAACATGTTGATCCAGAGGAAGGCAAAAAAAACCCATGTGGCAACAGTAAGCTTCACATTGGGGAAAAAAATTCCTTCCCGACTCCACATACGGCAATCAGACTAGCTCCCTGGATCAACGCAATATTAAGGAGACTAGTGTATATACCCTGTAATATTATACTTTTCAAGAAAGGCATCCAGTCCCTTCTTAAATTTTAGTAGTGAATCACTCATTACAACATCATATGGCAGAGAGTTCCATAGTCTCACTGCTCTTACAGTAAAGAATCCGCGTCTGTGAGTATGCTTAAACCTTCTTTCCTCCAGACGTAGAGGATGCCCCAAATGGGTTTTTTTTAATTCCGATATTTCTGTCCCATTGACTTGAATGGGACTTCCGGTATCGGAATTGGCCATACCGATACTTTTTGGGTATCGGTCTGATCCAATCCGATATTTCTCTATATCGGAAAGTATCGCTCAACACTACTCACCACCACCCATTGACTTGAATGGGACTTCCGGTATCGGAATCGGCCATACCGATACTTTTTGGGTATCGGTCTGATCCAATCCGATATTTCTCTATATCGGAAAGTATCGCTCAACACTACTCACCACCACCCTACATCTCCTCCCTTGTTTCAGTATACCATCCTACCCGCGCCCTCCGTTCTGCTGATGACCTGAGGTTAGCATCCACAATAATCAGAACCTCCCACTCCCGTCTCCAAGACTATACACGTGCTGTGCCAATTCTTTTGAATGCACTTCCCCAATTAGTCCCCAATCCCCACAATTTTAAGCGTGCCCTGAAAACTCATTTATTCAGACTGGCCTACCGCCTCAACACATTAACCTAATCTATCCCTGTGTGGCACAGCCAAAAGTTTTTAGCATAACCAGGTTCCCCGCATCATGTTCCCACATGCATTATACATCCATTAGCCCTCTGTGTCTGTACTGTTACACACTTAACATTATGGCTGGTCCATACAATCAGGGCAACTGTTACCACCCACCTTTCCTGTCTCCCTTTTTTTTCCTGATAGATTTTAAGCTTGCGAGCAGGGCTCTCATTCCTCTTGGTATCTGTTATGATCTTTGTATGTCATGATCCATGCGGGATCAGGACTGATAAAAAGCACAGGTAACCTTTTTTTTTTTTTCTTAAAGTTTGGTTTTTGCCCCCGGTGGCCATTAGGATTATTGCACTGTGGTGTTTTGTTCTCAGTTTGCCCCCCGGTGGTGGTGAGCGTCATTGCACTGTTTTTTTTAGTCATGTGCACATGATTATATTGCAGGTGGGATTGCTCTGGCTCTGCTATAAAAGAGTCACAGGTGTTGCAATCAGTGTTGGTGATAGTGTTCATTTCAACCATCCTTGGTGGAGGAAGGAGCTGGAGAACGTTCCTTGCAGCACTGTCTTAGCCCTGGTGTGGAAGGAGTCATAGGGGATTTCCTTGTAGCTCTGACAGAGCTTGGTGGCAGCGATTCAGGAGGAGAGCTGCATTCTGGTGGTGGACTCTGTTGCCAGAAGCAAGTGCAACAGAGTAAAGCTAAGTACTGTTTCCCTGTTTCAGTTCAGCCCTTTGCCCAAATGCTGCAGAGCCTTACTAATGAGATTAGGGGGCTGCGCTGAGGGTTGATGCGGCAGCTGTTGCTGTTGGTGGGCTCTGGGGGCTTGGTTCAGGAACAAGCTCAGCCAGAACCCAAGATATCCCTCCCTGACAGATTTTCTGGAGGGAGAGATCAATTCTTGGTGTTTCAACAAGCCTGTAAATTTTATTTCAGGCTGCGCCCTCGTTCATCAGGGAGTGAAGAGCAACGGGTGGGAATCATTATGTCCCTTCTTAAAGGGGATTCCCAATCCTGGGCCTTCTCCCTATCGGATGATTCTCCATCATTAGAGTCCATGGATGAGTTTTTTGCGGCTTTGGCTCTTGTGTATGGGGATCCTGATGGCGTCGCCCTGACAGAATCTCGAATCCGTAGGTGTAAACAGGGAGCCTGGATTGCTGAGGAGTACTGCTCAGAGCTTAGGAGATGGGCCACTAACACTCAGTGGAATGACCCTGCACTTAGGAGTCAATTTGTGCAGAGTTTGTCTCCAAAGTTGCAGGATACTCTGTTGCAGTACGCCGCCCTCAGGTCGCTGGAGGCCGCCATGTCCCTTGCCATCCGGGTGGATAGACGCCTTAGGGAAAGACATATACAAAAAGTGCCCCCTGATGTCCTCGCTAGGGAGGAGGACCCACCAGTGCGGACAGAGGAACCCAGACAGCCCGGTGTTGTTGATACAAAAAAGGGGGTGTCTGCGGCTCGTCGTGGTGGGGGGGTATGCTTTTCCTGTGGGAAGCCTGGCCATTTTATGAGAGCCTGCCCAGTTCATGCCAAGACTCCTGACGGACCCATGCAAGTAAGAGGAGCTAGTTTGTATTCGGAGCTGCCTACGGTTCGGCGAGTGGTGTCTGCATGTCTGTACTGTGGGCAGACTGGTCATGTCCTGAAGGCTTGCCCATTGCATGCCAAATTATATGTGTCATCTGAGAAGCCGCATTCCCCTGGTCGCTTGGAGGGAGGCGACCAGGGAGTATACATTTTTTCCATTTTGCCCTCCCAAGGTACCATGTCAGGAGAGGTCTTGGCTGGCGGGTTACCGGAGGTGATACCAGTGCTTGTGGACAGCGGAGCAGGAGTCAGTCTGGTGGATGCTCGCTTTGTCCAGACTCATGGTCTGAGATGTAGGATGCTAGCCCAGCCTGTAAGCGTCCAGGCCATAAACTCTGTTCCACTGAGCCAGGGGAGCTTGACCAAACTTGTAGAGAATATCCATCTGCGTATAGGACATCATGAGGAGTCCTTGTCATGCTACATCTTGGAGGGAATGCCAGTACCTATTGTTTTAGGCCTCCCTTGGCTAAAAAGACACAACCCGGTAATAGATTGGCGGGCGAGGGAAGTGGTCAGCTGGGGGCACTCGTGTGAGGTCTGCTGCCTAGGAGCTACTGTCTCTGCCATCTCTCTTCAGTGGACCGCTTCCTCTCTGGTGAGGGCAGCAGATGTGCTGCAGGAGAGTAGGGGCAAGTCTCAACCCTCGCTATTGGCCAACCCTGGGAGGTGCAGACCTCGTGGTGGAAGGGGTTGGAGGGTGGTGTACCCCTTGGTGAAGTGCGTGGGTGTGAGTGTGGTAACTCAGGGGGATGCTTCTGTTGTCAATCCCAGAAAGAGTTCTCCAAATGGTGACAAACGAATGAGTGGCAATAAACGTTTAGGTCCGGACCTGTGTGTGAACGAGCGTGTATGGGTGGCCACCAAAAAACATCCAGTGGAAGTGTGTTGTGGAGTGTTACCAGCTCATACCAAACATACACATACACAACTCGTTCCCCAGGTCAGCACTTCGGAGATGTGTGGTGTCTCCAGAACGTACGTTGCCAATACCAGCGGGCTCGTTTGTCATCAACCTGATGTGCAGGTAGTTGCTGGGGTGAACTCTGGGTCTGGGCATCCCCGCTGTAGATGGTTCCCTGATGGGGAGCGGTCTTGAGGGTCCAGAGGCCCCTCATTAAGAGGAGGGTACTGTCATGGTCCATGCTGGATCAGGACTGATAAAAAGCACAGGTAACCTTTTTTTTTATTAAGCTGTGCTTAAGTTTGGTTTTTGCCCCCGGTGGCCATTAGGATTATTGCACTGTGGTGTTTTGTTCTCAGTTTGCCCCCGGTGGTGGTGAGCGTCATTGCACTCTGTTTTTTTTAGTTACGTGCACATGATTATATTGCAGGTGGGATTGCTCTGGCTCTGCTATAAAAGAGTCACAGGTGTTGCAATCAGTGCTGGTGAAAGTGTTCATTTCAACCATCCTTGGTGGAGGAAGGAGCTGGAGAGCGTTCCTTGCAGCACTGTCTTAGCCCTGGTGTGGAAGGAGTCATAGGGGATTTCCTTGTAGCTCTGACAGAGCTTGGTGGCAGTGATTCAGGAGGAGAGCTGCATTCTGGTGGTGGACTCTGTTGCCAGGAGCAAGTGCAACAGAGTAAAGCTAAGTGGTATTTCCCTGTTTGTGTTTTTCCTTAGTGAGTATTAGTACAGCGGTGGGGCCAGTGCCTGCACCACCCAGCTCCCTAGCAAGGGATAGGTGTAGGGTGTGCTAGGGCGACAGGTTCCTGATCGGCGCCCAGTGCGGAACCGGCATAGGGAACATTAGGAGCGTTAGGGACACTGATCAGGGAAGTGCAGGAGGTCTCCAAGTCCCCTTTCCCTATCGCAGGGCCCACCGTTGTAACTGTTTACCCTTTCCCCGTGTCTTGTTGTTTTAGTTACCGGCCTGCGGGCCATGTCACACAGGACAGTATCATGTGCCGCGTCTTGTTGTTTTAGTTACCAGCCTGCGGGTCGCGCTACACAGGACGGGTCATCGTGACAATGTGATTATTGTTATGCTATAATGTCTGTTGTCTGTACAAGTCCCCTCTGAAATGTAAAGTGCTGCGGAATATGTCAGCGCTATAGAAATAAAATTTATTATGATTATTATTATAGGAAAATAACTCTTATTACCGTTGAATTCTGTTTATACTTTTTGGCTGTTTGCTAAACCCGTTCTCATTATATTCATTTCTATGCTGTTAACTTTGCCAGTAGAGTTGAGCGACTTTTGCTTTTTTAGGGTCGAGTTTCATTTCATGAAACCCGACTTTTCCAAAAGTCGGGTCGAGCAAGTGCTGTGACCCTGAGCAAGCAGGGGGGGCCCACTCGTTGGCGACGGCACTGGCACAGGGCCCCTGATAGTACGGTGGTGTGTCTGACGGCGGGTGTGCCGAACCTGCACTTTCATCTGCAGCTTCCTCTTTGTCACCGTGTAAGATGGAACTGTATATGGGAAGGGTAACCTGAGTTTCATCAGGGTCAGATTCAGGCCGTGTAGCGTGCAAGGGGAATTTAGTGGTCTGGGTCAATGTACCAGCAGATTCATCGAGCAGTGGCTGGGCATCAGTGCACTTGTGTCGCCCCTGTTACGTCCGTCTGCAAGTCTGGGCTGCAGAAAGACAGCGCCCCGAGTAGCACCGACACCCTTTACCCCTATACAGGGATCTGGATTTACTGCAGAGCCCAGGAAGCGCTGTCTGAACAGGAGCAGAGTGCCAGAGCAGAACGGTCGCAATAGAAAAGCAGTGAGGGAGCCAAAAATGAAGTCGGAAACCAGGCGAGCAGTGGAGGTACAGAAACGGCAGGCAGGCAGAGGCAGAGTCGAGAGTCCAGGCAGAGGTCACAAACCAGGAGAGTAGCGGAGGTACAAAATTGTCAGGCAGTAGAGGGGGGTCAGGAATCCAGGCCAAGGTCAGCGTCAGTAATCGGGAGAAATGCAAGGTACAAAAACGGCATGCAATAGAGTAGTCAGAAATTCAGGCTGGGGTCAGTGTTAACGATAGGCAATCACAAAGTAACACGTAGGGGAACCAAGAATATATCCGGCGGCTTGCAAGACCAGTCCCAAAGTATTTGAGGGATCAGGTCATCCCTCACAGGCTCCCGGACTGCTGATGTCATCAGAACCGCCCCCAGGACCAGACCCGATGATGATGCACAAACCCCTTCATGACAGACAGGGGAGCGGAGTCTGCGTCCACTAGATGCCTGCGCAGGAACCCTTTCACTGTTGCTGCCATCCCTCGGGTGCGAACCACGGCGCCTCCCAATGGCCGAGGCGGGAACAGCAGGCCCTGAGCTCGACGGCAATGTGTCAGTCCGGCGCCTCCTGGTGGTCGAGGCCCGGACCGCAGCCCCCGAGCCCATGGGCAGCGTGACCATCCGTCACCTCCTCGTGGCTGAGGGCGGAACAGCAGGCCCCGAGTCTGATGGCGACGTGACAGCCCCCAGGAGTCCGGTCGCCACAGTGGCATTACCTTCCTCCTAGGGAGTGTGATGTCATGCTTGGGAGCAACGAAGGATCTCTCTAGCAGGTTAACTTATTGGGCGGCGTTATTCCCACGAGTCACGACTCTCCAAACAGCGTTCATGAAGGCAAAGTGTTTGTTTTACGTGGGCAGTATGGTTGCAAAGCTGAACCTTAAAAATGTCCAGAAGGGCATCACCAGGAGTGGAGCCTACGGCGTAATTTGACTCAACATGGGCAACCGCAACCATCCAGCCACAAAAAAGATGCACACATTGCAAGCTTAATTCCGTTAACGGACGAGACCCCGTCATGCCCCGCGGTCCGAGTCCGGCTTACTAGAGGGACACGCGAGGCTCTGGCACGTGAGATTGGCCAATAACTGGTGTGTCATGCCCTTACATGTCCGTGGCTGCATGTGCGCTACACTGAAAAGGCCAGCGTTTGTCACTTACAGGTGCAGATAACCCGCTGAACAACGTTAGTGATGGGGATCTGGGATTACAATTATTACCTGCGAACGATGATTTCCCAGTAAGTGCAGGTCAACCGCAGTTCCGGAATTAGGCCTAACCGTCATTCCTGAAAAAATGAAAAACTTACGTGTGCAAACCACAGGTGCTGTAGCTTGCTTAACAGCTCGCCAGCCGTTCTCAGGCCCAGTATGGATTACACGTGATTGCACAAAGGTGAGAAAGGGTACCGTATCCCCGGATAACATGTATGGATAGCATAGTGTACACATTCAAAATATATGTCTATAGATCAGGAGGCAGGCTCAGACGGTGTCAGGCCCAGAATGGATTACACGTGATTGCAGAATTGTGAGAAAGGGTACCGTATCCCCGGATAACATGTATGGATAGCATAGTGTACACATTCAAAATATATGTCTATAGATCAGGAGGCAGACTCAGACGGTGTCAGGCCCAGTATGGATTACACGTGATTGCACAAAGGTGAGAAAGGGTACCGTATCCCCGGATAACATGTATGGATAGCATAGTGTACACATTCAAAATATATGTCTATAGATCAGGAGGCAGGCTCAGACGGTGTCAGGCCCAGTATGGATTACACGTGATTGCACAAAGCTGAGAAAGGGTACCGTATCCCTGGATAACATGTATGGATAGCATAGTGTACACATTCAAAATATATGTGTATAGATCAGGAGGCAGGCTCAAACGGTGTCAGGCCCAGTATGGATTACACGTGATTGCACAAAGGTGAGAAAGGGTACCGTATCCCCGGATAACATGTATGGATAGCATAGTGTACACATTCAAAATATATGTGTATAGATCAGGAGGCAGGCTCAAACGGTGTCAGGCCCAGTATGGATTACACGTGATTGCACAAAGGTGAGAAAGGGTACCGTATCCCCGGATAACATGTATGGATAGCATAGTGTACACATTCAAAATATATGTCTATAGATCAGGAGGCATGCTCAAACGGTGTCAGGCCCAGTATGGATTACACGTGATTGCACAAAGGTGAGAAAGGGTACCGTATCCCCGGAAAACATGTATGGATAGCATAGGGTACACATTCAAAATATATGTCTATAGATCAGGTGGCAGGCTCAGACGGTGTCAGGCCCAGTATGGATTATACGTGATTGCACAAAGGTGAGAAAGGGTACCGTATCCCCGGATAACATGTATGGATAGCATAGTGTACACATTCAAAATATATGTCTATAGATCAGGAGGCAGGCTCAGACGGTGTCAGGCCCAGTATGGATTTGACGGCCCAGACTACACAGCGGAGGAGCAGGGAGAGGTAAAGATTGCAAATGCTGGGGCCCTACCCAAGCAAGGGGGGCCCACTCGTGGGCGTCGGTACTGGCACTGGGCCCCTCATAGTACGGCGGTGTGTCTGACGGCGGGTGTGCACCACCACCGTCAGAGACACTTGATTGCACTATGATGGACCCTGTGCCAGTGCCTGCGCCCAAGAGCCGGCCTACCCACCTGTCCAGGGCAACGGCACTCGCACAGTTTCGTGCTCTAGGTGGTGACTCCGGCCATGGGGGGGGGAGGCAGCACAGTTAGGGAGTTTTAGAAAGTGGCATATGTTGATGTTGGACATTCAGCTGACACAAAAGGCGAAATTGTTCAAGTCCCAGGAAGAGGAGGACCAAAGCAAGCCATTTTTCTGTCACCCTATGTGTCATCAGGGGAAGGTGGGACAAAATCCTTGGAAACCCATGCATGGTTCATTTTAATGAAGGTTAGATCATCCACATTTTGGGTTGACAGACGGGTCCTTTTTTCTGTCAGGATTGATCCAGCTGCACTGAAGACTCTTTCCGATAGCACACTTGCAGCTGGGCAAGCGAGCTCCTGTAAGGCATATTGTGCCAATTCAGGCCAGGTGTCCAGTTTAGCGGCCCAATAGTCAAAGGGGAATGACCTGTGTGGGAGAACATCGATATGGGAGGAAAAGTAGTTTGTAACCATAGTTGACAACTGCTGTCTCCTGTCACTTTCCATCGATGCAGTATTACCAGTTGTGTGAGCGGTACTTGAAAAATCAGTCCACAACATTGTCATGAAACCCCTGTCTCCAATGCCACTTCTGCTGTGTGCACCATGAACACCTCTGCCAAGCTGCCCCCGGCCCGTACGGCTCATGTGAGAACCATCACCGCTGCTGTGCTGGGAATGCCTCAACCAACCGGTTTACAAGAGTTGCTTGTTTATTAGCCAATATTAGGTCAAGGTTCTCGTATGGCATGATGTTTTGGAATTTTTCTTTATAGCGTGGATCCAGGATGCTGGCCAACCAGTAGTCGTCATCGTTCATCATTTTGGCAATGCGGGGGTCCCTTTTTAGGATCTGCAAGGCATAATCTGACATGTGGGCCAATGTTCCCGGTGTCAATGATGCACTGCGAGTGCTGGGTGGAGGAGCACTTTCTGGCAAATCCACATCCCTCCAGTCACGCACAAACCCTGTGCCAGACCTTGCCATGCCAACATTTTCACTTGCCTCACGAGATACATCATCCTCCCCTAAGTAATCATCCCCATCATCATCCTCCTCATCCTCTTCTTCCTCCACCTCATCCAGGAGAGGTCCCTGAGCAGACAATGGCTGAATGTCATCAAGGATTCCCTCCTCCTCTTCCTCCTCGTCAACATTGGCTGCAGACGCCTGCTCCTTAAGGTGCGTCAAAGTTTGCATGAGCAGACGCATAAGTGGGATGCTCATGCTTAGGATGGCGTCGTCTGCACTTACCAGCCGTGTGCATTCCTCAAAACACTGAAGGACTTTACAGAGGTCTTTCAGCTTCGACCACTGCACACCTGTCAACTCCATGTCTGCTCTCAAAGTGCCTGGCCGTGTATCCTCCCACAAATGCATTATGGCCTGCCTCTGTTCGCACAGCCGCTCAACCATGTGCAGGGTGGAGTTCCACCTTGTTGCTATGTCGATAATGAGGCGGTGGTTGGGAAGGTGGAGCAATCGCTGCAGCTTCTGCATACGAATGGAGTGTACAGGCGACCGGCGGATGTGCGCGCACAGTCTTCGCACCTTCTGGAGCAGGGCTGTTAACTCCGGATAATTGTTGAGGAAGCACTGCACCACCAGGTTCAAGGTGTGAGCCAAGCAAGGTATGTGGCTGAGTTTTGAAAGGGCTATAGCTGTCACAAAATTACGGCCGTTATCACTAACTACCTTGCCTGCCTCAAGATGTATACTGCCCAGCCATGACTCAGTTTGTCGCTGAAAGTACTCGGCCAGCACCTCCGCGGTGTGTCTGTCGCCCAAACACATCATCTGCAACACAGCCTGCTGATGCTTTCCACTAGCTGCTCGATAGGGGGACACCTCGTGTGCAACAGTGGCAGCTGCAGATGGAGTGCTCGTACGACTGCGCTCTGTGGACGAGCTTTCGCTTCTGGAGGAGGAGGAGGAGGGTCGAACGCCTACAGCCAACTGTTTCCTATACCGTGGGCTAGGCAACACTGTCCCACCACCGCTGTCCCTTGTGGACCCTGCATCCACCACATTAACCCAGTGCGCAGTGATGAACACATAACGGCCCTGGCCATGCCGACTGGACCATGCATCTGTTGTGAGGTGCACCTTTTCCACTCACTGACTGCTTGAGTGCATGGACAATGCGGTCTTTCACATGATGGTGGAGGGCTGGGATGGCTTTGCGAGAGAAGAAGTGGTGACTGGGTAGGTCATAGCGTGGTACTGCATAGGCCATGAGTTCGCGGAAAGATGCGCTTTCCACCAACCGATAGGGCATCATCTCTAACGAGGTTAGTTTGGCAATGTGGGCGTTCAAACCCAGTGTACACGGATGAGAGACTGAGTACTTTCTTGACCTACTCATAGTCTCTGGGAGGGAGAGCAGGACTTGAGAGCTGCATATGGTGGAACTAGCAGTGGACAGGGTGGACTGAGAGAGGGTTGATGATGGTGATGGAGTTGGTGTTCTTTCTGATGACCTAGATTCAGTCTTTCATTGATATAACAGTGGGATTCCCTGACTGCTTTGGCCTTGCAACGACACCTCAACATTTGCTGCTGTGCTAACCGGTGGGCTTACAGTGGGGGAAACAATGTAGCGTTGCTGACTACCTTCTTTGTGATCAGTTGCACATGTGGTACTTGAGGTTTGGTGTTGTGTCCACGCTTGCAAGTGCATGCTGGTTAAATGTCTAAGCATGCAACTGGTATTCAAATTTTTCAGATTTTTCCCTCGACTAAAGGTCTTTGCGCACTTCTTACAGACAACCTTGGCCTGATCATGAGGATTTTCTTCTAAAAAGTGCCACACTGCACTCTTCCTACTTTGGAAGACATTTTGCGGCCTAGCAAGCTGTGCTATTTTGACCGTCTGGACAAGCTGTCCAGCAACTCTTTTGATTTTTGGAACCTGTCTTTGGAGTGCTCCGGGCCTGCCAGATAACAGCTGTTGCGATGTCGATGTCTGCTGTGGATGCTCCTCCTCCTCATGTGAGCTATTGGAAGCAGCACCCTCTTCCCCCAATGGATGCCAATCTGAGTCAACAACTGGGTCATCCAACACCTCCTCTTCAATGTCATGTGCACCTTCCTCTGCGTCACCGTGTATGGTGGTATAGTATGTGGGAAGGGGCACCTGAGTCTCATCAGGGTCAGAATCTGGCTCATTACACTGTGAGGACAATGTAGTGCTCTGACTGAATGTACCAGCAGAATCATCTATCAGTGGCTGTGCATCAGTGCACTCCATGTCAGATTCATATTGGCCTGGGTAATTCACCATTTCACTTGATAACCCAGGCATGGTATGTGAAAACAGCTCCATGGAGTAATCAGTTGTATGGCCTGCGTCATCCTTCAATCTTGGTTGGGCTGAAGGACACAAGGAAAGGTGTGGTTCCTGAACATAACCCTCCAATGACGACTCAGTGCTTTTATTTTTTACAACTTCAGAAGAGGAGGCGATAGAGCTGGAGGCTGAGTCAGCAATGTAAGCCAAAACTTTTTCCTGATGCTCCGGCTTTAAAAGCGGTTTGCCAACTCCTAGAAAACTAAGCCTTCGAGGCCTTGTGGAGCCAGACGATGACGCAGGCTCAACACCTCCTGCATTCGGTCCTATTTTGCTTTTGCTTTTGCAACTACCATCAGGACCACCACCAACACCATCAACACCATTCATTATGTCGCAGGTGTAAAAAATGTCACTATAGGACAGGGGAGACGTAGAATTTCTGAACACACTTGTGGACACTGTTGTGCGAGGCCCAGTTAATATCACACCGCTATGTCACAGGCTCAATGTCGCAGGTGTAAAAAATGTCACTATAGGACAGGGGAGACGTAGAATTTCTGAACACACTTGTGGACACTGTTGGATTGTGTGAGGCCCAGTGAATATCACACTGCTATGTCACAGGCTCAATGTCGCAGGTGTGAAAAATGTCACTATAGGACAGGGGAGATGTAGAATTTCTGAACACACTTATGGACACTGTTGTGTGAGGCCCAGTTAATATCACACCGCTATGTCACAGGCTCTATGTCGCAGGTGTGAAAAATGTCACTATAGGACAGGGGAGATGTAGAATTTCTGAACACACTTGTGGACACTGTTGTGTGAGGCCCAGTTAATATCACACCGCTATGTCACAGGCTCAATGTCGCAGGTGTAAAAAATGTCACTATAGGACAGGGGAGACGTAGAATTTCTGAACACACTTGTGGACACTGTTGGATTGTGTGAGGCCCAGTGAATATCACACTGCTATGTCACAGGCTCAATGTCGCAGGTGTGAAAAATGTCACTATAGGACAGGGGAGATGTAGAATTTCTGAACACGCTTGTGGACACTGTTGTGTGAGGCCCAGTTAATATCACACCGCTATGTCACAGGCTCAATGTCGCAGGTGTGAAAAATGTCACTATAGGACAGGGGAGATGTAGAATTTCTGAACACGCTTGTGGACACTGTTGTGTGAGGCCCAGTTAATATCACACCGCTATGTCACAGGCTCAATGTCGCAGGTGTGAAAAATGTCACTATAGGACAGGGGAGATGTAGAATTTCTGAACACACTTGTGGACACTTGTGTGAGGCCCAGTGAATATCACACCGCTGTGTCACAGGCTCAATGTCGCAGGTGTGAAAAATGTCACTATAGGACAGGGGAGATGTAGAGTTTCTGAACACATTTGTGGACACTGTTGGATTGTGTGAGGCCCAGTGAATATCACACCGCTATGTCACAGGCAGAAATTGGCTAGTGTATGACAAACTACAAGGTGTATATAGAATTGGGCAGAATAGGAATCTCCCTAGAGTGTAGGTCTGTAAGAACGGAACATGTCCTCGACTTATCCTTACAGAGTGACACACAGAGAGCTTAACTGTGGCCGTGATAACAGCCGTTACACGGTACTGAGAGAGGAGCGTGCACGTACACCGCTGTCCGGTGTCCGTAAAATTGTCAAGCTCCGTGTTTTTTAAGTATACGGACTGACACACGCTGTCTCTCTATAGTTTTGAATGTGATCAAACAGCAAATATACTTAACTGTTTGAAAAGCAGACAAAACTAGAAGGTGTAGGTCTGTAAGAACGGAACATGTCCTCGACTTATTCTTACAGAGTGACACACAGATAGCTTCGCTGTGGCCGTGATAACAGCCGTTACACGGTACTGAGAGAGGAGCGTGCACGTACACCGCTGTCCGGTGTCCGTAAAATTGTCAAGCTCCGTGTTTTTTAAGTATACGGACTGACACATGCTGTCTCTCTATAGTTTTGAATGTGATCAAACAGAAAATATACTTAACTGTTTGAAAAGCAGACAAAACTAGAAGGTGTAGGTCTGTAAGAACGGAACATGTCCTCGACTTATTCTTACAGAATGACACACAGATAGCTTCACTGTGGCCGTGATAACAGCCGTTACACGGTACTGTGTGAGGAGCGTACACCGCTGTATGGTGTGAAAAAATGCACGCTCAGTACCTCGCCAGGACAAAAAAAAAAATTGGATTGCTTTTAAAAAAGCAGTTTGCAGAGCAGTGGGAAAACAGCAATGCAGCTATCAGGAAGCCTTATAAGGCAGCCTAACAACCAACACAGCTGATCCAGCAAAATATAGCCTCCACTTGCACTGCACACACAGTGACTGGTGTGTTGTACAGGCAAAATCGCTAGCAGCAGAAGCAGTTTTTGGTGTCTTCTTCCCTGCCTAATGCTCTCCCTACAGAATCAGCAGCAGCAGCTCTCCCTATTCTGAGATCAGCATGAGTAACATGGCGGTCGGCGTGCACGCCCTTTATACCACCTGTGGCGCCCCCCAAAGCAAGCCAATCACTTGCATGCCCTTCTCAAAGATGGTGGTGACCCCTGCCTATGTCATCACGTTGTCCACAGTGTCTGTGGATCCTGATTGGCTGAAAAAGGGCGGAAAACAAACTTTTGAAACGCGACTTTGGCGCTAAAGTCGCCGAGCTCGTGGCCGACCTCACCCTAGGGTCGGGTTTTGTTTCATGAAACCCGACTTTACCAAAAGTCGGCGACTTTTGAAATTTTTCGACCCGTTTTGCTAAACTCTATTTACCAGTATTATTCCCTGTAAATAAACCTCAAGTGTATCAAGAGGTAAAGGGAATGCTGTCGCAGATGCTGAAGAAGGGAGTGATCCGTGAGAGCCAGAGCCTGTGGGCTGCTCCCATCATCTTGGTGCGGAAGAAGGACGGAACTTTACACTTTTGTGTGGATTACCGCGGGCTCAACGCTTGTACGGTGCGAGATTCATATCCACTGCCACGGATAGAGGAGTCCCTGTCGGCGCTGGGAAATGCCCGATATTTTTCTACGCTGGACCTGGCCAGCGGGTACTGGCAAGTACCCACGTCTGAACAAGATCGAGCAAAGACAGCTTTCATTCTTCCAATGGGATTATATGAATTCAACCGCATGCCTTTCGGGCTAGCCAATGCACCGGGAACATTTCTGTCTCTCATGGAGAGATGTCTAGGAGACTTGAACTTTGAAGCCACTCTGATTTACCTAGACGATATCATCATCTTTGCTCCCACCACTGAAGAACATCTCCGAAGACTGGAGCAAGTTCTGAGTCGGCTACAAAAGTACAGGTTGAAAGTGAAACCCCAGAAGTGCCACCTCTTCCGGACCCAAATCTATTATCTGGCGCATGTTTTCTCTGCCGAAGGAGTGAGGCCCTCTCAGGAGAAAATCGCTGCGGTGCAGGAGTGACCGACCCCAAAAACCGTGAAGGGTGTGCGAGCATTCCTGGGACTCACGGGATACTTTCGGCGCTTTGTAAAAGATTTTACCCGCATCGCAAACCCCCTCCTGGAATTGTTGAAAGGAGTACCCTCATGTGCGAAGAACAGGAACATACACTGGGGAGAGCAACAGGAGAAAGCCCTGACCGAGGCCCCTGTGTTTGTCTATGTTGACTTCACGCAGCCGTTTATCTTACATACTGATGGAAGTCTACAAGGACTTGGGGCAGAACTCTCGCAGATGCAGGATGGAAAGGAGCGTGTCATTGCATACGCCAGTCGCTCCTTACATGACTCGGAAAAAAATCTGGATAGTTACAGCTCATTCAAGCTGGAGTTGTTGGCGCTGGTGTGGGCAATGACTGAGAAGTTTGCAGAGTATCTGGCCGGCTCGGAAGTCCACGTGTGGATGGATAACAATCGAAACAGCTAAGCTGGGGGCCCTAGAGCAACATTGGGTAGCACGAATGGTAAAATTTCAGTACAAGATCTCCTACAAGAGGGGAGTGGAGAATACTCATGCTGACGCCCTTTCCCGAGTAAATTACCGACCGTCAGCTCCCAGTCGGGATGAAGAGTTGGAGGCTGTAGAGGTACCAGGGTTTGGAGGAACTGCCGGTGGCAGCGACGCGGGAAACAGTTCAAGAAAAGACACAGGAGAATTTGTTGGAACAACCCTTTACCAGTATTATTCCCTGTAAATAAACCTCCCCTTTAACTGTTGGTCCGTCCGTCGGTGACATACCTATTCCTGCACGCTTCTTACAGACATACACAACACACCTGTGTGAATTATAGTTTTAACTATTCTCAGTATCAGACTGACATCTTAGAAGCCTTCTGGTATAGTATTTGTATACTGGGTGAGACACAGTGTCTCATCATAGGCGGTACTGACAGAAGTCATTTTAATGCAGAAGAGTCATATTTTGGAGCACACAACATTTTCAGTAAATTTTTTTGTTTCTTGCCTATTGCCACTAATTCAAAATGGCAAGAAGCAACAGCATAGTTATCTGTGATGGGACAGGGAACCATATGATTACTTAAAGGAAACCTGTTAGCTGATTCATGCTACCCAAACCATGGGCAGCCTGAATCACAGCCTGGCGGCATAACTGTAGTCAGGTGTATCTTTCTTTGAAACACTTCAGGATTTCAGAAAAAATATACAGTAGTTTGAAGAGCTAGTGCCAACTAGATCTGAACTGCCCCCAGCCGGCCTTACCCAGCACTGTTCCAGGGAGACTTGTCAATCACTTTGAGTGATGTGGGAAGAAGCCAGCTGGTGGCAGTCTCATCTTTGCCTATAGTCTCCAACTGGTCCGTCAAAGTATATTTTCTCTGAAATGCTCCCAACAAATACGAGACTGCAATCATGGAGCCAGGCTTTGATTCATGTAGCCTGTAGTTTTGGCAGCATGAATCAAGTAACAGGCTCCCTGTAATAAAACATATATTAGGAGTTGCCACAAATTAAAGCCCATCCCACCCAGCAACTTGTGATACCAGGCATGGATTTAAATTTTTCTTTTTTTTTCAAACTTCCCAACAACTTGTGAGATTTTTCAGAGTTGTGTGCCTCCTAATAAACTGAGACTATTTATTCCAATTCTCTTCAGATTAATACTGGAATACAAAGAAGTATTTTTAAAAAAATATGCACAGGGGGTCTTCCTGATGATTGATGGTTGCGAAGGCAAGAGCTGCACAGGGAAAGGAGACTATTTGCATAACTTTATAACCCTGAAAAGTACTTAGGATTTCATTGAAAAAGAACTTTGATCACTTATGAGAATGAGCTTTTGAAGGCCCTCCCGAACCTGGCAAGTGCCCCAGATTTCCTCTGTAAACCTTGCCCAAAGCCTGCGCTTCCTTCACGGCCTGGATTGGGTGCTCTGCCATTCTGTTTTGTCATTATATGGTGGTGATGGAGCTGGACGCGAAGCGCGTTTTTTTTAGGAGATCTGGGGCACTTGCAGAGCTTGGTTCTGCCTTCAGGACACTTGTGAGCTCTTTTGCGGAAGAAATCAAAGTACATTTTTTCTTTACAATGCTAAGTCGATCTGTAACCACAAAAGTAACTTTTCACAAGTATCATCTACACTACCCCTCAGTTTTGGTTTATCGGCCATGAATCATCTGACAAAATCTCTTTGATTCATTTTCTTACTCAGCTCTCGCAGCAATTTTAGTTTCGCAGCAAATTTCACTTGTTTTTAAATGAATTTCAATATCACCAGCGATGAAGAATCATTTCAGCTTCTGTAATGTGTGGTGTATGTAGAATAAAGGAGGTCAATGCAGGAGCACCCGTCTCAGTTCTGCTAGGTGAGGAATCAAAGAATAACATGAAAAAGCTTTCATTACCTTTTAAGCAGAGACATAAAATTATGGGAAACAATCAGAAGATAGGGACCACAGCCAAATATTCTGTAATCATTCTGCTTATTAATAGAAATAAAATAGCTTCGATGTCCCTGCTCACATCACCAGTTGGTTAACATTTTCACTACCTGTCCATACATCATTGAAAGACAGCTGTGAGAGGTGCAGAAGAAGCATTGGTACCCAAGCCCTGGTGCCAGGATGGCCCAAAGTCCCATTTGTCTTGTAACAAAAATATTTTTAGCTGAATGGAAGTCACTACATTTTAATTTTCAGCGGAAATGTACACTAATTTGTCAACAGTTTATTCCAGAAGAGGATAACATAGTAACATAGTAATTAAGGTTGAAGGGAGACTTTAAGTCCATCTAGTTCAACCCATATCCTATCCTAACTTGCCCTAACATGTTGATCCAGAGGAAGGCAAAAAAAAACCCATGTGGCAAACAGTAAGCTTCACATTGCGGAAAAAAATTCCTTTCTGACTCCACATACAGCAATCAGACTAGCTCCCTGGATCAACGCAACACTAAGGAAACTAGTGTGTATACCCTGTAATATTATGCTTTTCGAGAAAGGCATTCAGGCCTTTCTTAAATTTTAGTAGGGAATCACTCATTACAACATCATATGGCAGAGAGTTCCATAGTCTCACTGCTCTTACAGTAAAGAATCCGCGTCTGTGAGTATGCTTAAACCTTCTTTCCTCCTGACATAGAGGATGCCCCCTTGTCCCCGTCACAGGTCTAAGAGTAAAAAGATCATTAGATAGGTCATGGTATTGTTCCCGCATATATTTATACATTGTAATAAGATCACCCCTAAGCCTTCGATTCTCCAAACTAAATAACCCCAAGTGTAATAACCTGTCTTGGTATTGCAGACCTCCCAGTTCCCTAATAACCTTGGTCGCTCTTCTCTGCACCCGCTCCAGTTCAGCTATGTCTTTCTTATACACTTGAGACCAGAACTGTACACAGTATTCTAAGTGTGGTCGCACTAGTGACTTATATAGAGGTAAAATTATGTTCTCCTCATGAGCATCTATGCCTCTTTTAATGCATCCCATTATTTTGTTTGCCTTTGCAGCAGCTTCCTGACACTGGCCTCTAAATGTGAGTTTGTCGTCCACCCATACACCCAGGTCTTTTTCAGTGACAGTTTTGCCCAGTGTTTTACAATTAAGCATATAATTATACATCTTGTTCATTCTACCCAAGTGCATGACCTTACTTTTATCCCCATTAAAGCTCATTTGCCATTTATCAGCCCTAGCATCTAGTTTACATAAATCCTCCTGTAATATAAAATTGTCCTCCTCTGAATTGATTACCCTGCAGAGTTTAGTGTCATCTGCAAATATTGAAATTCTACTCTCTATGCCCCTTACAAGGTCATTAATAAATATGTTAAAAAGAAGCGGGCCCAAAACTGACCCCTGTGGTACCCCACTGCTAACCGTGAACCAGTCCAAGTGTGCTCCATTAATAACCACCCTTTGTTTCCTATCCCTGAGCCAGCTCTTAACCCACCTACACATATTTTCCCCTATCCCCATTGTTCTCATTTTATGTATCAACCTTTTGTGTGGCACCGTATCAAAAGCTTTTGAAAAGTCCATATACACCACGTCCACTGCATTCCCTTGGTCCAGTCCGGAACTTACCTCTTCATAAAAGCTTATTAGATAAGTCTGACAGGAACGGTCCTTTGTAAACCCATGTTGATATTGAGTCATAATGTTATTCTTCTCCAGATACTCCAGTATAGTATCTCTTAGAAAACCCTCCAGGATTTTACCCACAGTTGAGGTTAAACTTACTGGTCTATAATTTCCAAGTTCAGTTTTTGTCCCCTTTTTGAATATTGGCACCACATTTGCTATACGCCAGTCCTGTGGTACAGATCCTGTTATTATGGAATCTTTAAAGATTAAAAATAATGGTCTATCTATGACTGTGCTTAATTCCTGCAGCACTCGGGGGTGTATCCCATCCGGGCCTGGGGATTTGTCAATTTTAGTGATTTGTAGACGCCGCCGTACTTCCTGCTGGGTTAAGCAGGTGACATTTAATGGACAATTTTTATCCCTGATCATGTTATCCGTCATGGGATTTTCTTGTGTAAACACTGTTGAAAAAAAGTCATTTAGCATATTGGCTTTTTCCTCATCCTCATCCACCATTTCACCCAGACTATTTTTAAGGGGGCCAAAATTATCATTTTTTAGCTTCTTACTATTTATGTAGTTAAAGAATATTTTGGGATTATTTTTACTTTCTCTGGCAATGAGTCTCTCTGTCTCAATCTTTGCTGTTTTGATTTGCTTTTTACAGAATGTATTTAATTTTCTGTATTTAATTAATGCCTCATCACTACCTACTTGCTTTAATTCTCTAAATGCTTTATTTTTATCTCTTATTGCACCCCTTACAGCTCTATTTAGCCATAGTGGTTTCCTCCTATTTCTCGCATTTTTATTCCCATACGGTATATATTGTGCACAGGTCCTATTCAGGATGCTAATAAACATCTCCCATTTTCTTTGTGTATTTTTATGTCTCAGGATATCGTCCCAGTTAATTGCACCAAGATCATCTCTCCTCCGTTGGAAATTTGCTTTCCTGAAGTTTAGTGTCCTTGTAACCCCTCTACTACACATCTTATTAAAGGATACCTGAAAACTTATTAATTTGTGATCACTATTACCCAAGTGACCCTCAACCCTTACATTTGATATGCGGTCTGGCCTGTTGGTTAATATTAGGTCTAGCAGTGCCCCCCCTCTTGTTGGGTCCTGAACCAGCTGTGAAAGGTAATTGTCTCTCATAGTTGTCAAAAACCTATTACCTTTGCTGGAACTGCAGGTTTCAGTTCCTCAATGTATTTCAGGGTAGTTGAAGTCCCCCATAATAATGACTTCTCCTTGAGTCGCTGCTTCATCTATTTGCTTTATGAGGATATTCACTGTTGCTTCCATTATTTTTGGAGACTTATAACAAACCCCTATCAGTAATTTATTATTTTTCCCCCCTCCCCTTATCTCTACCCACAGGGACTCTACATTTTCATTAGATTCATATATATTATCACGAAGGATGGGTTTTAAGGATGATTTTACATATAAACACACGCCTCCCCCTCGTTTATTACTACGGTCATTTCTGAACAGACTACAGCCCTGTGAATTAACCGCCCAGTCGTGGCTCTCGTCCAGCCATGTCTCAGATATCCCCACCATGTCATAATTATGCTCCAACAACATTAACTCCAATTCCTCCATCTTGTTGGCAAGGCTTCTGGCATTAGTATACATGCACTTTATGTATCTCTCTGTACCTCTATTCTTTCTTAAATTATTAACTGTTCTAACCCCACCCCCCATGCCACCCCCACCCCCAATTTCAATATTTGTGCCCAGGTCTCTATCTGCACTGTCTTCCCCTCCTATAAAAGGAATACCCTCCCCCCCGTCCCTAGTTTAAACACTCCTCCAACCTTCTAGCCATTTTCTCCACCAGCATAGCTGCACCCTCCCCATTGAGGTGCAGCCCGTCCCTAGCGTAGAGCCTGTAGCCAACTGAGAAGTCGGCCCAGTTCTGCAGGAACCCAACCCCTCCTTCCTACACCAATTCCTGAGCCACTTATTAACCTTCCTAATCTCCCGTTGCCTCTCTGGCGTGGCACGTGGTACAGGAAGTATTTCCAAAAATACCACCTTGGAGGTCCTTGCTTTAAGCTTACAGCTTAATTCCCTGAAATCATCTTTAAGGACCTTCCACCTACCTCTAACTTTGTCATTTGTGCCAATGTGCACCATGACCGCTGGATCCTCACCAGCCCCTCCCAGTAATCTGTCAACCCGATCAGCGATGTGTCGGACTCGAGCGCCAGGTAGAATCATAGAATCATAGAATCATAGAATCGTAGAGTTGGAAGGGACCTCCTGGGCCATCTGGTCCAACCCCCTGCTCAAAGCAGGATTCGCTAAATCATCCCAGTCAGATGTCTGTCCAGCCTCTGTTTGAAGACTTCCATTGAAGGAGAACTCACCACTTCTCGTGGCAGCCTGTTCCACTCATTGATCACTCTAACTGTCAAAAAGTTTTTTCTAATATCTAATCTGTGTCTCTTCCCATTCAGTTTCATCCCATTGCTTCTAGTCTTTCCTTGTGCAAATGAGAATAAAGTTGATCCTTCTACAATGTGACAGCCCTTTAGATATTTGTAGACAGCTATTAAGTCTCCTCTCAGTCTTCTCTTTTGCAAACTAAACATTCCCAAATCCTGCAACCTTTCCTCATAAGACAGGGTTTGCAGACTGGTCACCATTCTGGTCGCTCTTTTCTGAACTTGCTCCAGTTTGTTGATGTCTTTTTTAAAATGTGGTGCCCAAAACTGGACACAATATTCCAGATGAGGTCTGACCAAAGAGGAGTAGAGGGAAATAATGACTTCACGTGATCTAGACTGTATGCTTCTGTTAATACATCCTAGAATTGCATTTGCCTTTTTTGCTGCTGCATCACACTGTTGACTCATATTCAGTCTGTGATCTATTAGTATACCCAAGTCTTTTTCACATGTGCTGTCACTTAGCCCTATTCCTCCCATTCTATATATGCTTTTTTCATTTTTATTGCCCAGATGTAGTACTTTGCATTTCTCCCTGTTAAAAACCATTCTGTTAGTTGCTGCCCACTTCTCCAGTTTATTTAAATCTTTTTGAATCCTCTCTCTCTCTTCTCTAGTATTAGCTATCCCTCCTAGCTTTGTGTCATCAGCAAATTTAATCAGTTTACCCTCAATTCCTTCATCTAAATCGTTGATAAAGATGTTGAACAATACAGGGCCCAGGACAGAGCCCTGTGGTACCCCACTTGAGACATTCTTCCAACTGGATGTGCAGCCATTTACGACCACTCTTTGGGTCCGATCACTAAGCCAGTTATGAATCCACCTAACAGTTGCCTTGTCCATTCCATACTTAGTCATTTTTTCGATAAGGATTGTATGAGAGACTTTGTCAAATGCTTTGCTGAAGTCAAGATATACTATATCTACAGCATTTCCTTGATCCACCCAATCAGTGATACCGTCATAGAAGGAAATTAAGTTAGTCTGACATGACTTATTAGTTAGAAACCCATGCTGACTCTGTTTAATCACTTCATTCTTATCCAGGTATTGACATACATGTTGTTTAATAATTTGTTCAAAGATCTTTCCTGGTATAGAAGTCAGACTCACCGGCCTATAGTTGCCTGGGTCCACCTTCTTCCCCTTTTTGAAGATAGGAACAACATTTGCTCTTCTCCAGTCTTCTGGCACTTCTCCTGTTCTCCAAGAATTTTCAAAGATTATGGAGAGGGGTTCAAAAATTTCTTCTGCTATCTCCTTCAGTACTCTGGGGTGTAATTCATCTGGACCTGGAGACTTGAATTCATTTACGTTAGCTAAGTGTTTCCTCACTATCTTTCTGTTTATAGATATCCTGGATTCTTCTATTCCCTTAATAGAACAGTGAAGAACAGATGATGTTACATTTCCTTTCTGAGAGAAAACAGATGCAAAATAGGAATTTAAAAGTTCAGCCTTCTCAACATCCTGTCTTACCATTTCATCATTTTCATCCTGTAAAAATCCTATAGCATCTTTGACTTTTCTTTTACTTTTGACATATCCCCAAAATCCTTTATTATTGCTTTTGACATCTCTTGCAAGCCTCAGTTCATTTTCAGCTTTAGGCAGCACACCGTTCAATGATCCCTGTCTTTGTGACAGATTGCCCTATCTGTTCCCCTAATAATTGAGTCTCCCACTACCAGAACCTGTCTGGCCTGCCCTGCTCTCCTATTTCCCCCCTTGCTGGAGCAGACACTCCTCCGGCTTTCAGAGGACATGCCTTGCTGCAGCAGTGCTACTCCTGCACTAACACTCCCCTCAGCTGCCAACTTAGCAAACTTATTGGGGTGTGCCAGATCAGGACTAGCCTCCCTGGCACTCTTCCCTCTACCCTGCCTTCTAACTGTCACCCAGCTAGCTGCTTCATTGTCCTGCAGCTCCAACCTAGCATCCCCCCCCTCATCTATCCCATTGAGCATCTGCTCAGTGAGCAGAAGACTCCTTTCCATATTGTCTATGGATGATCATCTAACGCTTCTAGCACACTGCATACTGTCCTCAGTATGGTGGGACCGACATAGGTATACAGTGACAGACACAAACAGAAGAGAGCCCCTGTGCAAGAACAGTATATGTGCCCATTGCAGTCAAATAGCTCAACAAATGTACAATGCCTCTTACTTTGGAGGTGGAAATGGGCCTCCTTAATTTTTGAGGCACTGTGCGGCTGCCGCAATGATATGTCCGCCCTGTATGAATATCCTTGTTGGTATGGAAAAAAAGTGGGAGCAATCCAGCTTAAAGGACAAAAGTAAAGTCTTTATTTGATCATTTTAAAATAATAATGGCGTTATGGTACAACATCAATAAAGATGCAGTTGGAGTTGGTGGGTGTAAGGAAAAAAGTTGAGAAACCAAACGCACTTCAAACACTTCTCAAACTGTTAGCAGTATTAAGTTCTGACTGAGGCGAGTGGAGAATCCTTTTTCTCTTGCCAAAGGGAACTAGCATGTTATTTAGATTAAAAGTTTAAACTTTACAGGCTGACTGTGTTATATCGTTACTCGTGTAGGCTGACTATGCTATAGGGTTAGTGGTGTAGGCTGGCTCTGTTGCATTGTTTGGTACAGACTGACTATTATAGGGTTTCTGTTTTAGACTGGCTCTGTTATAGAGTTACTGGTGTAATCTGGCTCTGTAAGGCCGGAGTCACACTGGCGAGGAATACGGGAGAGTGAGAGGCGCAAAAAGCACGCATTAGACACGGACCAATGATTTTCTATGGGGTCACTCGCACCAGGCGTATATTTCTCCTCAGTATCCTACGCTCCGTGCCACTCACAGCATGCTGCGATTGTCAGCGTACTACGGCCGTAATACGCCAATGCAAGTCTATGGGTGCGCAAAAAATACGGATTACACACGGACCACACATGTGACTTGTGAGAAATACGCACCAGGTGTCTTTAGAAACCCTGTCATAGGGGTCCATTATATGTCCATTTTGCAAGCCTGCGAGAAAATCTCGCCATACGGATGCCATACGGATTACATACGGATGCTGACATGCGCAAAATACGCAACCACACCTTGATTACGGATGACATACGGAGCACTGTTTAGGGGTCTGTCATCCGTATTACGCATGTAAAATACTGACTGTATTTTGCGTCGGTTAGTGTGACCCCGGCCTTAAAGTGATTTTGGTGCAGACTAATTCTGTTATGAGCTTACTATTGTAGCCAGACTCCGTGACAGAATATTGGGACAGGCTGACTCTATCACAGGGTTTATGTTTTAGGCTGACTGTGTCATAGGATTACTATTGCTGATTGGTTCTGTTGTAGGCCAACTCTTTTATAGAGTTACTGTTACAGGCTCTTTTATAAGGTTACTCTTATAGACTGGCTGTGATATTGTAGCAGTGACTGAATGACACTATAAGGCAGGGCTCAAATACGGTACAAGAAGCAGAACCTAAACACCAGCTTTATTGAAAGATAGAGGATTATATGCGAAAAATAAGATTAACAGTTCTTGTAATGAAAATAGCAATAATGGATACAAGGTGTTAGGGCTGGCGGAACACACCAAATTATAAATAATAGGTGCGTTCGCAGCCCGTGGTCCACCGTGAAGAGGTGGTACACTGCCGCTAGGTAATGGCGGAAGAATAGAGCGGCGTGAAAACAGTCACACGTGGGTTACGTCACCCAGTGTGAACAGGAGCGAACTCTATTGACTCACAGAGCCGCACAGCCGCTGAGCGCAAATACCGGAGCCTGTTTAGCTCACAGAGCCCGGCCAAAAAGCGCACAGAAAGCGGCCACAGAACTCTACCCCAAGGACACAGGGTTAGAGTTCCTCTAGGCCCTCTGAGCGCACGGCGTTGCTGCCGCGAACGCCGCTATAGACGCTGGCTACGGAGTGTGGAGCACGTGCACTGTGGCTTGCCGAGTCACTGATGGGGACTAATGCCTGACTCTGACTCTGCCCTACCTACACCTAAGCCTGGGCGCTAGCAGGCTAGGCTGCACAACACATGCGTACCAAGGGTAGGGGTTTCATAATGTGTCAGTCACCAGAGACATTCATACGTGCATACATCACTCACTCCTCATGGTCTGAAAATACAGAGTATCGTAGCGCATGGCCAAGCAGCCATGCGAACCTTTTATAGCCGCGAGCGTCCGGGACCTTCCTGGCTTCTCGGATGGGCCAATCCGAACAGGAGCAGGACCTGAGCACGTGACCTTCGATCTCCAATGGGAGATCACTCCACGGGCATGCTCAGTGGCCCGACATGAGGACTTAGTCCCTGGAGAATCTCGCTGCTGAGCAGCCTGCATTGCCATAGCTGTGCCAGAAGTGGCAGCAGCAAGCAAACCCACAGAGGTGGTCTGGGCAGAGTGCCGGGACCGACGAGTTTGCTGAGCAACCTCCTCTGCAGCAGGGGAGGAATGGGAGACCGCCGGGAGCAGGGCTTGGGATTCCCACTGTGCAGCAACAGGAACCCGATGCCTAACACAAGGAGAGATAGCCGGAGCATGACACACACGCTGCGCTCCATCTATGACAATGCAATGATCAATACAAACAGTGTAAACAATTTCCATAAACTACTCTCTCCTAACTTTCTACTTCTGATAATCGGGCTTCGCTGTTACAGCACATTAGCTAAAGAACCCTGCTCTACACCCTAATACAGTTGAACACTGGTGTCACACTTACAGTCCTGTAACGCTTAGGAGAAAGTTTGATAGCTTCTGCTTTGTACCGATGTAGTGGAGCAGAGTTTGCTGTGTTGAGCTCTTCCTTCAGGTCAACGGACCTGTCTTCTTCTGGGTTCAGGCAAATCTTGTTTCCACTTTCAATGCTGAAGGATTACTGGTACCATAACATTGTTTTCTCTCTCAGGTTACAGGTGCTCAGGGAGAACCAGCTTAGCTCTGCGATGTGGCTCTTTGCTTCTGACTGTCCTGATAATCGATCCTGTGGTAATCGGGCACTCTCTTCTCGCTTGAAGCCATTAGATCTTTTACCAGTCTCTCAGGTTCAGAACATACTTATTGTCCTTTCTCTGTCACCCAGGCAGGAGTTTGCCTCTTCTCTTCCTGAACAGACATTTCTTGCATCTTTTTAAAACCAACACACAGAAAACTGCAGGGGGAAAAAAGGGCTAGTCCAAGGATACACTAATAAGAGGGGAGCATCGTGTCCCAAAGTCACATTGTAATTCAGTTCTTGACAGGGGCTGACCCCTATAATACAGTGTTACTGTTTTATATTCACTCTGATATCATATCACTCTAATATTGAGTTAGTCAAGCAGCTCTAGTATAGAGTTAGTCCATGTTCGTTCATCACAGATGTGTTATGTATTTGCTGTGTGGAATCTGAACTTCAAATCTGCAGCAATTTACATTGCAGTACAAATAAATTAAAATTTCAAAATCCCATTCACATATTGCAGAAAAAAATGCAGGAAAATGAAAGCATGATGCAGGTTTCAAGTCAGCAGCATGCTCATTCTTGTGCAGATTTTCATTGCGGATTTCACCCCATTTAAGGCATTACGATGGATCACGGGGAAGTATCCGCAACCAAATCTGGTTCTGTCTGCGGTTTTCACACAGATTTGTGATCAAGTCTGTAGCTGATTTTTCCAGCAATGTGTGAACATAGCCTTACTTTTACATGTTGGCTCTAGTATAAGGTTACTAGAGCACACTGACCTGTTACAGCAGTTGCAGGCTGGCCCTGTTATACAATCTCCGTAGCTCCCAACCATCCCAGATTCAACTCGACTGGCCCTATTTGAGGGCACAGTCACAGCTTCTATCACTCACTACTCTCTGACATTTTCATCACACCATGGCTCCTCCTCAAGGGGCATGAATGCATCTATCTGCATGGACAGATATTCCCCAGGACTTGATCTCATGTCTCCATGTTCTCAGCAGCTCTAGCTATGAGACACAAGCCATATTAATAAACAGGAGAATGTGGTAATCTTGAGCTTTACTGCATGCAATGAACCCAGAAGCAGATTATACCTGTGCATTGTATACAGCAGTGAATTTCTTTGTATTTGTATACTGAGGTGAAGAAAACATATTTCTTTTGCTTCTATAAAACTACAAAAATAATAAAAAGTTAATGATTTAGTCTTTTTTCATGAGTCTCCCTAGGTTTCAAACCCACCTTCAACATTAGAGGCTCTGGTGATGTCACTCAGAGAATTTTGTATACTTGATCTGTATTGCAAGCTCTGACTCCACAGGCAAATTAGAGATATTTTTATTGATCTGTTTTCTAAAGGGAGAATAAACAAGATTTTTTTTTCTTCCTATAAAATTACTAAAAAATAATGAAAAACAATTATAATAATGTCAGTTTTAATTTTTTTTAAATAATAAATATTAAAAATCAGCAAATAAGACGGATATAGTTGTTTGTAATCGTAACACTCACAACACAGCAATCAGAATAGTCACGGGAATCAGTTAATGGAGTAAAAAAATGGCAGGATTGATATTTTTCTCTTATTAAACCCATAAAAAATTGTAATAAAAATGTAATGTTGAGGCCGTATTCACACATAGTGTAAATGCTGCTTTTCTACTGCTTTTTCTCTGCACGTTTTCTGCAGGTGTCTGCAAAACATGACGCAATATCCATCTTCTCTGATTACTGCAGGTTCATTGTGTTTCTTTTATGCATATTCCCTCATATTTGATACATTTTTGGTGCTTTTTAATAGTACTGAAAAGTTTTGATTCTGCACTTAAAAATGCAACGGAGTTTATTTTTTTCTTGCAATTTTTCAGGCTGCACATGGAAGCCTATAGAGAAAACCCGCAGAGTACAGCAGCGTCTTTACACGCAACGAAGGCGTAGATTTCACGTAATCACTTCCACTTTGCTTAGACATTTAGACTGTGTTCACATGCAGAGTAAATGCTGTGTTTTTTCTGCTGCATTTTTTGCATAGAAATTATGTTGTGCTTAATGGTCCAAGCAAAGTGGATGTGATTTCACATCCACATTTCATGAAAACCGCGCCCCGTTTTTGTCTAAAGACGATGCTGAAATGTGCAGTTTTGATGCTTTTTTTTCTTTAGAGGCTTCTATGTGGACTCTAAAAAAAACACATGAAAAAAACGCAAAGCTTTTCTTTACTATAAAAAGCACTTAAAATGCAGCTTCACATCTTCACTAAATTGAATGAAATATGGAGGAAAAAGCATACAATTGCAGCAAAAATGCAATAATCAGAGAAGATTGTTATTGTGTAGTTTGGTGTGGAAAATAAATATTTGTGCTACTTGTGAACATGGCCTTACAGATATCAAAAAAACAGATGTCATATAGTGAAGCTACATAAAGATGAAAAAGTACTGGTGGCTCCGACTGTGAAGGAAGGAGCAAAAAATAAATCTATAGGTCTCAACTACAGATGAACAGGGTGCACAGATGTTGTCACGCCAGCATCGGACGGTAAGAGGTTTGCGGCCTCTCGTCCAGCTACTCACTGGCCTGGACGCTGGACCATAGATCCGTGAATTGATCCGCTCATCTCTAATCCCAACTGTCCCAGATAGAGCGGACAGTCCCGGTTTTGGGTCTTCGCCATGCAGTCTCAGGCATGTGAATTTTTTTTTCACTGTGACCAAGGTCACACTTGCAACTGCAACGCGAGAAACTCACGCGAGTCTCTCGCATCAATACAGGGCACTGCCGCCGGAATTCGGGACTGGAGTGCTCAGCTAATAGAAATATAAGCAGCCACACACTCCGGTCCTGAGTCCGGTGGCAAAACCGAGTACTGAGATCTCCTTTTACAAGGGTAGAAAGAAATGGTAAATGGACATGGGTTGGGGTGTGTCAAGGCATATGGCCAAATATTGCATAGCGCTCAGAACTATTTGTTCCTCTATCTGTTCTTGAAATGTTGGGAGGTATGCAATCATTATTACAAGATACCGCTGTTACCGCATTACTGATTAAATTGTGAACTTTTATTAGATTTTTTTCCCTTCAATATGCAATGAGTCTCAATGACGGTGCAGGGACCAGTTTTTTTTAAAGTGACTCACAAGCTACAAAACTCTGGGGGCCTTGGAAATGGATGTTTTTTATCCCATATACCTAGCAGAAAATAATACAAGGAATGATGTTAGCAGTAATGGTAGCATTGTAACTTTGGCTTTGATGTACAACGTGCTTACTGGACCTCCAATTGTCATGCACCGACTCACTAGCCAATCTGCAATTCAGTAAAGAGAACCATTTATCACGTCTGACAGCTTTTATCTGGACACGTAAATCCCAGTCTAATATAACATTATAAATGGAGCTGTGGTAAAACCTGCTCTGCTCACACCTGATGCCTCTCACCCAGTAATAAAGACGGAAGACATGGAAGAGCGTAGAGCTATGTCGCTACACAAAGGAGAATGTGAAGACTTGTTTTACTACTGTACAATTTTATTATGTGAAATGCCATTTATTTGGTGCACATTAGGCTGATGTCAGATGTCCAGCTAATCTTCTGCTGTAGGAAACCTTTGTCGCATTATTATTGCCTTCCCCGGCTGTTCTTCCTTAGTTAACTCCAGTCTACGACGTGAGACGTTGTCAGGTCCATCACTACATTGTGTGATTTATGTAGTCACAGAGCAGCACAATTACAATGTTTTCCATTACATCCATAGAATTGAATTCTCTTGAAAATGTTTCCTGCTTCATTCTTGTGCTACCGCTTTACCCAAAGCTACAAGAAAAGAGTTCATATAAAGTCTTGTAGGCAATGACCAGAGGCGTAACTTGAAGTTTGTAGGCCCAAAAGCAAAATTGCCTAAAGGACCCTCAACTATCACTGGACTTTAATAATAATAGTCCTTTCCTATGGGACAAAGGGAACTTTGGGGCCCTTCTAGTCTCTAGAGCCCAACGGTTACTGGTAGTGGCAGATATGCAAGATAAACACTGCAATGATCAAACTCGCCGCCATATTGTTCAATCATAATCATAGACTATTCATGAAATTCAATATCCGTCCTACTATATGTAACATGGACTGAAATTCTTAACCTTTTAATTCTTAACCTCTTCCTGAAATAACTATTTTACATTTATTTGGAAATTTTCTGCTTTCCAAATGTCATAACTCATAACTTATTTGACACCATATAAATAACACCATTTCATTAGACATATAATATACTGGAACACTTGGTGGCATAGAAATCCATCAATTTTGCTGGTTAACTTTATTTTTCAGGTTTTTTTTTCTTGACCCATACCAGAAAAACACTGATGGTAAAAATGGACACACAGATGAGACAATGATGGAAAGCACTGATGACACTGGTACCATTTTTTCACATACGTGTTTTATACGGATGTGTGATAGAGCTTAGCAATATCAATGTGAACCCACAGTAGAAATGGATGGTAACCAACAGTCCATTTAATAACACAGTGCACTAATAGACTTTTCAAGCTTTTTAACATTAAAAAATAGTCCAAAAATTATCTACATCTTTCAGAACAAATCCAATTCTGTTGAAGACTTTTTTTTAGCATAGAGAAGCTTATCAAAATGACTAAAAAAATGTTACCTGGAGCTTAGGCTGGTTTCACATTTGCGTTTTTTTGCGCTGGAAAAAAACGCATACGTGCGCATGCGTTTTTTCCCCTATATTTAACATGGGTGCGCATACCTGCGCGCTGGTAAGCGCACGTATGCGATTTTCATGCTCTGCGTTTTTTTGGGGTGTGCGTTTGTATTTTCCAGACGCAGCATGTTGCATTTTTTGGCCCTGCAAAAAAGCGCATGCGCACGTATGCGCACGTTTTGCGCTAAAAATGGCCATTATAGCCTATGGATGCGCATACATGCGCACTGGCATGCTCATGTATGCGGTTTTTTGCACATGCGTTTTTTTTTGTTAACCATGGAATTTAGGGGTTTGGGTTAGAGTTAGGGTTAGTTAAGGGGGTTTAGGGTTAGGGTTAGGGTCAGGGTCAGGGTTAGGGTTGGGGTTAGGGTCAGGGTTAGGGTTAAGTATGGTTTGGTTAAGGGTTAGGGTCAGGGTTAGGGTTAGGGTTAGGGTCAGGGTTAGGGTTAAGTATGGTTTGGTTAAGGGTTAGGGTCAGGGTTAGGGTTAAGTATGGTTTGGTTAAGGGTTAGGGTCAGGGTTAGGGTTAGGGTTAGGGTTAAGGTTAGTTAGGGTTTGGGTTAGGGTTAAGTATGGTTTGGTTAAGGGTTAGGGTCAGGGTTAGGGTTAGGGTTAGGGTTAGGGTTAAGGTTAGTTAGGGTTTGGGTTAGGGTTAAGTATGGTTTGGTTAAGGGTTAGGGTCAGGGTTAGGGTTAGGGTCAGGGTTAGGGTTAAGTATGGTTTGGTTAAGGGTTAGGGTCAGGGTTAGGGTTAGGGTCAGGGTTAGGGTCAGGGTTAGGGTCAGGGTTATGGTTAGGGTTAGGGTTAGGGTTAGGGTCAGGGTTAAGGTCAGGGTTAGGGTTAGTTAGGGTTTAGGGTTTGGGTTAGGGTTAAGTATGGTTTGGTTAAGGGTTAGGGTCAGGGTTAGGGTTAGGGTCAGGGTTAGGGTTAGGGTTAGGGTTAGGGTCAGGGTTAAGGTCAGGGTTAGGGTTAGTTAGGGTTTAGGGTTTGGGTTAGGGTTAAGTATGGTTTGGTTAAGGGTTAGGGTCAGGGTTAGGGTTAGGGTTAGGGTTAGGGTCAGGGTTAGGGTTAGGGTTAGGGTTAGTTAGGGTTAGGGTTAGGGTCAGGGTTAAGGTCAGGGTTAGTTAGGGTTTAGGGTTTGGGTTAGGGTTAAGTATGGTTTGGTTAAGGGTTAGGGTTAGGGTCAGGGTTAGGGTTAGGGTTAGGGTCAGGGTTAGGGTTAGTAAAGTCATGGTTTGGGTTAGTGTGAGGGGCCACCTAATGTTGGAAAAAAACGCAAACGCGGTAAAAACGCACTACAAACGCATAAAAACGCTGCGTTTTTTTCATGCATGCTCATAAAAATGCTTGAAAAAAACGCAGCAGTTGTATGCTTTTGTATGCGTTTTTTCAATCCGTTTTTTGCGGGAAAAACGAGCTGCAAAAAAAAGCAAGTGTGAAACAGGCCTTAGAGACTTTTTGAAAAAAAAAAAAAAAGATTTCAAAGTTTCCAAAAAATGGATTAGTTTAAAATAAAACCCACAAAAAATACACAGTTTATTGTTTTTCTATTATTGCCCTAATGGCTGTAGCATTTTTTGCTGAAAAAAAAAGAATTAAAAAGCTGGCAGAAAAAATGCAAGAAATAAACAGCATTTTTTCTATAAAACACTTTGTCTTGAAACCACCCTAATTATCCACACCAATTGCCAGTGAGAATATGAATTGCTATAATACTTGAGAACCCTATCTTTTCCAAAAGCGATTTTCTACAGGGTTAATGGATGTTAATATGGGTGTAGGTATATGTATCAATGCTAATGTGGAGCTTTGTCCTGTGTATATACTTGATAAAGTACTAGTAAAATATGATACAGGAAAGATATAGTATATCTTTGTACCATGTTAGCCAGTAGATAGAAAAATATTCAGAATTGAGAGTCCTCAGTGGTTGATACCTTTTAATGGCTAACTGAAAAGATGGTAACACATTGCAAGCTTTCGAGACTACTCAGGTCTCTTCATCAGGCATAGACTAATACAATACAGATGTTGTATTAGTCTATGCCTGATGAAGAGACCTGAGTAGTCTCGAAAGCTTGCAATGTGTTACCATCTTTTCAGTTAGCCATTAAAAGGTATCAGCTACCGAGGACTCTCAATTCTGAATATTTTAGTAAAATATATTTCATAATCTAAAACATTTCAACAAACAGGAAGAAAAAGTTTAGGACCAATCTTGCCAGTTGAATAATCCGACATTAGGAAACCCAGTGAAGCTTATTTTCAAATCCATTTTTGAGATATCAGAGTGCTCCTACAGGTTAAAGCGCATGATTTCCTGCACTGTCCATAACAAATTGATGAAGGATTAGTTAATTGGATATGTAAATGAATACAATATCATTTACAGTGATTGCACAGACTAATGAGGATGTCTATTTCACTATCTGTTTTACAATTAGTGGTGGGAATCTATACTCAGTGATTGTCTTATCCTAATGTCAGTAATTAGACCTTCAGCTTGATGGGAATCATTAAAAGAAGCGTCTTACCGCGGGGCTGATGTTCTACTAAAATCTTAAGTGTTACTCTCATGAAGCACATAACCATTAGCTGCGTGTCCATCTGTCCGGGACACTGCTGGGAAAAGTGCCTGATCAATTAGCAGGTATCACTAATTTCACACACATTGGCTGAACATTACAGGATTAGCTATTAGCTGGTAAATGGTGCTGTTTAGAGAAATGGACCAAATGAAGTCATGAACCATAATTACGTGATGATTCCTAAATAACATGCCCGTCCATAGGGCGCATGTATAATGCACATCCACGGCCTCTTTTTGTATGGATAGTGAAATGATGTTCTTAGCAGAAAAGGATGGGACGTTTAAAGTTTCGGAAGTATTTTAAACTTTACGAGGAATGAATGAAAATTGGTGTAGAGGTTTAAGCCTGAGCAGCTATAGAATGATAAAGCCTGTAAAGCGCTATGCAACCTGATGGCTCTAAATAAGTAAGTAAAATAAGTATATTAAAAGTCTGAAATCCATTTGCCTGCTACTAGAAATATATTAATTAAAGGGGTTGTCCGTGACTGCAACATTCTTAGGATAGATTATCAATGTCTGATCTGTGGGGGTGTGACACCCAGTACCCACATTGTTCATCTGTTCGCAGTGTCGTCGGGGTCCAGAACTGCTCAGTTATGGAGCTTCATAGTGCAGCTCCATTGATTGTTTAGTGGCCTCAGGCGGGTACTACACATACTCCTCCAATTGGATGTGGATGTACAGCACAAGACTTCGGTCATTATTCCATCAATGAAGCTGTGCAGCTCCGTAATTGAGCAGCTCCAGCTGCTACCAACATTGGGAACAGCTGATCGACAGTGGTGCCGGGTGGCGCACCCCCAACGATCAGTCATTGATGATCTACCCCAAGGATAGGCCACCAATGTTAAAGTCCCTGACAACCCCTTTAAGGAATTGTATCAAGATGACAAGTCATCACCTTTCTAAACTTGTCAATGTGCTGTACTTCCGCCAATCACAAGAATGATGATGAAGAGTCTGGTGTTTGTATGGCATGGCAGTCATTAAAGCCTGGTGACTGACATTTCATAGACAGTGCTTGTGCTTCACCACCACTTCATTCAAATAGGGAACTCTTGATATTGGTGGTGGTCTAGGTGCTAAGACCTTCAGCAGACACTACGCTATTACCTCTCCTGTAAACTTTGTACACCCTTTAAAGGTACATGCTCTTGTACTCTTAATGCAGCAAATTTTTTCATTTGGACTTTTAAGATGGAAAATCCGCAGTGATTCACATCGCCAGCTTTGTGCATATGATTCGAAGAAATATTAGGCAAAATCTGTGAAAAATATCCATTGTGTACATTAACTAGTGCAGATATGTCAATTAATCCTGCAGATGTCTGCAATGCAAAAGATGAAATGCGGTGGCTCACCCATTTTTGAAGTGCAGCAAACACTTCAGCATTTCTGTTGAGGTATATCTGTGGGTCTTTCACACATTAAAATAACTGCCAGATCGAACATTCCTACAAATGCTTAGGGGTCACAGTTGGCCAGTCCAGATGGTAGGAGAAATTTTGTGAGTAAGAAGAGCGTTGCTTCTTAATTAGCGCTAGTCAGTAGTTTCAAGTAATAATGGGCAGTCCAGCTCTTTTTGGTGGTCACTTGCCTCCGATCACCACAGAGAGACAGTTCTTTTCAATGCTAAATTGATCTCTATTAAATATGTGTTCACCCTACGTATAAGATGAAACTAATGCAGATAAAACCCAACACATCTGCAAATGAAACCTCGCCTACCTGCAGCCAAACAATGAAATAGCTGCGTAGGCATGTTTTGGCAGTGGGGGCAGAGTTTTGACTGCCGAACACCGTCATTTTACCCCCAGTGAGAGCCATTCACAGAATTTAGTGCTTCTCACTGGGGTGCAGGCTCCCATTGTTAACAGCAGGGAGCTGACTCTTTGAACTGGATTGTTCATGAATGACCCATAACTAGTTTGGAGTGAACAGAGAGTGACTTGTAGGATCGCTACTACCAACAGGTGGCGCTATAGAGTTCAAGTCCTCTTTTTCTCTGAAGAGGCAATTTGCAGAGAAAGACAAGAATTTAGCCCCAAGCTGAGTGTGTGTGCGCAAAGAAGGAAATTTTTGTGTTGGCAAGCCTGCATTTGTAAGTGGACCAGTGGCAGTCTGGATCTTAATACAGCCAGAATATCTTCATCTAGAAAGTGGAGCAGCCAGAAGGAGAGATCAGATGCATTGGGGTCTGCCAGGATCCCACAAGGTAGATCTTTGAGTTTTTCGTGACCTTAGACAGTTAGGGAAGTGGGACTGAAGAAGCAGCTTGTAGGCCAGACCTGGGAATATAGGGAAGAGATAATGAACTTTCCAGACTGGGACACGGGCATCATACAGAAGTGCCCTGTGGTTGGTGAAGGACAGTTGAATCAAGAATTCAATTCAGGCATGTTGTATTGCTGAAATGTGAACAAATTGTGTTCTGCCATGTGAAACTGATATGTTTGTGCCTCTGTGTATAACAGAAGTGAAATACAAGTTTTGTACTGTACCTGCCACCTACTGTCCATATAGCTCTGGCAAAAATTAAGAAACCACTGCACAGTTTTATAAAAATCAGCTTCTCTACATGTCTGACAACCATTCCATTCCAGTGTCAGTTGAATTCCAACCAGAGTACACCTCATTTTACTTAATGTGCTTCTGATTACCTGAACCAAATCGTATTTAATGAAGGAAAGTATAAAAAACCCTGCTGTGGTGTTCACAATCCTCTTGCAGTAGGACAAGCTGGATGGCAAAACAAGTGCTAGTAATATCCGAAAAGTAATAGGAATGAAAAAGTAACTTTTAACCATGCCAAAGGAGTTAAAAAGAAAAGTATTGAGTGAGGAAAAGAAGGGCTCAATTCTGGCTTTATTAGCAGAGTGATACAGTGAGCGTCATGTTGAGTGCATCCTAAAAAAATTTCTAAGACGGTATTCCATTACAACTAGGTCAAGCAGCAGAGATTGGGGACAACAAAGCTACAGACCGGCAGAGGGCGAAAATGACTCTCCATTGACCGGGATGATCATCATCTTATTCGAATGTCACTCAGCAACCGCAGGATGACATCAAGTGACTTACAAAAGGAATGGCAAGTGGCAGCTGGGGTGAAGTGCACATCAAAAACAGTTCGTAACAGGCTCCTAGAGGCAGGGCTCAAGTCATGTAAAGCTATAAAAAGCCTTTCATCAATGAGAAGCAAAGGAGAGCCAGGACTGAAGCTTGCCAAAGACCATAAGGATTGGACCATAGAGGACTGGAGTAAGGTAATCTTCTCTGATGAGTCTAATTTTCAGCTTTGCCCAACACCTGGTCATCTAATGGTTAGACGAAGACCTGGAGAGGCATACAAGTCACAGTGTCTTGCACCCACTGTGAAATTTAGTGGAGGATCAGTGATGATCTGGGGATTCTTCAGCAAGGCTGGAATTGGGCAGGTTAATCTTTGCGAAGGACGTATGAATCAAGCCGCATACAAGGTTATCCTGGAAAAACAGTTGATTCCTTCTGCTCAGGCAATGTTCCCCATCTCTGAGGACTGTTTTTTCCAGCAGGACAATGCGCCATGCCACACAGCTAAGTCAATCAATGTGTGGATGAAGGACTACCACATCAAATCCCTGTCATGGCCAGCCCAAACTCCAGACCTGAACCCCATTGAAAAACCTCTGGAATGTAATTAAGAGGAAGATGGATAGTCACAAGCCATAAAACAAAGAAGAACTGCTTACATTTTTGTACCAGGAGTGGGATAAGGTCACCCAAAAGCAGTGTGAAAGACTGGTGGAAAGTATGCCAAGACGCATGAAAGCTGTGATTAAAAATCATGGTTATTCCACAAAATATTCATTTCTGAACTCTTCCTGAGTTAAAACATTAGTATTGTTATTTCTAAATGATTATGAACTTGTTTTCTTAGCATTATTTGAGGTCTGCAAGCACTGAATTTTTTTGTTATTTTGACCATTTCTCATTTTCTAAAAAATAAATACAAAATTTAGTGCTTGAAAATTCGGAGACATGTTATCAGTAGTTTATAGAATAAAAGAGCAATTTACATTTTACTCAAAAATATACCTATAAAGAGTAAAATCAGACAAACTGAAAATTTTGCAGTGGTCTCTCAATTTTTGCCAGAGCTGTTTGTTCCATCAGTTTTAAAAGTAAAGTTCACTTTATTTTTGTAAAATGGACTGAATTATCTCTTGTGAATGCCTCACATCTGGGGTTCCTGATACAGCTGAGCACCTGCTACAGTAGTGAAAAACATCAGCAGAGTCAGGGGTCGCATCAGCCTGTGCATCCCTTACAATTGGTACATGTAAATGAAACTAAACAAGCGCTTATTGGGGGTGGAGGTGGCATGGGGGGTGGGGTTAGAACAGTTAATAATTTAAGAAAGAATAGAGGTACAGAGAGATACATAAAGTGCATGTATACTAATGCCAGAAGTCTCACCAACAAAATGGAGGAATTGGAGTTAATGTTGTTGGAACATAATTATGACATGGTGGGGATATCTGAGACATGGCTGGACGAGAGCCATGACTGGGCTGTTAATTTACAGGGCTATAGTCTGTTCAGAAATGACCGAACAAATAAGCGAGGGGGAGGCGTGTGTTTATATGTAAAATCATCCTTAAAACCCATCCTTCGTGATAATATATATGAATCTAATGAAAATGTAGAGTCCCTGTGGGTAGAGATAAGGGGAGGGGGGAAAAATAATAAATTACTGATAGGGGTTTGTTATAAATCTCCAAAAATAATGGAAGCTACAGAGAATATCCTCATAAAGCAAATAGATGAAGCAGCGACTCAAGGAGAAGTCATTATTATGGGGGACTTCAACTACCCTGAAATACATTGGGGAACCGAAACCTGCAGTTCCAGCAAGGGTAATAGGTTTCTGACAATGATGAGAGACAATTACCTTTCACAACTGGTTCAGGACCCAACAAGAGGGGGGGCACTGCTAGACCTAATATTAACCAACAGGCCAGACCGCATATCAAATGTAAGGGTTGAGGGTCACTTGGGTAATAGTGATCACAAATTAATAAGTTTTCATGTATCCTTTAATAAGATGTGTAGTAGAGGGGTTACAAGGACACTAAACTTTAGGAAGGCAAATTTCCAACGGATGAGAGATGATCTTGGTGCAATTAACTGGGACGATATCCTGAGACATAAAAATACACAAAGAAAATGGGAGACGTTTATTAGCATCCTGAATAGGACCTGTGCACATATATATATATATATATATACCGTATGGGAATAAACATGCGAGAAATAGGAGGAAACCACTATGGCTAAATAGAGCTGTAAGGGGCGCAATAAGAGATACAAATAAAGCATTTAGAGAATTAAAGCAAGTAGGTAGTGATGAGGCATTAAATAAATACAGAAGATTAAATAAATTCTGTAAAAAGCAAATCAAGACAGCAAAGATTGAGACAGAGAGACTCATTGCCAGAGAAAGTAAAAATAATCCCAAAATATTCTTTAACTACATAAATAGTAAGAAGCTAAAAAATGATAGTGTTGGTCCCCTTAAAAATAGTCTGGGTGAAATGGATGAGGATGAGGAAAAAGCCAATATGCTAAATGACTTTTTTTCAACAGTATTTACACAAGAAAATCCCATGACGGATAACATGATCAGGGATAAAAATTCTCCATTAAATGTCACCTGCTTAACCCAGCAGGAAGTACGGCGGCGTCTAAAAATCACTAAAATTGACAAATCCCCGGGCCCGGATGGGATACACCCCCGTGTACTGCAGGAATTAAGCACAGTCATAGATAGACCACTATTTTTAATCTTTAAAGATTCCATAATAACAGGGTCTGTACCACAGGACTGGCGTATAGCAAATGTGGTGCCAATATTCAAAAAGGGGACAAAAACTGAACTTGGAAATTATAGGCCAGTAAGTTTAACCTCAACTGTGGGTAAAATCCTGGAGGGTTTTCTAAGAGATACTATACTGGAGTATCTGGAGAAGAATAACCTTATGACCCAATATCAACATGGGTTTACAAGAGACCGTTCCTGTCAGACTAATCTGATAAGCTTTTATGAAGAGGTAAGTTCCGGACTGGACCAAGGGAATGCAGTGGACGTGGTGTACATGGACTTTTCAAAAGCTTTTGATACGGTGCCACACAAAAGGTTGATACATAAAATGAGAACAGTGGGGATAGGGGAAAATATGTGTAGGTGGGTTAAGAGCTGGCTCAGGGATAGGAAACAAAGGGTGGTTATTAATGGAGCACACTCGGACTGGGTCACGGTTAGCAGTGGGGTACCACAGGGGTCAGTTTTGGGCCCGCTTCTTTTTAACATATTTATTAATGACCTTGTAGGGGGCATAGAGTGTAGAATTTCAATATTTGCAGATGACACTAAACTCTGCAGGGTAATTAATACAGAGGAGGACAATTTTATATTACAGGAGGATTTATGTAAACTAGAAGCTTGGGCTGATAAATGGCAAATGAGCTTTAATGGGGATAAATGTAAGGTCATGCACTTGGGTAGAACGAACAAGTTGTATAATTATGTGCTTAATTGTAAAACACTGTGCAAAACAGTCACTGAAAAAGAACTGGGTGTATGGGTGGACGACAAACTCACATTTAGTGGCCAGAGTCAAGCAGCTGCTGCAAAGGCAAATAAAATAATGGGATGCATTAAAAGAGGCATAGATGCTCATGAGGAGAACATAATTTTACCTCTATATAAGTCACTAGTGCGACCACACTTAGAATACTGTGTACAGTTCTGGTCTCCGTTGTATAAGAAAGACATAGCTGAACTGGAGTGGGTGCAGAGAAGAGCGACCAAGGTTATTAGGGAACTAGGGGGTCTGCAATACCAAGACAGGTTATTACACTTGGGGTTATTTAGTTTGGAGAATCGAAGGCTTAGGGGTGATCTTATTACAATGTATAAATATATGTGGGGACAATACAAAGACCTTTCTAATGATCTTTTTACTCTTAGACCTGTGACGGGGACAAGGGGGCATCCTCTACGTCTGGAGGAAAGAAGGTTTAAGCATACTCACAGACGCGGATTCTTTACTGTAAGAGCAGTGAGACTATGGAACTCTCTGCCATATGATGTTGTAATGAGTGATTCACTACTAAAATGAAGGGACTGGATGCCTTTCTTGAAAAGTATAATATTACAGGGTATATACACTAGTTTCCTTAATATTGCGTTGATCCAGGGAGCTAGTCTGATTGCCGTATGTGGAGTCGGGAAGGAATTTTTTTCCCCAATGTGAAGCTTACTGTTGCCACATGGGGTTTTTTGCCTTCCTCTGGATCAACGTGTTAGGGCAAGTTAGGATAGGATATGGGTTGAACTAGATGGACTTAAAGTCTCCCTTCAACCTTAATAACTATGTTACTATGTTACTATGTTACTATTGACGTCTCGGATTGATGATTAGTATTCTTTCAAGTATTTTAAAGCCCTGGTCCACAACTTGACAGTCTCTTCATAACTGATTAAAGCGGTTGTCACATAATACAAGCCTACAGTACCAGCAGAATTCCTGCATTAATGCTGCAATTCCAGGAGGTCATGTGACATTGTTTTGTGTGCCTGTCTGGAAGTTGAGGATCTGGGGGGGTTTTATGTTGTGCGTGACACTTAAAGGGAATCTGTCACCTATTTTTTGCCCTGTTAGCTGCAGCCACCGCCATCAGGGGCTTATCTACAGCATTCTACAATGCTGTAGATAAGCCCCCGATGAAACCTGAAAGATATGAAAAACAATTAGATTATACTCCGGCGTCCGGTCCAGTCCGATGGGTGTCGCGGTCCGGCAGGCACCGGATCTCTCTGACTTTTCCAGGTGCCTGCGCACTGCAGTGCTGTTCTCTGCCCTCAACAGGTCAGATAAAGTACGCCTGCGCAGGAGCCACGGCAGAAGTAAGAAGGGGGACGTGATCGCATGAAGATGGGAGGCATCAGACCGGACCGCGACATCCACCACAATCGCCCCCGCCCCCCCGGTGAGTATAATCTAACTTGTTTTTCTCATCTTTCAGGTTACATCGGGGTCTTATCTACAGCATTATAGAATGCTGTAGATAAGCCCCTGATGGTGGTGGCCGCAGCTAATAGGGCAAAAATTAGGTGACATATTTCTTTTAAGCAGTTCTGACGGCACTGCCCCTCTAGTGGACATCCACTTTAATAACCTGTATTGAGGGTCATTCCAAGTCTTTGAGGCCATGTTCACATGTTCATATTTGGTCAGTATTTTACCTCAGTATTTGTAAGCCAAAATGAGGAGTGGGTGAAAAATGCAGAAGTGGTGACTTGTTTCTATTATACTTTCTCTCTGATTGTCCCTCTCCTGGTTGTGACTTACAAATACTGAGGTAAAATACTGACCTTATACTGAACATGTTCCCATGGCCGAAGTCTGTCTTTTGTGGTGTTAGAGTAGTTGTGGCATGAAAACAACTTCTTTTAATAAGCCTTTTTAGGGTCTATGGACATTACTACTCATACAGAGGGTTCCCTTATGACAGATGCCAATAAATCTAAGAATTTTCATTGAAACCTCCAACAATAATGGCCGATATTACAGCCCCATAAAATGAAATGGCAGCTGATCATGGATTGATAGAGGCTAAATTAAATAAGCTTTAATGCATATTTGTGGAAAAAAAAAGAAAACAACATTTCTCGTCTCTCCTGTTCCATTTTTTCTATATTACAGAATATTGTAAAATGTAGTATAGAGCAGTATAATAAATTTCTTGCTGATTTGTTCCATAAATACATGAAGATTCCTATCCTAACCTGTATGATAAGATAAGTTGAGTAATCTTGTAAAATGTTTCCACTCTTTACAGGCAAGCCAGTCATGATAATTACAGAGTATATGGAAAATGGCTCCTTAGATTCATTTTTAAAGGTAAGAGCAAAAAAAAACTAGTTTTGTGTTGAGTTTATGGTTGGGGTCTAATAATTATCCTTATGACGTTGTTCTTATTTCATTCTCAAGTGCACTGATTGTATTGTGGCAGTAAATAGATGACAGGCCAAAGAGAGCACCAGAATACAAAGTTGTAATACGATAATTGGCTCACAAGGTCCATTTGGAGATGACTTTGGAGCCATTCACTTATCACTAAACCTGTTCTGAAGGTGGTTATTCACATTAGAAGAACTATCACCAAAGCCGCTGTTTTTGGCGGTACTGCCTAACTCTCTAATGTGTATGCTAATGTTCCATCTCCCCGACAGTGTATATTATGGGGGAAATAAAAGGTCTGACATGATGGATTTCAGCCTATTTCAACTGTTTTTTTAATTTGCAGGATATAAAACTCTACCAGTGTCATGACCAGCTGCTTTCTTTTCTTGCCCTTTAAAGAACATAGGCAAGAATGGTCAAACCAAGAGCGCCCTTGTATGCAGGGTTGGCAGGGAAACCTGTGGGCTTTTCAGCCAATAGTTATAAAAATTGCATGGCCACCTTCACTCATTTGTACTAAAAGATTAGGAAAACTAGGAATGTCAAAGAGCAAAATTATAAATTGACTTATAAGAAAACTAACAATTATGTAAGTCATAGGCATACCTCAGTCTTAATCGAGGACATTACAATTTCGGAAGGACACAGAAAAATCATCCAGAGCTGCTGCCTCAGCATCTTCAGATAAGGTCCTAGAATCCTTTCATAGCAGCCAGGTTTGCCTAAAATCAGGGTTTAATTACCACGCATTTTAGATATGTTTTATATTACGATTCTGCAATCACATTTGCATTGTAAAAGATTAGTGACCCCTTTCCATTTTTAATCTTTGTCCCCATAGATCGCTGATCACTACTGCATAAAAATGTACATATGTAAATTATCTGTCTCTTTCAGTTGCAAAATATATTGACATACAACTGCCCGGTATTGCCCATAGTTTGTGATATTTTGCCAGATTATAATTGTATAGGGAAAGATTTATCAGTTGCAACAGAGCTCATATTCTCTGAACAATTAATTTTAATATTCTGATATATCTATCCAAAATTTGAACAAATGTGGAAAATTCAATGCCTCTACACAGTGGTATAGCAGGCATTGTCAGCACTCAGGGCACATCAATTATTGATCCCCCAAATACAGTAATAGTGCCCCTCAACCCTTTTATGACATACCTGACATATGCACCCTTAAAAAGTAATGATGTCCCCTTAGTACCCCCTCAAAAAATAATAATGCCACCTTTGTGCCATAAACTACAGAAATAAAGTTTAAACTCACCTAATCCGAATGACTGAGCCCTCTCCTCCTCTGCAAAGTGATGATGCCACTTTTTTATTGTTGTGACTTTTAGAGGTTTTTACCCATGTCTCTCTTCCCTGTACGCCCCACACACTACACCACTGCTTCTACATCATCATGGTGCACTTGAGTGACTTGAACAATAGCATATGTCTATTAGCAAAAGCAAAAAAAGAAGTATCCAGGTGTCTTCCTACAAGTGTAGGGATGTTACCAATGTCATCCTTCTCTTTCCCTGTATCATTCACCATCCGTTTTGTTCTTATTGTCAGGTTTAGCGATCTCAGTACCCCCAAGATGTGTTTCATCTTCTTCTGCTTTTAATTGTGTAGCTTTAATAACATTTGATTTTTTTCCTCTTATCCTGCTCTAGCAGGGATTGAAATCCAGGTTAATGCTAAAATCAATTCCAAGTAATTAGCTCACTATTCGTCTATGTCCTCCCCTTAAATTACATGGAGAAAAGAGGCACCGGGTTGGTAAAATCCCCTGTGTTACCTCAGGCAGCTTAAGATTTGGAGATAGAGGAATAATGGAAGTGTTTGCTGCAGGTGGTTAATCAAATATAAAAATGAAAACAAGAATTAGTTGCGGAGCACTCTGGCAGCCCAGTCATTGATAGAACTCATTATAAGGTTTAAGGGCCCTTTACACATAGCGATATCGCTAGCAATATCGCTAAAGCGTCACTGATTCTGTGGACGCAGCAGTGATATTGCTAGCGATATCGCTACATGTGATACTTACCTCCGACCGGCTCCCCCGCTGGCTATCGCTGATCGCGCAAGATCGGCCTGGTCCATTTCTCGTCGTCGACTTCCTGCTGGCGCCGACGAGCGAGCCATGGACACAGGCGGTAGACGGACACCCTCGCCGCGTCTGAAAGGTAAGTACGACCGCCGACCGCTGCTGCATCGCTGTGAGATCTGCCCGTATGGCAGCTCACTAGCGACCATTTGGCGATGCACCAGCGATCCTGACCGGGTCATATCGTGGTCGGGATCGCTGGTGCATCGCTATATGTAAAGGGGCCTTTAGTCTTAGAAATATGTTTTGCCTTTGTGGAAGAACTATGCTTTGTCAATGGCTTGTCTGATTTGCTAGTACAGTGTGACCCTAAGCATTCTGGCTGCCCCTATCCTTTCCTTAACGATACCATATTATATTGGTCTTGTATCCCACTTTCTTAAAGGATTGATATCAGTTAAGGAATCTCGTTTGGGATTCATACAAGTTAATCCCTACCATTACCTAGGACAGGAGCAATACTGGGGCACTACAGGGAGTCTAGGAAATTATTACATACCTACACCTTTCTCCCGTTATATCTCCCATTCCCCTGGTTGGATCCATCTCCCGGCGAGGTATTTCCGAAAGGAGGCCGGGATTGCATGTCCGTCAATAGTGGTGAGACCAAACCATTTTTTAATAAGCACTGGTTTGCACAACCACTTTATTTGTCTTTTTTGTGATTTCTGTCTTTTCAATGGTTGATTAAAGGTTACGTTTTAATAATTGGGGACCTCTCCAGGCTATATTCGTCAAGCTATAGCTCTGCACAACTGTATGACACTGCAGCACGGTTGTGTACATGTAACCTGTGTATTACTATGCAGAAAAGAGAACTACAGAGGCTTACAAAAGTATTCACCCCTTTGGCTTATTACCTATTTTGTTACATTACAACCTGTGTTTAAATATTTTTGTAATCTGATTTGTGTGTGATGCATCAGCACTAAATAGTCTAAGTTGGTGAAGTGAGAAAAATATAGACAAATTAAATTTATGGGAACAAATAGCTAAAAATTGGCATCTGCATATGTATTCACTCCTTTTTTGATTAAGCCACTAAAAAATTCTAGCGCAAGCAATTATCTTCATAAGTCACATGCTTAGGCTGGTTTCACATTTGCATTACAACAACGCTGCGCATTGCGTTGGTAAGCCCCGCCCCGATCCAGCTCCCTGCCCGCCCCATCCAGGATCACCGCCTACTTTCGCTTTTGCACGCATGCGATCGGCGCACCCTATCTTTAGCATAGGGTGCGCAGATCATGCGCTGCCAGTGTGAAAGTAGCGTGCTGCGCACTTTTGACGGTGCGCCGTGCGCGCCGAAATGCATGCTGCACGGCGCACCGTCAAAAGTGCGCAGCACGCTACTTTCACACTGGCAGCGCATGATCTGCGCACCCTATGCTAAAGATAGGGTGCACCGATCGCATGCGTGCAAAAGCGAAAGTAGGCGGTGATCCTGGATGGGGCGGGCAGGGAGCCGGATCGGGGCGGGGCTTACCAACGCAATGCGCAGCGTTGTTATAACGCAAATGTGAAACCAGCCTTAGTGACAGCTAGTCCACCCGTGTGCAATCTAAGTGTCACATGTCTGTCAGCATATACACTTTACCTTTTCTGAAAGGCCACAGAGGCTGCAGCACCATTAACAAGAGACTCCACTAACCAAACACCACCATGAAGACCAAGGAGATCACCAAACAACTCAGGGACAAAGTTGTTGAGAAGAACAAGTCAAGGTTGGGATATACAAACTATCCCAATCTCTGATGATCACCATGAAATCCATTATCATCAAATGGAAGGAACATAGTACCACAACAAACCTACCAAGAGAGGATCACCCACCAAAACTCCCAGCCCAGGCAAGGAGAGCATTAATCTGAGAGGCAGCACAGTGACTAAAGGTAATTCTGAAGCAGATGCAGAGTTCCCAAGAAACACTGGAGTATCTGTCCACATGACCACAATAAGCCGTACACTCCATAGAGGTGGCCTTTATGGAAGACAGGGCAAAAAAAAGCTTTTACTTGCACCAAAAATTGTAAAGCTCATTTTGAGTTTATCAAAAAACATATGTTAGACTTCCCAAATGTATGGAGGAATATGCTGTTGTCAGATGAGACTAAAATTTAACTCTTTGGCCACCAAGGTAAATACTTGAGAAATGGGCAAAAATCCCAGTGTCAAGATGTGGAAAGCTGCAATTGCTGCAAAAGGAGGCTCTGCAAAGTACTGACCTTTTTTGGGAAGGGAGGAAGTTATATACACTGAAATTTTCAGTTATTTTGGCCTATTAGGTTCATTGCTTCACAATAGAAAAACCAAATGTTCACAGTTGTAGGCATGCTCTTTAATGAACTGATGCAAACCCTTGAAAAAAACTGCGAAATTACAGGTTGTGTGGTAGCAAAACACGTAACATTGGGGTGAATACTTTCACAGGCCACTGTATGTAGGCAATTTCATGTTCGCCACAAGGAGAACATTTTTGCACCCCCCCAAAGCATTAATCAGACCACGGTTCTAATGTTCTGAATTTCTATAATTGTAGTTCCCTCTAATCAGTTGTCAGTTCAGGTAACTAGATCAATGATCAGCTCAGTAATTGCAGCGGTATTATGCAGAAATCCACATAAAATTAATTTGTTGCTGTATTGATAGTAAATGGAGATTGTTTCGCAGCATAAATTGAAAGAAATTCCAGCAGAAACGTAATGTATTTCTGTAGGTTTATACCTATGTAAGTCATATTTTAGACATGTATATAGCGTAGCACAGCTAAAAGCCATGTGACATTCAACATAAGTCCATGAAATCCACAGCAAGAGTTTTTACAGAATGAAAATAACTGTGCTAATGTACGCTCAACAAGCTGAAAAAAGAGCTCAAGAGGGAACTAGAATAGAAGTCGTTGCACAATTCGTGGACTCTAATTGATTAAATGCTCTCCGGTGATGACAAAGAGGAGCTCTTAGCAATAAAAGTTTGGGTAAGGGTGAGAACTTGGCAACTGGAAATGAAATGGTGTCCTTGGGGCTGTCAGCATAATATTAGGAGGGTAAATTACAATACAGATGAACAAAATCTATGCTTTTCTTGTCTTATGCAGTTATTTTAAGAGTTAATTTTCTGGTTAGCAGTATGCATGACCAAAATGTTAGCATTACTTGGGGCTATTGCAAAGGCAGGGGCTTGGATGGAAAGCACTGGTGTCTTTACTAAAATAAAGTTTTATCATTTTATTCAGTCACTTCTGATCACCACACACATGTGCCTGAAACTAAACAGCATAAGTGGCATAGTGCTTTATGCCAATGGTGGGGTCTGTGTGGTTGTATATCCCCTTTAATTTATCTACAGTACTGTGCAAAAGTATTAGGCATTTGTGGAAAAATGTCTGCAAAGAATGCTATCAATAATAGAATTGCAAATAGTTTTATTGAAGTAGCTAAGTTGAAAATTAATGAACAAAGCAAAAATCTAAATCAAATCGATATTTGGATTGACCACCTTTGTTTTCAAAGCAGCATCAGTTCTTCTGGGCACACTTGTACACCATTTTTGAAGGAACTTGGCAGAAAGGTTGTTTCAAACATCTTGGAGAACTAACCACAGATCTTCTGTAGATGATGCTTGTGTAAATCCTTCTGTTTCTTCATGTAATCCTAGATAGACTTGATAATGTTGAGATAAATGATCTGTGGGGGCCATATAATCACTGCCAGGACTTTTTGTTCTTCTTTATGCTAAAGATTATTTTTAATGGCATTGGCTGTATGTTTGGGGTCATTGTCTTGCTCTAAACGTAGAAGCCTCCCTGATGGTATTACATGATAAGTATCTACATGTATTTCTCAGCATTGAGAACACCATTAAGATGAACATTTCCAGAACTGCATTTACTAAAATGAAGTCCAAAACTTCAAGGAACTTCAACCATGCTTCACTGCTGCCTGCATACTTTATTGTGCCACTTTCTGGCCCTTTGGCGAACACACCGCTGCTGCCAAATAGTTTGCATTTTTACCAATAAGTCCAAAGCACCTGCTGACATTTTCTTCACCCCATTTCCTATGTTTTTGTGAATAGCTGTGTCTCTAAGCCTTGTTTCCATGTTGAAACTATGGCTGTTGGCCACAATTTTTCCATGAAGACCATTTTTAACCAGACTTCTCCAACCAGTAGATGGGTTTAGTCGGGTCTCACTAGCAAATTCTAAGCTGATGCCACTGCTGGACATCTTCCGATTTTGAAGGGAAGTAACCGTGATATGTGTTTCATTTGCTACTTTCCTTCATTGACCACTTAATTTGCAGTCTTCAACATTGCCCATTCTTGGCAAGTCTTTAAAAGAACTTGAACAACACATTTGAAATCTGTTGTGAAATTTTTATCTGGGAGAGACCTTTCTGATGCATATAACTACATTGTCTCTGAATGACCTATGATATAAAACTGTCTTCTACAACTTCACCTTTGAGCAAAATTTAGTAGTCACTCACCTAGTTTTAAGCATTTTTTTCGGTTTCATGTTTAATGACTGTGTTTCAACCTACTTATAACAATAATGATCATTATCATCTGTTTGGTATAATTAGTTACTTCTACACTGTAATCCTAAAAACCTCCTGACTTTGTATAATTGTACCTGCAAATTGTCTCTTCAGAAAAGAAGAGGACTAGAACTCTAGTGCGATCTATAGGAAGTAGCAATTTTAGTAGTGCTTCCTATAGGTGGCAGTAGAGTTCTAGTGCTCTTCCTTTCTGAAAAGACAATTTGCCTATTTCCCTGAGGAGCATTGTGGCTTAAAAATCTGCTCATCTCGACATGCTTAGCATGTCACTCTCTGCAAGGAGACTCGTTACCCCTTGGATATAAGTGTACCTAGAGGAATTGATACTGCTTTTAAGGCACAGGGCAGTCACACCATAAACTAGTTTGATTTAGATTTCACTTTTGTTAATTTTATTTGCATTTTGTTAACTCACAAAATTAAGCTATTTACACTTCTGCTTTTGTAAAGTTTCTTATTTTGCCACATAGCTACTTGAAACTTTTGCACAATACTATACAGTGGGGAAAAAGTATTTAGTCAGCCACCAATTGTGCAAGTTCCCCCTCTTAAAAAGATGAGAGAGGCCTGTAAATGACATCATAGGTAGACCACAACTATGAGAGTCAAAATGAGAAAACAAATCCAGAAAATCAACTTGTCTGATTTGGCAAGTTTTATTTTTCAAATTATGGTGGAAAATAAGTATTTGGTCAGGGCTAATCCTGTGCTTTGCTATTTGTATGAGAAAAATTCTACATTTAGTCTAGGAACAGTTGTAGGAGCAGGCAGAGTGGCAGACTACAGCATCTAGGCAGCGCTTTGCGCTTTGCAGTCCATTACTAAATATATAGCTGATTCACATGACCAGATTCTTTTTTTGGGGTGAAAACATTTACTATATTGTAATGATTTGTGTTACATGACAGTGTTATATAGCCCTCAAAAAAATCATTCAACATTTTTTCTGGATTTATTTAGTCATCCATAAATTATTATGTGCTCAGTTTTACATTTCATTGGTATCTAGCACTCCAAAAAAGCATTACAAAATTCGCCTGGATTCAATTAGTCATCCATAGAGTGCTTTCTGTTAAATTTTTGTGGTATATAACACTCCAAAAAAGCATTGAAACATTTTTCTTGATTCAATTAGGCATCAATAGAGTATTACGTGCTTTCTATTAAATTTTGATGGTATACAACACTCCAAAAAAACAAATACATTTCTTTCTGGATTCAGTTAGTCATCCATACAGTATTACATGCTTTCTGCTAAATTTCAGTGGTATATCTCACTCCAAAAAAGTCTTTAAAAATTTATGGATTGAATTAGTAATCCATACAGTGTTTCGTGATTAGTGGGCTACAAGGCACCAAAGATGGCATTATCCAGCAAGACTTCCGAGGCAGCAACAGGAGGAATATCAGAGCCAGGCCAAGCTGGCACGACAGTAGAGGTGGCGAGAGCCTGTGGTCTGGAGCTGGCTGCTTTCCTGGAACAACCAAGGCCCAAACCCAGGCTGAAGGCTTAATCACTGGGGTTCTTGTGAACTGCAGAGGGGAGAGCCAGGATCGCCTCCCGTGGAAGGAGAAGAAGAAGCAGACACCTGAAGAGGATTACTGTGCTACTCTCCTCATAATAATTTCCTGGCTTTACACTTTATGCAAAGCCTTTATGAGTGTAGAAGACAGGAGTGCATCTACTACATTTTTTTAAATATTTCAAGGAAGCCCGCCAGTTGTTGCATTTCAGGGGTCCATGGGTGACTGGATGACCCTCCTTATAATTTTTTCTTGGCTTTGCACTTTGAGTAAAGCCTTTGTGAGTATAGCAGTACATCAACTACAATTTCAAAATATTTGAATGAGGCCCTCCAGTTGTTGCCTTTCAGGGATTATGGATGACTGGTTAACCCTCCTATTATACAATAACCCATTAACCCCCGGAGGTATTTTAATTTTTATGTATTTATTTTTTGCTCCCCGTCTTCCCAGAACCATTACTTTTTATTTTTCCATCAATATGGCCATGTGAGGGCTTGTTTTTTATGGGACAAGTTGTACTTTTGAACGACACCATTTTTTACCATGTCATACTAGAAAATGGGAAAAGAATTCCAAGTGCGATGAAATTGCAAAAAAAGTGCAATCCCACACTTGTTTTTTGTTAGGCTTTTTATTAGGTTCGCTAAATGCTAAAACTGACCTGCCATTATGATTCTCCAGGCCATTACGATTTCTTAGACACCATACATGTCTAGGTTCTTTTTTAGTGGTGAAAAAAATTTCCAAACTTTGCTAAAAAAAAATTGCGCCATTTTCCGATACCCATAGCGTCTCCATTATTAGTGATTTCTGATTGGGTGAGGGCTTATTTTTTGCACGCCGAGCTGACGTTTTTAATTATACCACTTAGGTGCAGATAAGAACTTTTGATCATCCCTTATGGAATTTTAATGAAATGTTGCGGCGACCAAAAAAATGTTATTCTGACGTTTTGACTTTTTTCTCGTTACGCCATTTAGTGATCAGTTTAAACCTTTTTTTTAATGATAGATCGGGTGACTCTAAACACGGCGATACCAAATATGTGTATGTTTGATTTTTTTATTGTTTTATTTTGAATGGAGCAAAAGGGGAGTGATTTGAACTTTTATTTTTTTAAATTCTTCAAAACCTTTTTTTTTTTTACTTTTGGCATGCTTCAATAGTCTCCATGGGAGATTGGTCCGAGATCCCGCCCTGCAGTCTCTTCTGGTTTATTCACACTGCGGGGCGGGATCTTGGACTGCGCGTCAACGCAGGAGCGAGAAGGAAGACATCATGTGATGTCAGTGGACGGGCAGCACTAACTGCGCATGCCCAAGAAAGAAGATTACAGCGCAGGCGCCGGGTAAATAATTGAATGCTGAGGAGGCGGCGCCCAGAAGAATGGAGGAAATGACTGATGGCTGTGATGCACCTGTGTCCGGGGGGAAAGAGCTGCCCCCCGGACAAACTAGAGGTATGAGTGACAAATTATAAAAACGATTCTTTCAGCGGTGGAAGGGACCCCAACTAAAAGAGTCACCTTGACAGAATGCAGCATTAGTGCTGCACAAGGTGGCTCTTTTAGTTAAAAAATGCCTGGGGGGGGGCAGGTTCCCTTTAAGTGCATATAGGGTATGTGAACAGATAATATGAGAGTCCAGGTTTGGTAGAAAATTTTGTGTGGGCAAAACAGCAATAGCTAGATTAAAATGTTCAGGCAATAGGCCAGTCTTTGTATGTAATACAAGGATTATCCGAGACCCTCTCAGTTCATATTTTTGGCATTTCTTGCTTCCTTCTTAATTTATACTGAAATTTTCAAATTTTTGTATAAAAAAATTCAGTTTTCCTTTACTTAAACTATTTTTTTTTAAATCCTTTTTATATTTTGCCTTACATAAAAGTCATTAACATTTTCTTTAACTGTAAACTCCAAGTTCTCTTCGATTTTGATTTATTGTCAGTCCTTAAAGAGGTGTAAAGGTGAGACACCATTGTTCCCTGCAGCGATCAGGGAGTCAGAGATGCTTCCAGGTGTCTTCCCCATCCTGTTCTCCTTGCATTCAGCACTTTTTCCATCCATTTCAACATTTTCACTGCCCCTCAGACATCTTGTAGGGTCTGCTGGAAAAATGCTCCGATTTCCCATTGACTCCCATTATACTCATTTCTGGTAATGAGCATCTGAGCATTTTAGTGCTCACTTATCCCTATCAACTTTGTGAATCATCGATCTACACTCGTGGGCACTTTACCGGCCATTGTAAGACTTTACTCCCTTCTCTTTGTTGAGAATGGTAGAGGGAGTCAAGGAAATAACAAAAACGAGAGCCAAATGTATATTGCCTGGTCACAATTTTGCATTTTTGCCTTATGAAAAAACTGTGGATACCTGTTCCCCACTATATTGCTGTATGGCAACTATAAGGTTGTTATTCAGTATGGAAGAATAAAGGTCGTGAGATTAATTTCTCTGGTCAGTGGATAATTTTCCTTCTCAAAGCATCTTGCAACTCAGTATTTAAGGATTTCATAGGCTGCAGCTTTATATTATTTCATTAAGATAAAACAACAACATACAAACATTTCCCTGAAGGTCATCATGATACATACATAATAGATGTAATCAGGCAGAAGATAAGCAATAATAGAGAGCCAGCTGCAAGTCAGCTAATAATGTCAGCAATTAACCAAAGACAAGGTCAGACACAATAGGATAGGAAGCACAGTGTTCTAGTACAACAGTAGCCAGAAATTCAAGCTCAAATTATTATAATAAAAAGGAGGACATTTTGGAAGGGGGTAAAAAAAGATATGCTAAACAATAATGTTTTAGCATGTCCAATAAGTGTGCAAGCAAAAACAAACATTATCTAGTTTATAGAAAAAATGCATAATATATAGTTTATAGACCACAAAACAAAATCTATAGCTTGCCTCTCCCCCACATGACCTGATCTTTTAACATGGCCATATCAGACATTTGTCAGTGGATACCTCATTCAGAGGAAACAGTTATCAAACTCTCCCATACACGTGCACACTAGAACATACCTGTGCTTGGGTGAGAATAAGACTTGCCTGGAAAGAAGTAGCAGGCAACTTCCAGGCACCTCTGGTGGTGATTATCTTCACAGGTTACAAGAGGTTCTGCACTGAAATCAATTTTTTGATGCCTGATCCTTATTTTCTGTGATACCATCTGTCGGGGCAAAGTTGGAGGAACCATACCCACCTGACAGACAGCTATGCCCACTGAAATTGGTGTGTTTGGTCACCACTCATTTAGTCTGTATGGCCAGGTTAAGGCTCTCCATACAATTTCCTGTACACATTATGTTGTTGTCATCCAATAATTAGTAATCTATTCCTTATTGAAGATGTTCATCTAATTTCACAGTTCAGAGTCAAACTGTAGAAGAAAAACTGAACAAAGCGTTGGAAAATCTTAAATTGTCCAAAGAGATTTGATAACGATGCTGTCTCTCCTGATTCTCCATCTCTATAGGGTGAGCAGAGTTAGACACTTCTAGAAAAATACATCAGTGGCATATTTACTTACAACTGCTAGATCCTTATGTTCCCCCAACTTAATCTCTTGGGGGACAGACAGAAGTCATCTATGCATATTAGATGGTTGGCCAATCCCACCAAAATCATACAACATTTATCTGATGTGTCTGTGGGCCTTTTGGTCTATCATAAATGCTACCATTTTGATTATCAGAGTTTGAGAAAGCCTTTCAGAGTCATGATGATTCTGGGATCAGTCATTCAAGTTCAAAAAGATCTTTCTGTGTTAAATCTCCATGAATATGAAATATTTCAAGTAAAGCCTAGATGCAATAACATTGAAACAAAGTTCCTGGATAATCCCTTTGATAAGAGCACAGTGTCAGTGTTAACACAAAGGTTAGATGTTTTCAGATATTGAGATCTAAAGGTCAATTATATCTGAAGAAGGCAAGAAAAATAACAGGTCGTCTATGTGAAGGACAGAAGATGTTTAACCTGTAGACACGTATTAGAGTTTGGGTTAAGAACTTTGGTATGAAAGGAAAGACTGTTTCCATTTGGTGCTGAGTACAGAAGTTTAGACAAATCAGTTCATTTTACCATATAGATTAGAAGATGTTACATCATTGGAATTTTCTAAAGTCCATAGAGATAACTTTATAAAAAAAAAGTTCCAGATATTACTCTAGTTTTTGTTTGCCAAGTAGGAATATGCACAATTTTAACAATTAGAAGAAAAATCAAAGCTTTTGAAATGTGGTGCTGGAGGAAGATGTTATTAATACCATGAAGAACAAGAAGAGCCAGAAGAACAAACAAATCAACAAATCAATATTGAAACTGAACAAGCCAGACATTTCACTTGAAGCTAGGATTACCAAGCTACGACTGTGGATACATCATGCGAAGAGAGCAATCACTGAAGATAGACATCATTGTTGGAAGAATAGAAGGAACAAGGACAAGAGGAAGACCAGCAACCCGATAGCTAGATGCCATCAAGATAAAGCCCCCCGTCACACACAGCGAGATCGCTGCTGTCACCAGTTTTGTGACGAAACAGCGATCTCACCAGCGTCATCCCTGTGTGTGACAGGTATCAGCAACCGGCCCCCCTGCGGGTATCACTGATCATGCTCAAAAGCCCTGGACTTTTTTTTATCGTTGGTCTCCCGCTGGCTAGCACGCATCGCTGCGTGTGGCAGGCAGGGGAGCAATGATCAGCGAGCTCCCAGCTCGTATCCAAGGTAAACAGCGGGTTTCTAAGTGCCGCGCAGCGCTTAGAAACCTGCAGTGTACCTTAGATACCAGCGCGCTGTTGAAGGGAGCTGGTAACCAAGGTAAACAGTGGGTTTCTAAGCACCGCGCCACGCTTAGAAACCCACTGTTTACCTTGGATACGAGCTCCCTGCACCAGCACGCTGGCATCTAAGGTACACAGCGACGTGCTTGCTCGTCGTCTCTGGTGCTGATCGCTGGTGAGATCTGCCTGTTTGTCAGCTCACCAGCGATCATGTAGCAACACACCAGCGATCCTGAAAAAATTCATATCGTTTTCAGGATCGCTGGTGAGTCGCTATGTGTGATGGGGCCCTTAGTGTTTTAAAGATAATTTAATGTAAAACAAATGTGTGTTGAACTGTTAGAAATTAGCTGGATTCAGTATAGTCAAAAAATTTGTCTATGCACTTCACACCATTTTACACATTACTAGAGATGAGCGATACCAGCCGATACTTGAAAATATCGGATCGGAATGGATCGGCCGATCTTAAAAAAAAGTATCGGTATCGCCGATTCCGATACCGGGAACCAATGCAAGTCAATGGGGCCAAAATATCGGAATTAAAAAAAACCCTTTCTTTCCTTGTAGGTTAATTCTACATGAAGAAAAACAACTAAGAATAATGTAGAATGTATTGTGGGAGGTGGAGGAGACATTAAAGCCATAGAGGTTTAGCCCAATCAAATGGAATAGCAGGAATTAAACTTTTTTTTTAAAGATGTTAGGAGTTACAAAGATATTGACTATGTTAGCCTCATTTATATTTTGCCAGACATGTATGTCTTCTTCTTCTTTCTTCTTTCTTCTTCTTTCTTATTCTTCTTCCTTTTTTTACCTTCTTCTTCTTCTTCTTATTCCTTTTTTTACATTCTTCTTCTTCTTCTTCCTTTTTTTACATTCTTCTACTTCCTTTTTTTACATTCTTCTTCTTCTTCCTTTTTTTACATTCTTCTTCTTATTCCTTTTTTTACATTCTTCTTCTTCTTCCTTTTTTAAATTCTTCTACTTCCTTTTTTTACATTCTTCTTCTTCTTCTTCCTTTTCTTACATTCTTCATATTCTTCTTATTCAACAATTATTATTCTACATATTCAACTTCTTCATCTTCTTCCTATTCTTCTTCATCATATTCTTGTTTGTGTCAGGCATTCCTGTAGTTGTTATCTAGAAAAGTTAGAAGTTTACACCTTCCGTTCTGCCTGTCACAAAAGATTTACAACAGGATTTGTCCGCGTTCAGTTTGGCCTGCAGCAGCAGGCCTTTTCCAGGGGCACCACGAGGAGGAACGGACTCACCCCCATACACTGCTTAGTCTTCTTCTGCTTATAAATAAGATAATATCATTTGCTCAGAGTATTAGTCTTATGCTTAATGTTCTGCTTTGTTTTTTTATGCTTCTTTGTCTTCTCTCTCTTGTTGTTCTGCATCTTGGTGGTTGTCTTCCTGTTCTTTGTCCTCTTGAACCAGCTGACGGTACTGGCACCCGGAGGGGCAGCAGAAGGAACAAGAGCCAATGGCACTACCGAGGACCAGCTGACGGTGCTGGAACCCGGTTACTAAGCAGGAGGTACCTGTGCTACAAAGCACTACCAAGGACCAGCAGACGTTGCCGGAACTCGGATACCGAGATGGAGGCACCTAGGCCAAAGGCTCTGACGAGAACCAGCTGACGGTGCTGGAACCCGGAGGGGTAGCATAAGCTGCAAGAGCAAATGGAAATAGCGAGGACCAGCTGACAGTGCTGGCACCCGGAGGGGCAGCAGAAGGAATAAGAGCCAATGGCACAACCGAGGACCAGCTGACGGTGCTGGAACCCGGTTACTAAGCAGGAGGTACCTGTGCTACAAAGCACTACCAAGGACCAGCAGACGTTGCCGGAACTCGGATACCGAGATGGAGGCACCTAGGCCAAAGGCTCTGACGAGAACCAGCTGACGGTGCTGGAACCCGGAGGGGTAGCATAAGCTGCAAGAGCAAATGGAAATAGCGAGGACCAGCTGACAGTGCTGGCACCCGGAGGGGCAGCAGAAGGAATAAGAGCCAATGGCACAACCGAGGACCAGCTGACGGTGCTGGAACCCGGTTACTAAGCAGGAGGTACCTGTGCTACAAAGCACTACCAAGGACCAGCAGACGTTGCCGGAACTCGGATACCGAGATGGAGGCACCTAGGCCAAAGGCTCTGACGAGAACCAGCTGACGGTGCTGGAACCCGGAGGGGTATCAGAAGTTACCCCTGAAAAGCAAAGTTGGCATGCCGCAAGCTGGCCGCAGTTACCGAATCACACAGTCCTACAGGGGGTGCTTGTCCTACTGGCACTATGGAACAAGCCTTTCTTACCAGAACCCGCAGTCCACATAGGAAGCACCTAAACTGCTGGCACCCTAGCCTCGGCTAACCCAACCGCAACACGACATGGCAACTTAGGGTGGCAAACTGACATTGACACTTCCCGGAAACAGCAGGCAGGGCTGGAACCAAGCTGGGCAGGAGGGAGTACCCGTGCCAAAGTCAGATATGAGCAGCAACTGGCGATGTTGGAGCCCAGGACAAGCACTTAGCAGGCTGAGGCCTGATGTGCTGTCAATTGGGAGGCAGCAGGACAGATTGCCATCAAAACAGCAGGGGAACAGCTGACGTTACTGAACCCCACAAACACAGGAGCTAGTGTTTTACTCTGTGAAGACGGCACTTCCGAGCAACAACTGGCTGTGTTGAAGCCCAGGGACAAGCACGGAGCAGGCTGAGGCTGCATTGAAGAAATTTTAAGATCGGTTGTAGACTACTAATTTGAACCAAGCTCCACTTAGGCCTGTGGCTTCACTGATTTTCGTATTTCCCCTGTCCTCCAACCCCGCCAGTTACAGCTCCGAAGTGGCGTCTGCACAATCCACACTTGTTCCTGTGTTACAGGTGTTCAGTCCGGTCAGTTAATCCCCTGATGTGTGTCCGGCAATGTCGCCTGCTCTGTCCACATTCCCATAATGGGAATGTGGACAGAGCAGGCGACATTGCCGGACACACATCAGGGGATTAACTGACCGGACTGAACACCTGTAACACAGGAACAAGTGTGGATTGTGCAGACGCCACTTCGGAGCTGTAACTGGCAGGGTTGGAGGACAGGGGAAATACGAGAGACAGTGGAGCCACAGGCCTAATTGGAGCACGGTTAAAAATCAGTAGTGGTACGACTGTGTAGGCAGCAGGAGACTTTGCCATCCACACAGCAGGGGATCAGCTGACATTACTGAACCCCACTGAGACACGGGAGCAAGTATCTCTTTCCGTGTGGACGGCACTTCCGAACTACAACTGGCTGTGTTGAAGCCCAGGAAATAGGAGGGTGTAGGCAGAGGCCTACTGTATTTTGAATGAGGTTACAGCAGGAGAGACTGCCATCCACACAGCAGGGGATCAGCTGACGTTACTGAACCCCACTGAGACACGGGAGCAAGTATCTCTTTCCGTGTGGACGGCACTTCCGAACTACAACTGGCTGTGTTGAAGCCCAGGAAATAGGAGGGTGTAGGCAGAGGCCTACTGTATTTTGAATGAGGTTACAGCAGGAGAGACTGCCATCCACACAGCAGGGGATCAGCTGACGTTACTGAACCCCACTGAGACACGGGAGCAAGTATCTCTTTCCGTGTGGACGGCACTTCCGAACTACAACTGGCTGTGTTGAAGCCCAGGAAATAGGAGGGTGTAGGCAGAGGCCTACTGTATTTTGAATGAGGTGACAGCAGGAGAGACTGCCATCCACACAGCAGGGGATCAGCTGACATTACTGAACCCCACTGAGACACGGGAGCAAGTATCTCTTTCCGTGTGGACGGCACTTCCGAACTACAACTGGCTGTGTTGAAGCCCAGGAAATAGGAGGGTGTAGGCAGAGGCCTACTGTATTTTGAATGAGGTTACAGCAGGAGAGACTGCCATCCACACAGCAGGGGATCAGCTGACGTTACTGAACCCCACTGAGACACGGGAGCAAGTATCTCTTTCCGTGTGGACGGCACTTCCGAACTACAACTGGCTGTGTTGAAGCCCAGGAAATAGGAGGGTGTAGGCAGAGGCCTACTGTATTTTGAATGAGGTTACAGCAGGAGAGACTGCCATCCACACAGCAGGGGATCAGCTGACGTTACTGAACCCCACTGAGACACGGGAGCAAGTATCTCTTTCCGTGTGGACGGTACTTCCGAACTACAACTGACTGTGTTGAAGCCCAGGAAATAGGAGGGTGTAGGCAGAGGCCTACTGTATTTTGAATGAGGTGACAGCAGGAGAGACTGCCATCCACACAGCAGGGGATCAGCTGACATTACTGAACCCCACTGAGACACGGGAGCAAGTATCTCTTTCCGTGTGGACGGCACTTCCGAACTACAACTGGCTGTGTTGAAGCCCAGGAAATAGGAGGGTGTAGGCAGAGGCCTACTGTATTTTGAATGAGGTGACAGCAGGAGAGACTGCCATCCACACAGCAGGGGATCAGCTGACGTTACTGAACCCCACTGAGACACGGGAGCAAGTATCTCTTTCCGTGTGGACGGCACTTCCGAACTACAACTGGCTGTGTTGAAGCCCAGGAAATAGGAGGGTGTAGGCAGAGGCCTACTGTATTTTGAATGAGGTGACAGCAGGAGAGACTGCCATCCACACAGCAGGGGATCAGCTGACGTTACTGAACCCCACTGAGACACGGGAGCAAGTATCTCTTTCCGTGTGGACGGCACTTCCGAACTACAACTGGCTGTGTTGAAGCCCAGGAAATAGGAGGGTGTAGGCAGAGGCCTACTGTATTTTGAATGAGGTGACAGCAGGAGAGACTGCCATCCACACAGCAGGGGATCAGCTGACGTTACTGAACCCCACTGAGACACGGGAGCAAGTATCTCTTTCCGTGTGGACGGCACTTCCGAACTACAACTGGCTGTGTTGAAGCCCAGGAAATAGGAGGGTGTAGGCAGAGGCCTACTGTATTTTGAATGAGGTGACAGCAGGAGAGACTGCCATCCACACAGCAGGGGACCAGCTGACGTTACTGAACCCCACTGAGACACGGGAGCAAGTATCTCTTTCCGTGTGGACGGCACTTCCGAACTACAACTGGCTGTGTTGAAGCCCAGGAAATAGGAGGGTGTAGGCAGAGGCCTACTGTATTTTGAATGAGGTGACAGCAGGAGAGACTGCCATCCACACAGCAGGGGACCAGCTGACGTTACTGAACCCCTCTGAGACACGGGAGCAAGTATCTCTTTCCGTGTGGACGGCACTTCCGAACTACAACTGGCTGTGTTGAAGCCCAGGAAATAGGAGGGTGTAGGCAGAGGCCTACTGTATTTTGAATGAGGTGACAGCAGGAGAGACTGCCTTCCACACAGCAGGGGACCAGCTGACGTTACTGAACCCCACTGAGACACGGGAGCAAGTATCTCTTTCCGTGTGGACGGCACTTCCGAACTACAACTGGCTGTGTTGAAGCCCAGGAAATAGGAGGGTGTAGGCAGAGGCCTACTGTCTTTGTAATGCGGAGACAGCAGGAGAGACTGCCATCTCCACAGCAGGGGATCAGCTGGCAATGATGAACCCCACTAACACTTGAACGAATGTGTTTGGCTCTGTGGAGACGACACTTCTGAACACCAACTGACGCTGTTGGAGCCCAGGATTAGGCGAGGAGCAGGCTGTGGCCTACTGGATTTTGGCAGGTGAAGGCAGCAGGAGACTTGCCATCTCCACAGCAGGGGAACAGCTGGCAGTGCTGAACCCCACTAACACTCTAACGAATGTGTTTGGCTCTGTGGAGACGACACTTCTGAACACCAACTGACGCTGTTGGAGCCCAGGATTAGGCGAGGAGCAGGCTGTGGCCTACTGGATTTTGGCAGGTGAAGGCAGCAGGAGACTTGCCATCTCCACAGCAGGGGAACAGCTGGCAGTGCTGAACCCCACTAACACTCTAACGAATGTGTTTGGCTCTGTGGAGACGACACTTCTGAACACCAACTGACGCTGTTGGAGCCCAGGATTACGCATGCCGCATGCAGAGGCCAATGGGCAGCGGTTTTTATGGAGGTTGTGGACTACTACTGATTCTAACCATGCTCCACTTAGGCCTCTGGCTCCACTGTCTCTACTATTTACCCTGGCCTCCAACCCCGCCAGCTACATCTCTGAAGTGGCGTCAGCACAATCTACACTTGTTCCTGTGTTACTGGTGCTCAGTCCCGTCAGTTGATCCCATGATGTTTGTCCGGCAAGTTCGCCAGCTCTGTCCTCATTCCCACTACTGGTTATGGGAATGTGGACAGAGCAGGAGACCTTGCCGGACACACATCAGGGGATAAACTGATGGGACTGAGCCACAGGAACACAGGAACAAGTGTAGATTGTGCTGACGCCACTTCAGAGATGTAGATGGCGGGGTTGGAGGTCAGGGGAAATAGTAGAGACAGTGGAGCCAGAGACCTAAGTTGGGCACGGTTAAAAATCAGTAGTGGTTTGAATGTTGATGGAGCTGGTGACTTTGCCGTCCACACAGCAGGGGATCAGCTGGCATTACTGAACCCCACTAACACAGGAGCTAGTGTGTTTCTCTGTGCAGACGACACATCTGAGCGACAACTGGCTGTGTTGAAGCAAAGGGATTATAGTTCAGGTGGTAGAAAAATGAACACACCAGCAGACCTGGATACAGTTGCCAACCACTAATTTAGTCTGTAAGAGGAATGGCAAAGTCTTTGGAGATCCAGGCCTTGTTCATTTTCAGAAAAGTCAGCCGGTCAACATTATCGGAAGATAGTCGCGTGCGGCACTAAAGACACGTTCCGATAATACACTGGCAGCAGGGCAAGCCAGCACCTCCAATGCATACTGGCTAAGCTCTGGCCATGTATCCAGCTTAGAGACCCAAAACTTGAAGGGGGAAGAGCCATCTGGGAGTACAGCGACAGGGCAAGACATGTAGTCTGACACCATCTGACGGAAGCGTTGCCTCCTGCTGACTCGAGGCGTCGCTGATGGTGTAGACAATTGTGGTGGACACACAAAACATTGCCACATTTGGGCCATAGTGGTCTTGCCTTGTGCTGCGGCGCTGCCTCTGCTCCCTCTTTGTGCAGAGTTTCCTCCACTGCCTCGACGCACAGAGCTGCTTTGTAAAGCACTAGCAACAATGCTGTCAGGTGGAATGGAAAACATTATGGACTGCACCAGTGACTCTTCGTACTCCCGCATTTTACGCTCCCGGTTCAACGTTGGTATGAGCCTTTGTACGCTGTCCCGGTAGCGAGGATCTAGGAGGGTGTACACCCAATAATCAGCCGAGACGAGAATGTGGGCGATGCGGCGGTCGTTTCTCAGGCACTGCAGCATGAAATCAACCATGTGCTGCAGACTCCCAACTGCCAAAGAACCGCTGTCCCCTGTTTGAGGCGTGACCTAGGCCTGCTCTACATCACCCCACCCTCGCTGTACATACTGAGTAGAGGTTTGTGTACCTCCCTCCTCTGGAGAGATGTCTTCCTCCTCCATCGACTCCTCCTCATCCTCCTCACAAAGTGTCCCCTGCCTAGGCCTTTGTGAGGAAACACGTAGCGCAGACTGTCCAGAAGCAGATGGCATTTGGGACTCCTCATCCTCCACCTCTTCTGAAACCTCATCCCTTAGTGCTTGCAGTGTTTGTTGAAGCAGGCAGATAAGGGGGACAGTCATGCTGACTAGTGCATCATCTGCACTCGCCATCCGCGTGGATTCATCGAAGGCACGCAAAACGAGGCAGATGTCCTTCATAGAGGCCCACTCAATGGTGCTGAAGTGTGAACGGCGCACAGTGCGACTTGTTTGCGCCTGATGCAGCTGGTACTCCATGACTGCTGCCTGCTGCTCACACAACCGCTCCAACATATGTAACGTTGAATTCCACCGGGTGGGTAGGTCACATATGATGCGATGTTCCGGAAGGCCAAATCGTCGCTGCAGAGCAGCGAGGCGCGATCTTGCCGTGCTGGAACGTCGCAAGTGAGCGCACTCTATGCGGACCTTGTGCAACAGTGCAGCAAGATCCGGATAGTCCCTCAGAAAGCTCTGCACGACCAAGTTAAGAACATGTGCCAGACATGGGATGTGTGTGAGGTTGCCTAGGCCAAGAGCTGCCACCAGATTTCGGCCATTGTCACACACTACCAAGCCCGGCTGGAGATTCGCTGGCCCAAACCACACATCGCTCTCCAGCTTGATAGCATTCCAGAGCTCCTGCGCTGTGTGGCTTCGATTCCCCAAAGAAATTAATTTGAGTACAGCCTGTTGACGTTTGGCCACGGCTGTGCTCATATCGGTCGTAACAGGCTCCTGCTCTGCTGTTTCTGGGGAACTTGAGTAGGAGGAGGAGTCTATGTGTACAGACTGGAGTCCTGAAATCCGTGGCGTTGGAAGAACACGTACAGCGCCACTCTCCAGATCCGTACCCGGCTCCACAACAATGACCCAGTGGGCAGTGAGGGAAAGGTATCGTCCCTGTCCATGGTTACTGGTCCACGCATCGGTGGTCAGGTGGACCTTGCTACTAACGGAGTTTAGTAGCGCATGTTTTATTTTGCCCTCAACATGTTTCTGCAGGGCAGGGACGGCTCGCCTGCTGAAATAAAAGCGGCTGGGCACGTTGTATTGGGGGACTGCCAATGCCATTAAGTCCCGGAAGGTGTCAGTGTCCACCAGCCTGAATGACAGCATTTCAACTGCCAGAAGTTTGGCAATGCCAGCATTCAGAGACTGTGCTCGGGGATGGTTTGCCAAGTAAGGGCGCCTTTTATCCCATGCCTGTGCTACCGATGGCTGTGATGGATGGGAACGTGCTGCTATGGGTGTAATCTGACAGGCTCTCCGGACAACAGTGGCAGAGGTTCTTCCTTGGCGATCCTGTGAGGAAGCCGAACCAGCAGTGTGTGAGCTGGAGGAAGAGGGCCCAACACGAACTGAAGAGGTGGTAGGTGGTGCTGTACGTTGGCCTACGTCTTCAGGGTGTCTCTGCAACTCCAACTCGTGCTTGGTGCGCACATGTTTCCACATATTTGTGGTATTGAGGTTGCTGACATTTCTCCCTCTTTTGACTCTCTGATGACACAGCTTGCATTTGACAAAGCAAATGTCATCTGCAACTGTGTCAAAAAAGGACCACGCACTGCAACTCTTGTGAGCGCCCGGTTTGCCTTTGGAAGGAGGAATGCTCCTAACGGGTGCCGAAGAGGAGGGTACAGGCAACCAAGTCTTCCCCCTCCCTCTGCCTCCTGTTTTGGCCGGTAGGGGAATCTCTTCCTCCGAGCTGCTCCCACCACCTTCCTGTTGCTCACGCCATGATGGGTCAAGGACCTCATCATCTTCCCTCCCCTCTTCAAACAGCTGCTTCTCCGGGGTTGTCTCGCCAGCACCGTACGCACCAGAAAGTGGCAACTGAGTCTCGTCATCATCTGATGCGTACTGAGGTGTGCTGACCATAGGCACTGGCCCACTCGCCTCTTCAGATTCAGAGGGACAAAGAAGTTGCGCATCACTGCATACTCCCTCTTCTTCACATTCAGGAATGCTGCTTGGCTGGCCCCCTCTGTCCAAGCCAACAGATTCCGAGAACAGAAGTAGAGACTGTGATGGCTCCTGTCCATGTCTCTCTGACTGCCTGGGCACTTTGGCAGGTGGTGAAGAGACAGATGGTTGCTCTTCGGTGCTCTGACCCTGAGAGGATGCGGAAGTAATTGAAGTCGATGCGTTAGCTGCCATCCATCCGACAACGGCTTCAATTTGTTCCTCCCGCAGCAGTGGGGTACGTTGAGGTCCTACAAAGCTGCGCATAAAGGACTGTTGCCTGCTAAAACTGGGGGATGCTGATCCACTGGTGCCCGCAGCAGGCCCAGAATCCCCACGTCCTCTACCTGTAGAATCCCCACGTCCTCTCCCTGCAGAATCCCCACGTCCTCTCCCTGCTGAAACTCCACGCCCACGCCCACGCGCCTTACTCCCTGCCTTCTTCATCTTGCAAGACTGCTTAAGATAGGCAAAAAAGTACAAAGGGGGGCCTTAGTGTGCTTATTCCTGAACAGCTGGTTACAGGTACAAGAAACACTAATTTTATGAAGTGTGTGTGTGTGAACTAGACTTTAATAGGAGCTGATGTGGCCTACACAAGTTCAAAATGTAGTGTTTGGTGAACTTTTTTTGTGGTTTCTTTGTTGGAAACAAACTCAAAGTATGTGAACAAAGAATTGAAACTGATAGTATCACCAACTTTTTGGAGCTATTACAATGCAGGCAGGTAACCTACAATGCAAAAGATGAGGCTCCAAAAAAATTGGGTAATACTAATCTGGTTGCGCCGGCAGGGCACAAGCCAGAAAAAAAGGCTCCTCTATCTACTCCTATATAGTGTTTGCAACCAACCAATGTTGATGGATACGGATGGATGCACACTAATAGGAGAAGAAAAAATGAGCTGCACTCAAAGACAAATATGTGTGAGGCAGTGAGCACGTTGAGCATCCTACAACCAGACGTAGCTGCAGGACACTCTACTCAGCGTGAGCTGCACTCACACACAGTCAGAGGCCTCTCAGACAGCCGTCAACAGTGCAGCTAAGTGGGCACTGGCACTGACAGGCTGCAGAAAGGCTCCGCTGTGTACTCCTATATAGTGTTTGCAACCACCGTAGATGGAGACGGATGGATGCACACTAATAGAAGAAAAAATGAGCTGCACTCAAATAAAAATATGTGTGAGGCACTGACGCACGCTGAGCGTCCTACAGCCAGACGTAGCTGCAGGACACACTACTCAGCGTGAGCTGCACTCACACACAGTCAGAGACCTCTCAGACAGCCGTGAACAGTGCAGCAAAGTGGACACTAGCACTGAAAGGCTGCAGAAAGGCTCCGCTGTCTACTACTAGTGTTTGCAACCAACGTATATGGATACGGATGGAAGCACACTAGATTGAAATTATGTAAAAAATGCAGCTCAAAAAATAAAAGATGTATGAGGCAGCAGTGATCACACTGGGTGGCCTACAGCCTGACGTGGCTGCAGGACCCACTCCACAGCGTGAGCTGCACTCACACAGCCCTTGCAGACAGCTGTGAACACTGCTGCTAGGGCAAAGAAGGCTACAGTGGTGGTTTATGTAGCCTGGGTAAAGCACTAGATGTTTGGTGGAATCGCTATTTCTAACTGTCCCTCACAGTCTTCTACAGCAGCCTGTCCCTAACTGAATTCACAGCAGAGTGACCAGAAATGGCGGCTGCGGTGGCTTTTATAGTGCATCATGACATCATTTCGGCAGCCAATCACAGCCATGCCAATAGTTAACATGCCTACATGCCTAACAGGATGTGCCCACACTTCGGAGGATTCCCATTGGCTTAATCAAATTCCGATTCCGATTCCGGAATCCGATATGACAAAAGTATCGGAACTAAGTATCGGAATTCCGATACCGCTAATATCGGCCGATACCCGATACTTGCGGTATCGTAATGCTCAACACTACACATTACATAAGATTGCAAAAGCTAGAACTTGAACCTCAAATCTCTCTCCTCCTCGAACCATAAAATGGACTCCCAGGAGAAGTCCGTGTTTGGAATTCAGCACCTAGTGTCCTATACGAACTCTGAACTTTACAATTCGAGTTCGCTCATCTTTAGTTACCATCCGTTTACCCATTCCTTTATATGATGGAGTCACTTGGACATTACTAAGGCTTTTTTTGCTTTAAAAAGTTGTATTTGATACAGTCCTACAAGACTTTGGGGTGTCTTCATGCATGTATTTTCAGATTAACTGGAGGCCTTGAAGTGCTTTTTACTCAAGAAGAATCTAACACTAGAGAAGACAGAAATGATTCAGAAGGATCTAGATAAGCTTGAACAATGGGCAGTGACTAACAGAATAGTATTTAACAGGGAGAAATACAAGATCTGGGCAACAGCAGCAAAAATGACATAAAGAATAGGAGGAAAAAGCTTTACGACAGTAAGGGTGATCAATGAGTGGAACAGGCTGCCATGAGAGGTGGTGTTCCCCTTCAGTGGAAGTTTTCAGAGGCTGGAAAGACATCTGCATGAGACGATTTAGTGAATCCTGCGTTGAGAAGAGGGTTGGTCATGATGACCCTTGAGGTCCCTTCCAACTCTAACATTCTATAATTCTATATCAAAGTACTAAATAGGACCTCCATCTTGTGCTGGTTAACACTGCCACGCCTAGAACAGAATGACCTGGTTTTATTTGTTTCCTATCTCCTTTGCATGAACCATTGGTTATTTTCCTAAGGCTTCTTTGCGAGGGCTGCAAAAAGATTGGCAATGATTCTACTGACCTATTAAACAGGAGACGCAGTAAACTTGGCTAGACCCCATCACTCATAGGCTACCAGCGTAGCAGTATAGGCTGTCCTTATGGCACATACACCCTTGTACTTGACTGTAGTCTGGAAGACCATTCATTTGTGCATCAATCTAAACCAGGGGATCCAAGCTAATGTCATCATATATTTTTTTTTTACTCATCAAGCAAGGGAGATAGTAGACTCTGAAAATAAATATTTGGTTATTCTAAAGCAAATATATAAAGCATGATTAGATATTTATTAAAAGGTCCACACTATAATTTTAGATTAGTTTTCCAGATATTTAAAGAGAATGTATTTGCAGGCTTTTGCCATGTAATTTAAGGATAGAACGAGAAAGAGGGTGAGACACAGATTTCAGTGACGTGTCACTTATTAGGTTGTGTCCTGTTATTTTAATACAATGAGTGTTTTATCACCAAAAAACTATCACATTCTGGACTACAGCTCACATGAGCCCTGGTCCGATCACACTCCCTCCTCTAATAAGCAGCTTACTGTCAATAGACAAAGTACACAGAGAACAAGGTGTGGGCAGGTTTAACTTTCTTAGCTCTGCTACATGCTACACCTAAAACTTCTGGTTGCATAACAACTGCTTCACCAAGTTAGCTAAGTAATACATTGTGGGAATCTGGGTCTCTTTTTCTACATTATGCAGCTCTCAGATGAGGTAGTAAAAACCTGGTGACAGATTCAATTTAAATGTATAACAGACATATTTTTATCTCCTCATCAAGAGATTTTTTTATCTCTAATGGAGACCCAAGTCACTGAGAACCCTAATATAAGAAAAAATATTCTTGAATATTCCATTGTAAAAGGTTTATCATTAGACTTTAACTTATAGCTAAAGGCTGAAAACAACACAGACGCCCCAACAAAAGAGGTAAAACATTCCCCATATACAGTAGGATGCATTTCTCTTAATTACATAAGTAAGCTATAATGTATGAATAGCATTAATAGGGTTGGAAATGGTGACACATACAGTCATGGCCAAAAGTATTGACACCCCTGCAATTCTGTCAGATAATACTCAGTTTCTTACTGAAAATGATTGCAAACACAAATTCTTTGGTATTATTATCTTCATTTAATTTGTCTTAAATGAAAAAACACAAAAAGAATTGTCCTAAAGCCAAATTGGATATAATTCCACACCAAACATAAAAAAGAGGGTGGACAAAAGTATTGGCACTGTGCGAAAAATCATGTGATGCTTCTCTAATTTGTGTAATTAACAGCACCTGTAACTTACCTGTGGCACCTAACAGGTGTTGGCAATAACTAAATCACACTTGCAGCCAGTTGACATGGATTAAAGTTGACTCAACCTCTGTCCTGTGTCCTTGTGTGTACCACATTGAGCATGGAGAAAAGAAAGAAGACCAAAGAACTGTCTGAGGACTTGAGAAACCAAATTGTGAGGAAGCATGAGCAATCTCAAGGCTACAAGTCCATCTCCAAAGACCTGAATGTTCCTGTGTCTACCGTGCGCAGTGTCATCAAGAAGTTTAAAGCCCATGGCACTGTGGCTAACCTCCCTAGATGTGGACGGAAAAGAAAAATTGACAAGAGATTTCAACGCAAGATTGTGCGGATGTTGGATAAAGAACCTCCACTAACATCCAAACAAGTTCAAGCTGCCCTGCAGTCCGAGGGTACAACGGTGTCAACCCGTACTATCCGTCGGCATCTGAATGAAAAGGGACTGTATGGTAGGAGACCCAGGAAGACTCCACTTCTTACCCCGAGACATAAAAAAGCCAGGCTGGAGTTTGCCAAAACTTACCTGAAAAAGCCTAAAACATTTTGGAAGAATGTTCTTTGGTCAGATGAGACAAAAGTAGAGCTTTTAGGGCAAAAGCATCAACATAGAGTTTACAGGAGAAAAAAGAGGTATTCAAAGAAAAGTACACGGTCCCTACAGTCAAACATGGCGGAGGTTCCCTGATGTTTTGGGGTTGCTTTGCTGCCTCTGGCACTGGACTGCTTGACCGTGTGCATGGCATTATGAAGTCAGAAGACTACCAACAAATTTTGCAGCATAATTTAGGGCCCAGTGTGAGAAAGCTGGGTCTACCTCAGAGGTCATGGGTCTTCCAGCAGGACAATAACCCAAAACACACTTCAAAAAGCACTAGAAAATGGTTTGAGAGAAAGCACTGGAGACTTCTAAGGTGGCCAGCAATGAGTCCAGACCTGAATCCCATAGAACACCTGTGGAGAGATCTAAAAATGGCAGTTTGGAGAAGGCACCCTTCAAATATCAGGGACCTGGAGTAGTTTGCCAAAGAATAATGGTCTAAAATTCCAGCAGAGCATTGTAAGAAACTCATTGATGGTTACCGGAAGCGGTTGGTCCCAGTTATTTTGGCTAAAGGTTGTGCAACCAAGTATTAAGCTGAGGGTGCCAATACTTTTGTCCGGCCCATTTCTGGAGTTTTGTGTGAAATGATCAATGTTTTCCTTTTTGCTTCATTCTCTTTTGTGTTTTTTCATTTAAGACAAATTAAATGAAGATAATAATACCAAAGAATTTGTGTTTGCAATCATTTTCAGGAAGAAACTGAATATTATCTGACAGAATTGCAGGGGTGTCAATACTTTTGGCCATGACTGTATGATGCATTCTGACCCCCTTTTTATGACCTATTTAATAAAGAAACATTATCTTGATGTCTCCATTATTTGCTCATAATTTAAGCTTTCCCTGAATCTTTGTCCTTCACGATCCAATAAGTAATGTCATTGTGAGGGTCCCACTTAGCATTATCCTATGCTTTTAAGTAAACTCCAATGTCATTTTTTTTTTTTACTTGTTTTATTGGTTTCTATTAATAGGGTACAACAATAGAAAAAAAGGAAACAGTTGTTTATTCAATGCTTTTCTTCAGGTGACAAAACCTTTCATTAGTAATTGGAGAATGAATGGAATAGAGGTAGGCAGGTTCAGGTTTCTATTTGTAAAATCGAATTTTCCATCATATGATATGTGGGAAAACAGTATGCAATTATACTTTCATATACCCTGTATTGTTCAGAAGAGGATGTATTCTGTTCTATCTTGTTTCCAAGCAAATGGCATTGAGAATCCTATAGACACTCCGTACACGAACACATCTGTTATACAGTGGGTACGGAAAGTATTCAGACCCCTTTAAGTTTTTCACTCTTTCATTGCAGCCATTTGGTATATTCAAAAAAGTTCATTTTTTTCTCATTAATGTACACTCTGCACCCCATCTTGACTGAAAAAAAACAGAAATGTAGAAATTTTTAAAGTATTCAGACCCTTTGCTCAGTATTGAGTAGAAGCACCCTTTTGAGTTAGTACAGTCATGAGTCTTCTTGGGAATGGTGCAACAAGTTTTTCACACCTGGATTTGGGGATCCTCTGCCATTCTTCCTTGCAGATCCTCTCCAGCTCCATCAGGTTGAATGGTGAATGTTGGTGGACAGCCATTGTCAAGTCTCTCCAGAGATGCTGAATTGGGTTTAGGTCAGGGCTCTGGCTGGGCCAGTCAAGAATGGTCATGTTCTGAAGCCACTCCTTTGTTATGTTAACTGTGTGCTTATGTTCATTGTCTTGTTGAAAGGTGAACCTTTGGCCAAGTCTGAGGTCCAGAGCCATCTGGAAGAGGTTTTCATCCAGGATATCTCTGTACTTGGCCGCATTCATGTTTCCTTCAATGGCAACCAGTCGTCCTGTCCCTGCAGCTGAAAAACACACCCATAGCATGATGCTGCCACCACCATGTTTCACTGTATTGAATGTATTGGGTAGGTGATGAGCAGTGCCTGGTTTTCTCCACAGATACCGTTTAAAATTCTCACCAAAAAGTTCTATCTTCATCTCATCAGACCAGTGAATCTTATTTCTCATAGTCTGGGAGTCCTTCACGTGTCTTTTAGAAAACTCTATGTGGGCTTTCATATGTCTTGCACTGAGGAGAGGCTTCTGTAGGGCTACTCTGCTATAAAGGCATGACTTGTGGAGGGCTGCAGTGATAGTTGACTTTGTGGAATTTACTTCCATATCCCTACTGCATCTGTGGAGCTCAACCACAGTGATCTTGGGGTTCTTCTTTATTCCCTCACCAAGGCTCTTCTCCCACGATTGCTCAGTTTGGCTGGACGGCCAGGTTTAGGAAGACATCTGGTGGTCCCAAACTTCTTCCTTTTAATGATTATGGAGGCCACTGTGCTCGTAGGAACCTTGAGTACTGCAGAAATTCTTTTGTAACCTTGGCCAGATGTTTGCCTTGCCACAATTCTGTCTCTGAGCACCTTGACCAGTTCCTATGACTTCATGATTTTCATTTGGTCTGACATGCACGGTGAGGTATTATATAGACAGGTGAGTGCCTTTACAAATCACGTCCTATCAGTTTACTTAAGCACAGCTGGACACCAATGAAGGAGTAGAACCATCTCAAGGAGGATCACAAGGAAATGGACAGCATGTGACTTAAATATGAGTGTCTGAGCAAAGGGTCTAAATACTTTATAACCATGTGATATTTCAGTTTTTCTTTTTTAATAAATGTGCAAAAATTTCTACATTTGTTTTATTTTTAGTCAAGATGGGGTGCAGAGTGTACATTAATGAGAAAAAAAATGAACTTTTTTGAATTTACCAAATGACTGCAATGCAACAAAGAGTGAAAAATTTAAAGGGGTGTGAATAGTTTTGTACCCCCTGCATACGGTATATATACTGTCTATGTATATACTGTATATATATATATATATATACATATATATACAGTATATATATATATATTATATATATGGACTTACATGGCTAGTTATCTACTAATTAAAAAGTTTGTATTAAAGGGGTTGTCTGGGCTTTTCACGGTTTACAGCAAATGATCTACTAGCTAGAAATAATATCTTCACCAGCAAGCTAGACAAATACTAGAAAATAAAACTAATAAACTTTATTTTAATTTGATTAAAAAGGGACTTAGTCCATTTTAAAAAATGCACATGTAAAAAAACACAAACACAAACAAAAGAACCGCTAAATGCGGTAAGACCAAACTTCAGAAAGTTTCTGAAGTTTGGTCTTACCGCATTTAGCGGTTCTTTTGTTTGTGTTTGTGTTTTTGTACATGTGCATTTTTTAAAATGGACTAAGTCCTTTTTAATCAAATTAAAATAAAGTTTATTAGTTTTAATTTCTGGGCTTTTCACATAATCTCAGTGCATATCTGGGCTGCAGAATGCTGAAAATAAGTAATTTACCTTCTGTGGCAGTTTGCAGGGTTTGCTAGATATCATCTCTTGCTTGTAAGAAAAACATCCAGGGGGGTGTGTTCTAGCACTGAAATGAGAACTGGTCGTTTCCTCCTCAATAGCTTCACTTTCCATAGATCACTGTTCAGCGTGTGTCTGGGGGAGGAGCAGCTGGGTGGTCCTGCTCTCTGCACTGAGGCTGCTAGAGAGGGAGGATTTGTTACTGTGTGAGGAGGGCTAGGCTTCTTCATGTGGACGGGGAGGGCCTGTTGCTATGGAGGGTGGGGTTGTTGCTATAGAGAGCAGGTTTTTAGTAGAGTAGGAGGAAACGACCAGTTCTCATTTCAATTCCAGAACACACCCCCCCTGGACGTTTTTCTTACAAGCAAGAGAAGATGTCTAGCAAATGCTGCAAACTGGCCACAGAAGAGAAATTACTTATTGTCAGCATTCTGCAGCCCAGATATGCACTGAGATTATGTGAAAAGGCCGGACAACCCCTTTAAGTCTTATAGGTATCATTTATTAAGGAGATAAGTGAAATTTGTTGAATACTTTTAGATCCAACCAATAAGACTTCCAATGATCTCAAGAACATCATGGAGCTTATGTTGAGTATGAGCAAAACTGTTCCATTCATTGTCTATGGGTGTCACGCACAGTGTGGGAACACTAAATGCAGCACAAAGGGATGAGGGGAAGGAAGCTCAGACACTAGGGAAAGGGTGAGTGGAGACCCCTAGGCAGATCTGATAACACTCTACCTGCCCTTCCGTCCCTAAATTGGTTCCTCATCAATCGCCAAGCAGAAACCTAAGCCCTGTATCTCCCTCGAGCTAGAGTCTGGATAGGGAGGGGGTGGGTATGAGCACTGGTCAATCCCCACTGTAAATTAAAGACAAAAAGGTAGACAGATGAGGAGAATGAGGAGAATGAACTTAGCTTGAGCAGACTCAGAGAGGTATCACCAAACGTCCTCAAACAGCGCCAGAGAGGAAGTTAGCCAACTTCTGTATCTCCAAGCCTTCACAAGGGAAAAATGTGAATATCACCGACAACTCTCTGCAGCAGACTGGGGATTTAAAAACCCCCATGTCCAGGGGTGTCAGCTAGAGTCAGAGGAAGGTTGCCGCTGGTTCCAAGAGTCAGAAGGGTTAAAGAGGCATCTGTAATGCCAAACGTAGAGACCTTCTGCAGCCAGATGCAGAGCGACAGCCTACCACATCCGACTCACCCGTGACAATGGGACTTCTTTTATTAACCCACTACAAGCACCTGCCTGTCTCCGCCAGTCCTGCAGACAACGTGTAGAGCATTGGTGCCCAGTTTTTGGGATCAGTGGGAGCCCTAGAAGTCAGATTATTCCTGTGAAATTATCTTGACGCTCTTTGATAGACCTTGAACATGAGGGAAGAACCACCCCTGGACCTTCATTTATAGTTTTGTTTATTTTCCTTTTATGCCTTTGTTTTGATATAAAATGATGTGCCCAATCATTTCAGAGGGTTGAAATTTACAGCTTAATACGCCATTATTACTTTGTATAGTTTTATACATATATTAACTTACTTCTAGCAAGCTTTACACTCATGTTCCAGTTTGGAAAAACTAAAGTTATAGGGAACCAATCACATTGATCTTGTGGTCCAAATTACAGGCTGCAGGTTATAGAGCAGGAGAAGGTGAAAAAACTGATATATTATTTTTATGGGATAAAACAAATCTGTCTTCTTCGTGATTGACAGTGTGTAAGTGTATATATAGAATCAGCTGTCAATCACTGAGTACAACCGCACACCGGACTCCAAAGCAAAGAATGAAGAGAAGTTACATTTTAAAAAAATACAGGATAGGCTTGGGTTACATGGCGACTTTGGCCGAGACCAATATCGGCTAGCTGTTGCTGCTAAATCGCAAAGCCATACAAGTGAATAGACTACTACTGCGACAAATTTGCTAGTTGCAAAGAGTCCAACTGTATTAGATTTTTGAAACTTACTTGTCGCAGTCGCAATGCACTTGGGGTCGCAATGTGACCCCATACACTTTTATTGTGCTGCAATGTAGGAGCGAAACCAAAGTTAGGTCATGCAACTGATGAGTTCTTGACGCTCCAGAAACGTGTTGGTGTTATTTTATTATTCTAAGCTGATATAGATGTTATTTGCAATTTTAACACATACCAATAAAAACTGTTTTTATGTCCGTGGAGCTGGATCTCCCCTCAGTTTCGGGTGTTTTGGCAGTAACACTATCCATGGTGTGGACAGGACTGGATTCAGGCATTACTGGTGTGGTGGACTTTATTTCTTCATATCTATAATCTAGTGCCCACAGACAGGACCACGTTAATTTATAAGAAGCTTTACCTCATCTCCTCACCTTCCATGTACATCCTGTATTTTTCCTTATTGACTTTTCGTTATTAAATCACCACATCCATCTCCTCCTTCCTTGCACTTTGTCTTATAATCAATATGTCTCAATACACAGTTGGACGTGCCGCTTCATACCATGCTTTTTGGATCAAAGACGAAACTCTCAATGCATAGGCCCATTTCTCTGAAGTACCTCTCGGGCTCAGCAGTGGTTGTTCTTTGTGTTTTATGAAGCCATGGATGCACACTGTACAAAAGACAGCAAATAGGAGAACCTGAGCAGAATAAAGTCTCTGTCCGTGGATCGTCTCTAGTGTAATGAGACAGGGATCACTTTTGTAATGCATACTGTATGTTGGTAATTTGTTTTTGGACGTCTTAGCATGAGTATTGATGAGAATGTTCTGTCTTTCTTGTAGAAGCATGATGGCCAGTTCACTGTCATACAGCTGGTGGGGATGCTACGAGGTATTGCATCTGGGATGAAATACTTATCGGACATGAATTATGTCCACAGAGATCTGGCTGCCAGAAATATCTTGGTCAACATCAATTTGGTTTGCAAAGTGTCAGATTTTGGCCTCTCTCGAGTCCTTGAGGATGACCCCGAAGCCGCTTATACTACAAGGGTATGTTGGGTAAATAGTTCTTATAACAACTACGTTTCTTCTCCTTCCTTGGGTTTTCCAGTGATCTGCATTACTTTACTGACTTTACTACTGAACCTTACTACTTAGAACTGCTTTAGCCGTTGGTTTTCTCCTTCTTTAGCATCTTGACCGGTTTCACCAGACGTTAAACCCTTATATTTCAACATAGTTGTCAACTACAACCTGTTAAGGAGGAAATTATACGGTCATGTTACAGCTCCTCATATGTACAAAAGTATAGACCTGACTTAAAGAGAATGTGTCACCTGGTTATTGCTACATAATCTGAATGCACCATAATATAGGGGCTGAAATCCTGATTCCAGCGATGTGTCACTTACTGGTCTGCAGGCCGTCATTTTGACACCATCACAGTTTTCTCTGCTGCAGATCTTAGAGCTAGAAATACTGAGCCCTGTATAACCCCACTCACACCAGTGATTGGCAGCTGTGTATAACCCCACCCACAGCAGTGATTGGTAGCTGTGTATAACCCCGCCCACAAAACTAATTGGCATATTTCTGTATACACTATATAGTGATTGAATGCTGCTAATTAGTGGTTGGGGAAAGAGTTACACAGAGCAGTTGACTAGGAGGCATGAGACATCTAGTCCTATAGTGATAATCTCCTGCTGATAAAAAAACTGATTTTATTGACACAAAAAAGAAAGCCTAATAAGTGACTCATCGTTGGAATCAGGGTCCCAACATCTATATCATGCTGCTCTCAGATTACAAAGCAAAAGCCTACTGACATATCCCCTTTAATCCTTTCTGTGCGCATTCTTTACTTCATCAATTATATATTTTATTGTTCTGTTCACATTTTATTACTAAAGATCAGTCACTGAACTAATTTATGTACATTTACATTTTATATTCCTTTTTATATTCTCTTTTTTTCTATTCAATGTAACAAGTTGTTTCACTTATCTTAAAAGGGAGGTAAAATTCCGATCCGGTGGACAGCGCCAGAAGCCATTGCTTATCGAAAGTTCACCTCAGCAAGTGACGTGTGGAGTTACGGCATCGTCATGTGGGAAGTCATCTCATATGGAGAGAGGCCATACTGGGAAATGTCCAACCAGGATGTGAGTTACTTAGGATCCCTTATGTTACAACCAAACCATCATGTTTGGACTTGAAAACAATGTTAGGCTACAGTATGTTCACATGCCGCATTTTTACAATGTTTTTACTGCGTTTTGTTGTGTAAATTAAAAGCTTCTTTTTACAGTTCAAGCAAAAGCTATGAAATTTCACAAATCTTATGCACATGCTTGTTTTCTTTTTTCCTCACTGAAGTTAAGAACTCCAGCATTTCTTTTAATATGCAGCATGTCAATTCTTTCGGCATTTTTGCAGCATTTTTTTTGGCTTTTATATTGCTTTGTATTGGTGAAAAAACGCTGCAAAATTTACAAATGAATTGAAATGCTGCAGATTGAAAGAAATACTGGAGTTCTCAAATTCAGGGAGGAAAAAATGCATTTTTTAAGAGTTTTTTCACCCTTAAAAAGCAATATGAAAGTGAAAAAAATCCTGCAAAAAAGTACAACAATGTGTTAGGCGCCAGGATTCTTCCACTGCGCGGGATAGATCCCAGGTGCTGTGGTCTCCCATTCAAGCCCAGCTGCTGAGATTGTTGCTCAGCACATACATCAGTCCCAGCATTTTGCACTGCTTCGTAGTGTCCATGTGGCTACTGCTGGCTCTCCAGCAAAGTCTATGGTAACCAGTGGTATACAGAGGCAGCCCTACCCTCTGGAGTCTAAGTCCAGAAATCATCTTACTGAGCATGTCTGTGATATGGCGCCTTCTCATTGGTGCTCGGACTCTGACTGCTCTGGTGATGTTGCAGCTCCGTCCAACTGGGTGTGAGTGTTTGGGGAGGAGCCTAGCGCTTGAAAGGCTTCCAGCGGCGCACGCGGGCGTGCTTGCGTCATTTGTGTTTTGGTGTGTGTGGGTGGATTCGCTACCGCTCTGTCTGTATGCTTTTGTGTGGCTAGCAATGGTCAGCTTCAGATAGATAGTGTAGATTTTGCCTTTCCGCTTGACTTAGCACCTGTCTGGGCCACGTGTGCGATTAGCATGGGTCAGTTGCGGGGCAAGCTCAACCCATGTGCTTATTCCCTGTGGGTTTAACAGGGTATTGCACGCTTCTCATTTTTCAGCGTTGCTCGGTGGATAGCTGAGCTTGATACTTATATTTTCTGTGCCTCTCAGTGGTTAGCTGAGTGGTCCTAATCGCTCTGTGTGGTTTTAACTCAGTGTGTTCGCTAGTGTTTAATCCGTCATTTGCTCACACTAGCAGCAGGTTAATTTCTCTGCACGGTGGACCCCGGGTTGTGATTGCACTTTATTGTTTACTTTAGTGCAATCCGCCAACCCTAACACAATGTTTTTGTGGCATATTTGTGGTGATTTTGAAGAATTTTTTTTAATTGAAACAAAGTTTATTAAACCTATATTGCAGACAAAGCACACCCCCAAAAAATAATCAGACAAAAAATGCAGCAAAATGCTGCAAAAAAAGCCACAAAAATACCACAAAATTGGCGGTTTTACTGCCAAGAGAGTAGATTTTGGCTGCAAATAAAAAACACATAAAAAAGCTTAATGTGATCATAGCCTAAACGTGTTTCTCTGACTTTTCAAAAGTTGCAATAGAGTTGGGAATGATTAAAAAGAAAGAACCATTACTTACCCTTTGTATCCCTTGTTGTACAATTACTGCACCCTGGTGGTCACCCCAGGCCTGCATTGGTTATGTCCTGTCCTTCAATCATGGGACCATTGAGGCCAGTGATTGCCTCTAGTGATTTAAGGGGGTTTTACACTAAGCGATATCGCTAGCAATATCGCTAAAACGTCACTGGTTTTGTGACGTTATAGTGATATTGCTAGCGATATCGCTATGTGTGATACTTACCAGCGACCGGCTCCCCCGCTGTCCATCGCTGATCGCGCGAGAATGTCCGGCTCCATTTCTCGTCGGGCGCTTCCTGCTGAGACTTCCTGCTGTGACGTCCAGCGACGCGTGGAGGCGGGCGGGAGGACGCAGGATCGCTGTGTGTGAATGGTGAGTATCGTGCGCTGCGTCGCTGCTGAATCGCTGTGAGGTCTTTCTGTATGAAAGCTCACTAGCGATCATTTAGCGATGCACCAGCGATCCTGACCGGGTGGGATCGCTGGTCGGATCGCTGGTGCATCGCTAAATGTAAAAGGGCCTTAAGTGAATGATTCTTGGATCATCATTATTGTTGAACGGGCAAGGAATGCCAGAGTGGTGGGAAATTTAAGATGTAGATAATTCTCATTTCTTTATTTTATGACATTCCGTGTCCCAACATTTGGGCCATACCTCTAACATGAAGTGTGAGACATTTAAAAGAACACTACTAAAATCTGAATAAAGGGTAACATTATGTTGAATGTCAAAAAAAATTCCAAGCTCGAGATATTCTTTGAATACTTCATGATTCTACATTATAAGTCAAGAAAGTGCCAAATGTATTAGTTCAATTTCTGGTTCTTCACCTTCAATTATTTATTTTTAATAGAATGTAATTCTGCCAAAAGGAATTGCTTGACCTGACCAAGTAGTTTTCCCCTTTTTAGTTCCTAACTGAATAATAATGTGATCCTATGGATGCACAGTTTAAATAAAGACCCCTGAAGTCAGTTGTCATAGATGGGGTCAGTTGAAACGAGACATACATGAGATGAGCAGACAACCATGTAATACATGAGTGAGCTGGCAACGCCATCATGAGAGCTGCTCTTTATCATCTGTGTGCCCTTGCTCCTATTTAGGGTTGAGATTCGCTCTATCAAATCCGTATTCTATAACAGGGCAATTGGAAAGACAACTCCTTGTATATTTATAGTTTTTTAATGGGGTTGACAAGAGACGCATCCCTAGCAATCAGGCTGCCTCAAATTAGATAAAACCTTCAGCTCAAGGCCAAATTGGACTTTATCTGCGAAAATAGAAGGGCCACGGAGGCTTAGCGGTAATCTCATCACACTTTTATCTTACAGCCATAATAAGGTTGTCCGAAAGGGAAACATTGCAGATGAATGGTGAAAACTCAGTATTTGTGGAGTTTAAACTATTTTCTTTATCCTTAAAAGTGTATCAGTCATGACCAGACAATTTTTGGATCAGTAAAGTTCTGGAGCAACTCGAGAAATTCTACTTCCAATATGGATATGTGCCCCGGTTTACAGATTATGTCCTTGTAATTTTCCATGTAAATACATACTACAGAATGATGATGGTCAATTAAATTCAACCATTATGTTTATTGATTGCCTTTAAAAGTCACTAATTCATTGATTCTTAGTCTACATGATAGAGGACACTGGTTCAGGGCAAGATAGAAAATAAAAATGTTTGATCTCAACTGGCCACCAATAAACTCTATACTGTAGATAAATTATATACAGTGGGGAAAAGAATTTAGTCAGCCACCAATTGTGCAAGTTCTCCCACTTAAAAAAAATAAGAGAGGCCTGTAGTTGACATCATAGGTAGACCACAACTATGAGAGTCAAAATGAGAAAACAAATCCAGAAAATTACCTTGTCTGATTTGGCAAGATTTATTTTGGAAATTATGGTGGAAAAAAAGTATTTGTATAAGTTATTGTTTTTTTAAATTAAAAATAAGCTTCAAGTTACCTTATATATCTATAATTAAAAGACAAAATTCTGTCCTCAAGAAGCCACCACTAGGGGGAGACTAGGAACTTACTGCATACTTATTTTATAAATTCAATAATAGCAGATTATGCAGTGAGCTCCTAAGCGCCCCCTAGTGGTGGCCTCTGGAGGATGGCATTTTAGTTTTTAACTTCATGCAACTAGGTGGAGCTCTGTAAATTAAGATAAAGTACCACCCACTATGCACCCCTTCCCACCATTTGCCATAGATGTAAGGTGCATGATTTGTATCAGTGTTTGGAGCGTATATAAGAGCTGAGTCCACTATACACATGATAGGTGCCTGCTGTGTTACATAGCCATCAGCCTCTGCTAAAACAAGAACTAGAGCTATTTAGCGCCAAAATATTGCTATCCATCACTGACTGCAATATTTATGCATTGTGATCTCCTTAGAACACTGATTCCAGTTCCCCCTAAGCACACTACGCAATGTAAGGATACAGTGCAAAGGATCAATTGCCGAAAATCTCAAGTACTTTGACGGAACTAATAAATAGGAAATAGTAAAAGAAAAATGTAAATCTAAAAAATATTTTTTTTTTAAAAAAGGGAAAAACATGAAAGCTCACCTACCTTTTCCTTAGCCACAAAGAAACAAACAAAAAAAATTTGCAAAAAGTCTAATATGGCAATATATAAAATCATATAAGCCATATGGCAAACTCCATAAAACGAAACAAAAAAATGAAATGAGAGAATTGTCTTTTTTCATTCAGTCCCCGCTCCTTCCTGACAGAATACAATAAAAAGCAAACTAACTTCTCATGTAGTCCAAAAGTGTTCCAAGGAAACTAAAGCCATACCAATCTCACACCATGACGATCCAAATGAAATTTTATTAATTACGATTTCTGAATTTTTTTTAACACATAAAAAAATAGACAAGATTGGCATTACCATAATGATATGGACCTGAAGGATCAGGTTGGTGGGCCATTTTACTGCGCCTCAAAAACATGGCAAAATCATTGTTATTATTATACCCATTAAACTAAACAATGCAAAGAAAAGGACGCTCCTCCTTTATAGGTGTCTAAAGGAAAGGTGTGCTTAATTCTCTCAATTACTATACATATTAAGGCTTTTAAGTCTATTATTTGTCCACTTCAAAGGCTTACATCTTTTCAGGAAAATGAACATAAAGGAGAGTAATCACGTCAATTGAAATAGTCCTCACCAGAGAAATGAATGGGCCTGTCATGATGGTAATGAATTTTAATCTTTCCTGTTAGGTAATTAAAGCGATAGATGAGGGGTACCGCCTGCCGCCCCCCATGGACTGCCCTGTGGTTTTACATCAGCTCATGTTGGATTGCTGGCAGAAATGTAGGAGTGACCGACCCAAGTTTGGGCAAATTGTTAACATCCTCGATAAATTGATACGTACGCCGAGCACCCTAAATGAACTCGCCAATAGTTCTGCATGGTAAGAAATTATTTTGTATTATTATTGCATTTCATTAATTATTGTACTAACGTTATTTTATTCTCAGTCATATTAGAACCAAATAATGGGAAACCAGTAAACCATTATATTCTTGAAATTTTAGAGTATGTTCATACAGAATTTTTTGAGCAGTTTTCATTAGTGAGTATGCTTTAAAAAAAAACCTGAAAAATGATTTAATAAACACTTGAAATTCCTGTTATATTAATTTATACTGTAGTATAAAATATCTATGCTGTGCTTAAAGCACCACTCCAGGGTTTTGGTCTTTTCACAGCTGGAGTGGTGCTTTAAACGTAAGATCCCTGTCCCCAGTCATATATTCACCCTCTGGGGTCTTTACTGTTTTTAGGAGATGCTCTTGTCCCGCGGTGCCACTTTGTGACAGCAGCTGCTGACTGGACGGAAGTCAGAAGTTACGTCACAAGCTCTCAGTGTAAGTCTATGAGAGCCAGAACGATGACAGAATGAGGCTCTCATAGACTTGCATTGATTAATGACTTCTGGTGCACTCCAACAAACACTGGAGCAGCCGGAAGGTCAAAAGCCTCAGGAGACCGACTGGAGCAGCAGTAATAGAAGGGGAAGACGCTGATAGGTGAGTATATGACATGGGAGCAGGGACATTCAATTTGAAGCCACACTCCAGCAGAGGGGTGCTTCAAGTTCAGTGTTTTTAGTTTTTTTTCACTCTTTGCGTTTTAAAATACTGCCTGGTGAGAAAAAAGAAAATGTATGTCATTTTGGTGAAGTGGCTCATGTTGGAATTTGCATCACTCTAGGTACTGTCCAAATCAGAAGACTGCAGATTAGGAAAGATAAATCTTTCAATAAGACTCAAAAAAAAACTCATTAAAACAGCTTCAGGAAATTAGAAACTCCTCCAAAAACTCCCCAAAAAGTTGCAACGCCAGCAGTTTCCACTAGCAAACTCATCATTTTTAGCTACCTCAAAAAAATCTCTGTGTGCACATACCCTTAAAGGAAACCAGAGTAAAGGTATGTGTCATGGGTTTACCGTGACAGAGAGAGAAGCCAGCCAGAAGATTGCAGAGTCTAGTTTCTCCTATTACTGCACTGGTTAGAAGCACTGCACCTTCATATTAAACGGTGCAGGTTTCTTTTAGCAGTGCAGGGGTTTACCTGCTCAGTTGAGAGATCTTGGAAGCTTTCCTGCATTAAGACTCTCAGCTGTTCACTGTTAGCCAAAGACATACTGTTAGAGAATTTAGATTGTGAGCCCCATCGGGGACAGTGATAATGTGTGCAAACTGTAAAGCGCTGCGGAATATGTTAGCGCTATATAAAAATAAAGATTATTATTATTATTATTATTAGCCACTCCCCTCTTCTATATATTCTGGGCGCTGGCAAGCACCCATTGCCAGGGACTGCGTTGTTTTGGAGATGGCAATTTGTTTTTGTTGTTTGAGAAGGTGTTTGGTGGATTTATCTAAGACTGTTGCCAGGTTTGGTTGTGTGCTAATCCCCTTCTTCTGCAACTTTGGTTTTTCTTCATCCTCCACTCCCCAGTATTTACCTCTGCTGTTTGTGTGGGTATAATTGTATGATTGGTATTTTACTTTATCCCTGTTTGCATTACCTTGTTCGTCAGGTTGGTGTATTATGGTACACCACAACTCCCCTCTTCCCTGGGTGAGGGAAGGGTACAGACTGAAAGCAGATTCAGTAGCTAAGACAAGGTATTTGGCCCTAGAATCTTCACCATCAGACCTAATGCAGGAAACAAAGAAAACTAGGGCGCCCCTAGCCTTAGGGACAGGGAAGGAGCCGCCAACAGAGTCATGAAAGTATGTGCCCACTGTATTTTCACAGGATTTTCAGAGCAGAACCTACAAGTTTTTGAGGAGGAGTGTTTGCTCTGTTTCTGTTCCAAAACCTCCTCAAAATGCTTTGTGTACATAGCCTAAGAGCAGCAAATCTGTGTACTTTTGGGAAGAATGTACAGACTCCATGAAGATATAGATGTGTCCTTCTTTATCTCACTTGGCTGCACAAGTGCCAAGATGAGTGGCATGTGATGACTAAGGTTGGAAAAAAACATATTGAGAAATATTTATCAAGATAAATGTATCATAATTCTGGTGTCATTTGCACTGAAAACTATATTTCATGACCTGCATCAAATTTAGGATGTGTTTTAGACATTTATTATGACTTGAATGATGTTGGGGCATGGTTTTATTGAAAAGGGTGTGACTTATTGGAAAAGGGAACTTGCCTAAAGTGCGACAGTATGTGCTAAAAGTGAGACAAAATTGCGGCCCACATTTCTGGCACAGAGTAAGCCAACTAATAGGTGGTGTAAACATAGGGCCCGATTCATCGACGCTTTTACCCCAGAATTCTGGTATAAAAAGCTTTGTAAAGTCACAAAGTTTTGGCTCAACGTGAGGTTGTGCTCAAATTTTCCAACTTTTGACGTTCTCACACCATTTTTGCTCAGCTCCAACAAAGTGGGAGGAACTGGGGTGAGACAGAAGTGTGGCAAACGCTACTCGTCAAATTCATGATGAGCAACAGTGTTCGCTAAGCTACAAATCTTACTCCGGCTGAAGTATGATTTATGGAGAGGTGCACATGCCACCTTTCAGATGCTCCTGATTCAATAAGAGGCATGCATCTCTAAATGAATCAGGAACTTCTGATTCCAGCATGCTCTCTCACCAAGATTGACATGAATACCGCAAGTCTTGACGAATCGAGGCTTTTCACCAGTAAATCTTAAGATTAGACAGATTTACCAAAGAGCATGAACTACTATGGTAACTCTGAGACATTTTCAGATTGTCTATTTTAAGACTGTGTTCACATGTCCAATAGGTGTTTCATTTTTGGATCAGTTTTGGGATGACCAAGACAGAAATAAAATAATCCAGTACATGATCCATTTTTTTCAATGGTGATGCAAATGTCTTAAAATGTCTTTTGTTTGATGACTGCAATCCATTTTTAGCTGGATTTAAAAAGACATATTCTGCACAACTTTTTGACTTCAATGATTTAAAGCACCACTCCATCGTTTTTTTTTCAGCCCCGGCATGGCACTTTAAACATAAATCCCCTGCCCGCGGGTATATACACTCCCTCCGGCGTATTTATGGATCTTTGGATCTGCGGTGCCAACTTGTGACAGTAGCTTCTGACTGTCTGGAAGTTAAGAAATATTGTCATAAGCTCTCAAAACAAGTCTATGAAAGGCTCTCATAGACTTATATTGAAAAGTGACCTCTGCGCCACTCCATGAAACACTGGAGCGTGCTGGCAGGTCACTTTTTGCAGGAGACCAATGGGATCAATGCTGGAAAACAATGAAGGCTGCAGCAGGTGAGTATCAGACAGGGGACAGGGGAATTACATTGAAAGCACCACTCCAGCAGCGCAATAAAAAAAAACCGCTGGAGATGGTGCTTTAACAAATGGATCAAGCTGTAATCAATTTGTTTAACTGCACAAAAAAGTTATGTGTACATAGCGCTCTTGTCCTTCTCTGAAACTGATTGCTGCAGGATTCGTTAAAGGGCCTGTTACACATAGCGATATCACTAGCAATATCGCTAAAGCGTCACTGATTTTGTGACGCAGCAGTGATATCGGTAGCGATATCGCTACATGTGATACTCACCTCTGACCGGCTCTCCCGCTGGTTATCGCTGATCGCGCGAGATCGGCCTGGTCCATTTCTCGCTATAGGCTTCCTGCTGTCGCCGATGAGCGAGCCATGGATGCGGGCGGAAGACAGTCACCCTCGCCACGTCTGACAGGTGAGTACGACCACCGACCACTGCGGCATCGCTAGTGAGATCTGCCTGTTTGGCAGCTCACTAGCGACCATTTAGTGAGGCACCAGCGATCCTGACCGGGTCGTATCGTTGTCGGGATCGCTGGTGCATCGCTAAATGTAATGTCAGATTTAAGTAAATCTTCACCCTGTTGGGAGTTATTTTTGTCATATGTGTTCAGACAATGGTTGTGATTAGAATTTCAGTCTTCTGAGAGGTAAAGGTGAGCACATTACAGATTAGTCGCCAGAACGGTGTTCTTCATATGGCCAGGGCAGGTTTTCAAATATGGTATTAAACAGTGAAGAATAGCATTCAATAACAGCAAGTCGAGATTCTTAAAAACAATGAGAAATGAATATATTAAGTACATTAGAAAAAAAAAGTACATTTTCACTATGCAATCATTAAATGTTTTTATTGAAACTGGAATAGTTATTTCATGGCACTTCCTGTTAACTCTGTAGACCTCATTCATACTTGTCGGATTCCACGCAAATTTCATACTGGATTCCACATAAAGGATCCGGAACCCTGTTCACACATAACGACAAGTGACCATGCAGATTTCCAGCTGCATGGCAGAAAAAAAAATCATAGAGAAACTTAGAGAGAGCAATATTTCCAAATACCTCCTCACTTCATTTTTTTACTGTATCGTCCTACAGCATAGATCTAAGAGGGCCAAATATATCAATAAGGCTGGGTTCACATGTTCCTGCTGCTGCAAGTACAAGTGGATCACAAAGTTTTATATCCTTCACCTTTACTTGCTTACTGAAAATTTACACACTAAATTGAATTTCTGCTGATTTCTTCTCCAGGCAGGATCCAAATATGCCAGAAGCCTTTACAGTGACTAGCGTAGAAGAATGGCTAGAGGCTATCAAGATGACTCAGTATATAGAGCATTTCACAATGGCGGGGTATGTCACCCTAGATTCTGTACTGTACCTAAGTAACAGGTGAGGACTGTCTCTATTTTATGTCAATACTCAATATCGCCTCTTTAATGTGTCCTTATTAACTTACAGTCTATACACAGGGCGCTTGTATTTTTTACGCTTTACGCCTTTGAAGTTATTAGGGAAGGCATTGCATTCAGGCTGTAGACAGTAAGGAAAACGATATCCCAGCAAGAACTGTAGAACTGGGAATCAGCACTGAACTGAAGCTGTGCCAATGCATGAGCGCTAGTGAAGGCAGCAGCACCCTGGACACAGAGACCTCAAATCTGGCACCGCAGACTGAAAAGTGCAACTTTTTTAAATTAGTGGTAACCAGTTAAGGAATTTTTCCACAATCTGAACTAAGCCTAATTTTTCAATATTGCAAAAATTATTAACATGCCAGAATGAATGCAATAAATACAGTTTTACCACCTAAACTACACCAGTGGTTTTTCATAGTTGGTAACTCCTCTATTTGATCTCTGAGGGTTTACAGAGAGTTGGGGTAAAAAATAATCCCAAACCACAAGGCTTGACCGCAACCTATGGAGATTGAGTGAAGGGGCGGCGCTGCAAAAGTTTGTCAGTTTGTATACAGTTTGTGCCATTGTTCTATGTTGAACATCAGCAGCTTACAAGAGATGAGGGGTAAAACCCAGGAATAAAGAGGAGAAGCAAAAGGCTACTGGGAAATGTAGTTTCCCAGTCATTTGCACTTCAGTCAAAGAAATGATGAGGAATGGGAAAGAAACTTGAGAAAGAAGGCACACGGTGTGGTCATCCATGCATAAGACTATACACACGTGGTCAAAATTGTTGGTACTCCTCGTTTAATGACAGAAAAACCCACAATGGTCACAGAAATAACTGACAAAAGTAATAATAAATCAAAAATCTATGATGAACAAATTAAATTCAGGCATTGCTTTTCAACCATGCTTCCGCAGAATTAAAAAAAAAAATTAAAACTCATGAAATAGGCCTGGACAGAAATGATGGTACCCCTGTGACAAAATGGACATGTTAAATTAAGGTGTGTCGACTAATTAGCATCACAGGTGTCTACAATCTTGGAATCAGTGAGTGGGCCTGTATAGAGGGCTACAGATACTCACTGTGCTGTTTGGTGACATGGTGTGTATCACATTCAACACGGACCAGAGGAAGCGAAGAAGAGTTGTCTCAGGAGATTAGAAAGAAAATTATAGACAAACATGTTAAAGGTAAAAGTTATAAGACCATCTCCAAGCAGCTTGATGTTCCTGTGACTACAGTTGCACATATTATTCAGAAAATTAAGCTCCATGTGACTGTAGCCAACCTCCCTGGACGTGACCGCAGGAGGAAAATTGATGACAAATCAAAGAGACGGATAATACGAATGGTAACAAAAGAGCCCAGAAAAACTTCTAACCAGATTGAAGGTGAACTTCAAGCTCAAGAAACATCAGTGTCAGACTGCACCATCCGTCATTGTATGAGCCAAAGTGTACTTCATAGAAGATGACCAAGGAGGACACCATTGTTGAAAAAAAAAATCATAAAAAAGCCAGACTGGAATTAGACAAACAAAATGTTGACAAGCCACAAAGCTTCTGGGAGAATGTCCTATGGACAGATGAGACAAAAATGGAATTTTTTGGCAAGGCACACAAGCTCTATGTTCACAGACGGAAAACTGAAGCATATCAAGAAAAGAACACTGTCCCTACTGTGAAACATGGAGGAGGCTCTGTTATGTTCTGGGGCTGCTTTCCTCCATCTGGCACAGGGTGTCTAGAATCTGTGCAGGGTACATTGAAATCTCAAGACTTTCAAGGGATTCTAGAGAGAAATATGCTCCCCAGTGTCAGAAAGCTTGGTCTCAGTCGCAGGTCATGGGTCTTGCCACAGGAAAATGACCCAAAACACAAAGGTAAAAACACCCAAGAAGGGCTAAGAGGAAAATATTGGACTATTCTGAAGTGGCCTTCTATAGCCCTGACCTAAATCCTTTTGAGCATCTTTGGAAAGCGATGAAACATGCCATCTGGGAAAGGCAACCTTCAAACACGAGACAACTGGGGCAGTTTGCTCTTGAGGAGTGGGCCAAAATACATGTCAAGAGGTGCAGAAATCTCATTGACTATTACAGGAATCGTTTGATTGCAGTGATTGCCTCAAAAGGTTGTGTAACAAAATATTAAGTTAAGGGTACCATCACTTCTGTCCAGGCCTATTACATGAGTTTTATTTTTTTTAAATTCTGTGGAAGCATGGTTGAAAAGCAATGTCTTAATTTCATTTGTTCATTTTCATAGATTTTTGATTTATTATTACTTTTCTCAGATTCAAGTTATTTCTGTCACCATTGTGGCTTTTTCTGTCATTAAACGAGGGTACCAACAATTTTGACCACGTGTGCATGTATTATTAAGTTATGTAGCTACTGGCTTAACAACAAAACAATACATTTTGGGATAATCCCTTTAAAGAGAACCTGTTACTTGCTCAAAAAGGAGTTAATTACATTATAAAAATGATTCTGCAACTTATTTCCGATTTCTGTTTTACGCTGTGTCACTCCATTGCAGACATGTGCATATTTGTAAACTTTGGAGGGCAGTATGTTAAATCTCTGCTTACAGACCAACTAGGAGTTGCTTCCAAGTCGCTTTCATGCCTCTCTCCCAGACACTAAAAATCACAGCTCAGTAGTCTCTGAGTTTGCTTGACCGATAGATTAGCTGCCATTGATAAACTCTGAAAAAACTGAGTTTATGACACTTTTTGTAGGGGGTTTTGTCCACACGCTTTTTGAGCGTTGACCACGTTTCTCAATGTTCACCAAGCCACTTAGCTATCACTCCTGCCTTGTGACATGGCCCTCCATTATGCTAGAAAAAGCATTGTTTTTTGTGATGAAGTTTCCTTCAGACTATTTGGGACATCTGGAAAAATTAATGTCCAGAAAACAAAAGATGAATACTACCATAAGTCCTGTGTCATGCCAACTGCAAAGCACTCTGAGACCATTCATCTGTGGGGGCTTTTCATTCACAATTCTGCTTAAGAACACTGCCATGAATAAAGAATGGGACCTAAACATCCTCCAAGAGAAACTTCTCCCAATGATCCAGGAGCAATTCGGTAATGAACAATGCATTTCCAGCATGATGGAGACCACATCACAAAGTAAAAGTGCTAACTAAGTGGCTTGGAGAGTAAAATATTGAAATGTTGGGTCCATGGTGAGGAAACTCCCAAAGTCTTAGCCCCGTTGAGAACCTGTCGTCAGTGGGTGGATAAAGGAAAACACAGAAATGGTGATAAACTCCAAGCACTGATGGACAAGAATGGGCGGTCATCAGTCAGGATTTTGCCCAGAAGCTGATATCCAATTGCCAGAGCAAAGTGCAGAAAATAAAGTTCAATTCTGGCATAAAAAAAGTTTAAAAATGTATGAAATGCTTGTAATTGTACTAACCATAGAAACATGTGGCTAAAAGATGTAGCAACACTGAAGCAGTAAACTTTCTGAAAACCAGAACTTGTATCAATCTCAAACCTTTTGGCCGTGACTATACAGAGAAGATCCTATAACAAATCCACGGAAGTGGATAACTGAGCTTATCTGAACATCCAATGTCATGATTGCCAGTTTGACCATAAGCAAATTTTACATATTTCCAAAAAAAAGTCCTCATTTTAATAAGCTGCTGGCCAACATAGCTTCCTACGCCATGTGACTTACACGGCCAGAAATAGGCAAATCTCGCATTTCCACAGATCGTGTTTGTTAACCCCTTTCTACCATATGACGTACTATCCCGTCCATGTGCTCTGGGACTTAATTCCCAGGGACGGGATAGTACATCATAGCGATCAGCGGCGCCCACGTGGTGAGCGCCGCTGATCGCGGCCGGGTGTTAGCTGATTATCACAGCTGACACCTGGCACAATTTGTCAGGGGGGGTCACGGACCGCCCCCGACACGTTAACCCCTTGTACACCACGATCGCGGTGTACCGGGGGTTAAAGGGAAGCATCGGCAGGGAGGGGGCTCCCTCCATTCTTACCTGAGCCCCCCACCGCAGCGCAATGTGCAGCGCTGCTGCGGGGGGCTCTTTCCCTACAGGCCCCCAGATCCAAGATGTCGACGGGAACCTTCGGGGGCCTGTAGGGAGCTGGCTTCCTCAGTGCCTGAAAAGCGCAGGCATGAGGAAGTCTGTGTCTATGCCTGTGACAGATCGCTGATCTGTCACAGTGATCTGTGATGTGACAGATCAGCGATCTGTCACAGGACAGTGATGTCCCAACTGGGACAATGTAATAAAGTTAAAAAAAAAAAAAGTGTAAAAATATTCCCCAAGAAATTCATTTTTTGAAAATAAAAAAAAAAACAATAAAAGAACACATATTTGGTATCTCCGCATCCATAACGACCCGCCCTATAAAACTGTCCCATTAGTTAACCCCTTTAGCGAACCCCTTAGAAAATAAAAATAAAAAACGAAGCAAAAAATAATGATTTATTGTCATACCACCGAACAAAAAGTGCAATAACGCGCGATCAAAAAGACGCATATAAATATCCATGGCACCACTGAAAACGTCAGCTTGTCCCGCAAAAAACAAGCCGCCATACAGCATCATCCACAAAAAAGTAAAAAGTTATAGCTCGCAGAATAAAGAGATGCAAAAATAATTATTTTTTATATAAAATAGTTTTCATTGCATAACACCGCCAAAACATAAAAAAACTACCTAAATGAGGTATCGCTGTAACCGTACTGACCCGAAGAATAAAATCGCTTTATCAATTTTACCGCACGCGGAACGGTGTAAACGCACCCCCCCAAAAGAAATTCATGAAACGCTGGTTTTTGTTCATTCTGCGTCCCAAAAATTGGAATAAAAAGCGATCAAAAAATGTCACATGCCCGAAAATGGTACCAATAAAAACGTCAACTCGTCCCACAAAGAATAAGGCCTCACATGACTCGGTGGGTCAAAATACGGAAAAATTATAGCTCTCAATATGTGGTGATGCAAAAACTATTTTTACAATAAAAAGCGTCTTTTAGCGTGTGACAGCTGCCAAACATAAAAACCGCCATAAATAGTAAATCAAACCCCCCGTTATCACCCCCTTAGTTAGGGAAAAATAATAAAATTAAAAAAATGTATTTATTTCCATTTTCCCATTAAGGTTAGGGTTAGGGCTAGGGCTAGGGTTAGGGCTATGGTTAGGGCTAGGGTTAGGGCTGAGATTAGGGTTAGGGGTGAGTTGGGATTAGGGTTGGAGTTAGAATTGGGGGTTTCCACTGTTTGGGCACATCAGGGGCTCTCCAAATGCAACATGGCGTCTGATCTCAATTCCAGCCAATTCTGCGTTGAAAAAGTCAAATGGTGCTCTTTCCCTTCCAAGCTCTGCCATGCGCCCAAACAGTGTTTTACCCCCACATATAGGGTATCAGCATACTCAGGACAAATTGCAAAACAACTTTTGGGGTCCAATTTCTCCTGTTACCCTTAGGAAAATAAAAAATTGGGGGCAAAAATATCATTTTTGTGGAAAAAATGATTTTTTTATTGTTACGCCCAGGCGTTATAAACTTCTGTGAAGCACTTGGGGGTTCAAAGTGCTCACCACACATCTAGATAAATTCCGTGGGGGGTCTAGTTTCCAAAATGGGGTCACTTGTGGGGGGTTTCCACTGTTTAGGTACATCAGGGACTCTCCAAACGCGACATGGTGTCCAATCTGAATTCCAGCCAATTTTGCATTGAAAAAGTCAAACGGCGCTCCTTCCTTTCTGAGGCCTGCCATGCATTGAAACAGTGGTTCCCCCCACATATCAGGTATCAGCGTACTCAGGACAAATTGCACAATAACTGTTGCAGTCCAATTTCTCCTGTTACCCTTGGTAAAATAAAAAAAATTGAACCTGAAGTATTTTTTTTGTGAAAAAAAGTTAAATGTTCATTTTTTTTAAAATATTCAAAAAATTCCTGTGATGCGCCTGAAGGGTTAATAAACTTCTTGAATGTGGTTTTGAGCACCTTAAGGGCTGCAGTTTTTAGAATGGTATCACTTTTGGGTATTTTCTATCATGTAGCCCCTCAAAGTGGCTTCAAATGTGATGTGGTCCGTAAAAATAAAATGGTGTTGCAAAAATGAGAAATCGCTGGTCAATTTTTAACCCTTATAACTTCCTAACAAAAAAAAATTTGGTTCCAAAATTGTGCTGATGTAAAGTAAACATGTGGGAAATGATATTTATTAAGTTTTTTGTGTGCCGTATCTCTGTGATTTAAGGGCATAAAAATTCAAATTTGGAAAATTGCGAAATTTTCCAAATTTTCACCAAATTTCCATTTTTTTCACAAATAAACACAAGTTATATGAATGAAATTTTACCACTAACATGAAGTACAATATGTCACGAGAAAACAATGCCAGAATTACCGGGATCCATGAAAGCATTTCAGAGTTATAACCTCATAAAGGGACAGTGGTCAGAATTGTAAAAATTGGCTCGGTCATGAACGTGCAAACCACCCTTGGGGCTTAAGGGGTTAATAAATGCTGTATTTCAAATCGCAAACTTCATGAATTTATTTTCCCACCACATATAAATTATATTGACTATTTAACCACATTGATGTTGCACTCCAATTATCCCTGAAAAATTGACTTATTACCAATTTTTCTGCGCATTATCAATTCCAACATTTATCTTATTTGCCAAAACAGACATATAAGAATGTAAAAGCCTCAATAATAATTAATAATATCTTTTATATCAATTTTTTTTAGTGAACTGACCAAAATGGGAATCACATTAACAGGCCATCAGAAAAAAATCCTCTGCAGCATACAGAACCTTCAGGCTCTAGGAACACATGTGCAAATCTAATAGCGCCTTGGTGTTTACCATGTCCTATAACGGGATGTTCCGTGCACTACCAAAAGCAGTATACTCCAAGCTGCGGATGTTTCAGCTGACCTTCCAATAATACAACTACTGCAGGAAATGATATTCAATTCCCAAGGTATATATATATGGGAACAACGTCTGGATTTCGGACTACGGTGCCTTTGGATAGGTATTTTTGAACGGTGAAAAAATATCTATGAAAAAACTCCAAGAGACATAACCCAGTGTCAAATCTATAGGCCGAGTGATTGTTGATGGTTCGATATAGTGGAAATTGTCCGTGTAAAAGGCAGTGGTGCAAGTGATGATATTTTCTATGTTATGGAAAATGTTATTGGACTGATTAGGGTAGGGTCTTTATTTCCCCACAAGGGTGATGGAGAATGGATCCAGTCTATACGGAGCAGAGTCAACCGTGCTGCTACATAGAGAAATTCTTGAGGGTGGTATACCTCATGGGTCAAAATTCTTCGACAGGTAGATGACAGAACTGAACCTCTTCACCATTAACATGCCATCCATTCATTCCAGTATGATTTGTAGCCAAAAATCGCAGCCCTCTGCCATGTCCTTGGTTTGTAGCCATCACGAGTCTGCTCCGCCGCACTGCATTGTCGAGAAACTCAATAAAATCTATGTAGCATTTGATTCACATTGATAGTCCTGTCTTTCAATAGTAAGAGCATATGAAAGGAGGATTTGCGTAGGGTTTCATTTATCAGCCTCAAGGATATCTCCGCTCTCCGTGAAACCTTTGCGAATCATTGTCTGAGGGTCAATGCTTAAGAGGCTCCATTCCCTACCCACATGCATAGATGTAGAATTCAAAATATTTCAGTCACGTTCATATACGGAGGCTCGTGTCATAGAAAGACGACAAGTACTGTATGTATTTTTTTCCTTGCAGCTTTTATTTATCAGAAAATAATAGGAGCCAGGGTTTGTGCATTCATTAACAATGACATATTACGGGACCGGCTGTGGCAACGTTGTACATAGATGTAGAGGAAGTCTGTAAAGATAATACATTGTAGCACAACTTTGCTTTGTTGGGTGCGTACACCATGTTGTGTTCATTTTGTGTGCCCTAAGTAACCGTCATACCCTGGATTCTTAAGAAGAGGACCGTAATGGAAGCGTAGATTGCAAGATGCAAGCTTTACGCCTAACCGCAGCCGATGTGGACCCGTGCCAAGCTCTCCACGCTTATTCAGGAACTGTTGGCATCAAACCCAGAGCCGAAAAGTTCATCTGGTACTAAAAGAAACAACTTTTCCAAAACACACAAGTGTACTCATGTGGGATGTTTTATATATGAATCTCTATATATTGTATATATGTACATAGCTTTCTTTTGAATGTTAATAAAAGACCAATAATCAAAAGAACCATATAGCAAAGAAGCAGATGGGCTCGTTATTTATGTCATGACAGTATGAAAATGACGCTATTACTCCACACATTGATATAATGTGAGTTGAGATGATTTAATTTCTAGATTTTAGGTTTTCCATACACCTTAGGTAGCTCTTATTTTCAAAAGCCACTGTATATTGTGTGACTCCACCATACACATGTACAAAAGGACTACGAATGGGCACGCCAGTATATACAAGACCTGGGACCTGATCCCAACACAAGCGGCAGGTTATCTCACCCTACATCTACTCTGTATGGACACCTTGGGACTGTAATTGCATGGGAAATGTTCTTTACTGGGAAACGTTCCATAGGATCGGTTGGGATCGACTTGTATCCACAGTGAAAAAAGATGTCACCAAGAATTAAAGAAACAATGAATATGACACATACATTTTCAATAATCAAACACCAACAAATTCTGCTATTGATTTATAGTAGTTGGTCCAAAAGTTTGCAACTTGTATTAGACACTATAACAGATGGATAGAAAATAAAAAATGTGAAAATTATAAAGAAAATCATATTTGGGGAAAAATGGAAGGAACTTAAGACCCCATCAGATAGCTGCTAGCCCGTGGTTCAGCCGACAGCTATCTCTCCTAACTCCCCCAGTACTGACTGGCTTGGCAGAGCGTTCCTGTGTGCCAGATCCCTCTAGCTGCTTATCTCCATGCAAAATAAAAGGAGTCGCAATTGGATTTCAAAAGGCCGCCAACATCATCTATTGGAGGACAGTCGGGAGGCCTCTGCACTGCACACAGACTGCCAGCCAATCCCACCAAGGGTTTGGCTGACTTTAATCTAATGTGTATGAGGTCTTTTTAAGGAGTTTCACATAATTAGAAATATGGGCATCCATTTAATAAAGCGAATGCCACTTTGGTCTGTTGGCTGAGCCACGTATTGCAGCTCGTTCCTATTCAATTTGCAGAACTCTTCTGCTGGCTCTGACTGTTCTGCACGCCCTCTTTCTTTATTTTCAGTGCTTGAGATTGCAGCAAGGGAGAAATAGATGTTTGTACCTGGTAGAGCTGAGAGGAGAGAAAGCATCTAGCTAGTAGGGAGGGCAGTTCATTGAAGCTTTAGGTAGGGAGGAAAGCTCTGATAAATCATGTTTGATGTTTGACAAAGGCTGCGTGGAACGGCTGAAGTGATGCATCTCTGGTGAATCAGCTTCACATTTATCCATTGGAGTGTTGTCTGTCTGTCTGTCTGTCTCTATATCTATCTATCTATCTATCTGTCTCTATATCTATCTGTCTGTCTGTCTGTCTGTCTCTCTATCTATCTATCTATCTATCTATCTGTCTGTCTGTCTGTCTGTCTCTCTATCTATCTATCTATCTATCTATCTATCTGTCTGTCTCTATATCTATCTATCTATCTATCTATCTATCTGTCTGTCTGTCTCTATATCTATCTATCTATCTCTATATCTATCTATCTATCTATCTATCTATCTATCTATCTATCTATCTATCTATCTATCTATCTATCTGTCTGTCTCTATATCTATCTATCTGTCTGTCTGTCTGTCTCTCTATCTATCTATCTATCTGTCTGTCTGTCTGTCTGTCTGTCTGTCTCTCTATCTATCTATCTATCTGTCTCTATATCTATCTATCTATCTATCTATCTGTCTGTCTGTCTCTATATCTATCTATCTATCTTTCTGTCTGTCTAGCTATCTAATTTATCATCTGTCTTTCAAACACAGAATATATGAATTTTAAACTGCATTAAAGCTATATAGAGTATGCTTATAAACATTTTTTAGAAAATTGTTTATATCCTAAATTGTAGGCTAAAATTCAAATATACAATGTTTGCACACACTATGACGTACACAGTGTTTACTATTGCACTTATAGTATGTTTATACTGCAGTCACAGTAGCTCACACTTGTTCTTCTTGTATCTATCTATCTATTTATCTACCGTATCTGTCTGTCATCTATCTATTATCTATCTATCTATCTATTATCTATCTATCTATCTATCTATCTATCTATCTATCTATCTATCTATCTATCTATCTATCTATCTCTCTATCCATCTATCTGCTGCTTGAGAAAGGCTCATTGCAGCCGAATCGTTGCCACACTACCTAAGCTATTAAACTCCCTTTTGTATTTTTGAAAATACTGGAGTGCTGCCTCTTTTTTCTGAATTTATATCCTTTTGCACGGAGGGGACTCCTTGCTGAGAGGCCCTGCACCCAGCGTACTTTTATATGTATGCTGTTCCAATTTTTTGATCTATCTATCTATCTATCTATCTATCTATCTATCTATCTATCTATCTAAAGTAAAAAAATGTGGCTTTAATTCAGACCCACATAGCAAGCTATGTGGGGCTGAAATAAAGCCACATTTTTTCACTTTAAAAGGAGTGTTGCCTTCATTTTTTCTAATATTTGGATTTTGGCATATTGGATATATTGCTGTGGAGGCCTGTGCACCCGTGACATAAGTGTTAGGAATCTGGTTTCTACCATGCCTATGCAGCAATCCAGATCCTCACATTTGTCTTCAGAGGCTAAGTCCTTCTTCCCAGCTTCTGAGCATGCCCGTGGGACAAGCTCCCATTGGAGTTCAGGAATCAGGTGCTCAGGTCCTGCTCCTGATTTCATTGGTTCAGCTCAAGGCTCTGGAGATTTCCGGCAGGTCCCATACGCTATAAAAAGTGCGCATGACCATTCCACCATGCGCTAGTATTTTCATACTTGCTGCTGTGTGTTTGCTGATGGATGCTTGGACTGGTGAATGAATCATTAAATACCCCCTTCCTTGGTTATTACGAGTGTGTGAGTCAGTATTAGCGCCAGCGCGCTCAAGCTTCAGCTTTACCAGCAGTTAAGCATCTTGCATTGTGCTTCTCGTACAGCGGTGCCTCCCTGCGGCACTATCCTCGCCGCACTGCTTCGCAGTTCAGAGAGTGTTCGCAGTTGCAACGTCTCTGTTACAGACTCCCGGTAGGTCTAGACGGAGTGTGTCCTGCCAGCATAGGCCACTCCTGTGACCGATTACCGCGTCTGTCTCGCTGAGCCTCTGTGAGTGGCTAACAGACTCAGCAAGTTGTATTTATGTTTTGCTGCAGCTCTGTGTGTGAAACAGAGCTTGCTTCAGCGTTGTTTTTGCATACGTTTACCCTTGCAGCTCTGTGTGTGAAACAGAGCCTGCTCCAGCATTACTATTGCATATGTTTATGCTGCAGCTCTGTGTGTGAAACAGAGCCTGCTTCAAGTGTAATCACTACGTGTGCTATAGCTTGCAGCTCTGTGTGTGTACAGAGCCTGCACAGTGCACTTGGGTGACGCCTTTAACCCTGTGCACACCAGCGCTACTTTGCTCAGCTATCCTCTAGCAGCGGTTATACCATCTACCGCACGGTGGACCCCGAGCGGTGAATGCACTTTATTATAATTTTATTTAGTGCATTCCACTGCTCCTAACATTAAGATTGTGCTGTTCTACTTTTTGTATCTTCTGCCTATCTATCTATCTCTCTATCTATCTATCTCTCTATCTATCTATCTATCTATCTCTCTATCTATCTATCATCTATCTATCAATCTGTCTATTATCTATCTATCTATCGATCTATCCTTATCAGTCTGAATAGACACAGTACAATGGTCATTCTTCTATATACTGAAGCGGATACTTGCATCATTAGATATAGATGTATAAGTCTCGTGTAGTTCAGGTTTGGGGTTATTTTATTAATGACCGAATACTAGAGCAATCTTGGAATTTGAGATGATGTCTCTTGATAGCGACATTTTACATTAGGATTATAATGGATGTTATCTATAAGGTCTGTTATCTCATGTTTTCTGATTTTCTAAATGAAGATAATAAAGCTACGGATATTTGAGAAAGAAAACAATTAAATTAAGGAATAAATGAAGTTTCACTGCAATGTGAACTGATAAGCACAGCGTGCAATGAATGTTGAGCAGCGGTGTCCTACCTGTGGCTTTCTAGCTATTGCAAATGTACAGCTCTCAGCATGTCCTGTAAGCTTTAGGCCCTCAGTAAGCCCAAAGCTTGGTCTGTTTTTTTTTTACCAAAAAATGTGAATAGGCTTTTAAATCCCATTGGTTTGCATTGCATTGTAGTTTGTCTTTGTGCTATATATGCTCAGAAAATCCACTGCCAGTCTTCCCTACAGCTGCATGGCCAATTTGTTCCCACTACTAACTCAGCATATTAACCACAGAAGCTCCAGGAGAAAAGTCACACCAATGACCTTGAGTCTGTGTGGATAGTTCTATCAGGGTGCTACATGCAAATTCTGCAATTTCCCCACATACTATTTAATCCAGTTTTACTTGTGTTCATGTTTCAAAGTTAACATTTTCCTTACAAAATAAGGAATGAGAAATAAATTTCTATCTATAAACAATAATTCCAAACTAAAATGATTTTGCACTAATGAGGGTACAACACCCTGAAACACACGCCTGCAAATGGAATTTCTAGTTTGTCCTTTTATTCTATATCATGTGACAAGGCTCGTTAAAGGGTTGATATTGCATTTTTGGATTGCTGCATCCAGTTGGTGGCAGTAGAGTTGTTGTCTTCTTCCTCTCCTAAAAGGCTATTTGCTTCTCCAATACAGTGACACACAATCCTGCCGAGCTGTCCAGGGTGCTGAAATACTTAAAGAGGTCGTTCACTACTTTTTTATTGATGACTTATCCTTAGGATAGGTCATCAATGTCTGATTTGCTGTGGTCCGAGACCCGGCTGACCAGCTGTCCTCGATGCTCGTGGTGATGGCCACTGGCAGGAACTGCTTGATTGTGGTAGTGACCATGGCAGGGTACTCCTAATGATTTGAACGAGGCCACTACCAGAAGACAGAGAAGCTCCACAATTGAGCAGTTCCTGCCAGCAACACCGAGAACAGCTAATCGGCAGGTGTGCCTGGTGTCAAACTTTGACCAATCAGTTTGATGATCTAGCTTACGAGTAGGTCATCAGTAAAAAAGTAGTGGACAACCTCTTTAAGGGTGTTTTTGAGACATGTGCTTCAGACATGACTAGTAGTGGTAACTAAAGATAATCATGATAACACAAAAATTGTGACACCAACTCATCAAGACATGTTTGGTACACGAGTCTTGATGAAGCATGCGCTGAGGTAAGGTAGGCCAAATTCATTAAGAGGGGTGTGCTTATTTTTCAGCTGCCATGAGAGATAGACATGTACTCTAGTCAGAGGATGGCATACATTTCTTTCTTAATTTATGCCATACATTATGTTGAATTTGTCAAACAGTTGAAGGAGCTGGCTGAAACTGACATAACAATTCCAAAAGTCGCATATTTGCAGCCATGAGTTCCACAAAAACTGGGTGACATTTCAAGCAATTTTATATCACAACAATGGCAAAAACTGCGTGATGGATCAAGGCATAAATGAAACCTGTCACCAGGATTTCCTATTGTACACTGAAGCCCCCCAACTTTTATTCCTGCTTTACAGTGTGGCACCTCTGAGGGTTCAGTCGCCACAGAGGTACTGCACCTCCTCCTGAGGTGTGGTACCCCACCATCCAGGTAAGGTGGAGACACCTGACCACACTCCAACACCTGCATCCCACACAACATAGTAGTGTAGCAAAGCACTCTTTGGTGGCTCCCTGCTTGGAACATGAAGCATGCTGGGAGGTGGGTGGAGTTTAGTTTGCACTAAAAGAGCGGGAAGAGGATAGGATTTAGTCAGTTAGTCACAGGAGTCTGACTAAGTCAGTCTGTGCAAGGAGATCCCCTGAGTGGGATGGATGAAGGAAGTGCTGCAGCCGACCTCAGTGATCTGGGTCCACTGGCACAGGAAAGGAACATTGTTAGAAAGCCTGACTCTCCATAAGAAGAAAAGAATTAGTACGGAACGTGAGGAGAAGAAGAGAACTAAGGATTAGGGTTAGAGGAGAACCCTTCCTAAGTTCTAAGCGCAAGGCCGTGGTCCGGTCCCCGAGGTTGTTTGGATACTAATGGTCCTGCGACAGACACCGGAGGAATAGAAGTTGTCACCACTTTATTCCCACACAAGACTTGGGGGCACAACAGCAACGATATTGAGCCGGGACTTGGTAGCAAGGAGTCCCCGAAGCAGGCTACAGCTGTCTGCCGTACAAGTAGAGTTCATAGGAACATCTGACAGGAGGAACTCCAGTGTAACTCAGTACTGTGAGTACTTCACTAAAGGCGCTAAGAGGGAGACGTTCAGAAAAGGCACATATGTTGGCGGAGTGTTGGAAAGGAGTACTTCATCTTGCCTGGAAGTTGGCTGAGCTCCTGACCCAGAGGACACGGCACGGATGCGGGCACCGTTACCACAACAGATTGTGAGTAAAGCTTTGGAACTACATGCCTTGGTGTTCTCCACTTATTCCTGTGTCAACCTGCCCGACACTGCTACATCCCTCCTGTGCCCGACACTACACCATCTATGTGTCACTTCACCTACTCTGCCCTGGGACTACAGCCCTGCCTGTGGAGGGCTATAACATCACTGCTGCACCACACCATCTGTCCCAGAGGATCTGTCTGCAGTGTCGGCTTAACACCTTAATTGCCAAACACCACAGGTGGCGTCATGACTCATTCATTCTAATCATCATAAGCACACTGAACATTCCCCCCTTTTACAATGGGCGCCCAGGGCCACGGGCCGGGTCCCAGCTGCCGTGACATCTCCCATTGAAGCTCATCGGTCCCGTTACCGAGTACCCCACAGCCCTGGGAGGGCGACCCAACAGCAATCTAGCAAACTTTAAATAAGTCCCCAGCCCCCTCTGCATATCCCCAAAACTACCTTTCATAATCCCTCACATGACACAGTCCAGTCTGATGGGCATTGCTGGTCTTTCTTCGGCACCTCTTCTATCCCCGCAATTGCTGTCCTACTGTTTGCCTTATGTGGATGACACATCCTACACATCCTACAACATCCACACAGTGCCCCCCAATCTTGCTCCTGCGTGGGTGTCCTTAGCAAAATACTGTAATGCGCATGTGCCAAAGAGCGCTGATGAGCTGGAAATAGCCAGCGCATGTTCAGTACTTTGCTCTTACTTCAATACGGAAGAAAGTAGTACACCTGCGCAGGAGATAAGTGCTGTGTGGATGATGTAGGATGTGTCAGCCACATGAAGGGCAGGAGGATGACAAGTTCAGAGATAGGAGAGGCACCAAAGCCAGACAAGCAGCGCCCATTGGACCGGGCCACGACAACATATTCTGCAGCACTTTACAATTCAGAGGGGACTTTTACAGACAATATCAGACATCACAGAGTAACAAGCAACACATAACTCAACAATGCATACAAGAATAGTGAGGGCCTTGTTCACAAGAGCTTATAATCTATGATTAAATAGGGGAGACACAAATGGGAAGAACTGCTTGTAGGCAATGATCCAGACATATTTATCATTAATAATGGTATCTATTTAAGCTGCATGAATCAGTTTATCAGACAGTACCTGTGTATGTCCATGTCCAGATACAAAGTGTTACTGATTGCATGTAGTATGTGCCTACAGATGATGGAAATGACCAGATTTTAAGGAAAATGTGGGAAGGTAAAACTAAAAAATAGTTAGATTAGTGAGGTATTGTGCTAGGCCATCTTTAAAAGATGTGTCTATAGGAACACTTAAAACTGTTCACAATATTGTTTTTGATAGCACATTCCAGAAAGCTGGTGCAGCATGAGAAAAATCTTGTAAACAGGAGTAGAAGGTTCGGACTATGGAGGGTGTTAGTCTTACATCATTAGCAAAACAGAAAGCACAGGAGGGTGCTAGAGAGTAGTAAGTTTATGTTGTATTCTATAGCGGATGGTTAACCAGTGCAATGACTGGTACAGGGCAGAGGCATTGTTGTAGCAGCTGTACAAAATATGAGCTTGGCTGCTGCATTAAAGGCAATCTGTCAGAAGGTTTTTGCTATGCAATCTGAAGACTGCGGGAAATAGAGGCTGAGACACAGAGTTGAACAATGGATGTGTCACTTATTACACTGTGTGGTGTGGTTTACTTATAGTGAATTTTATATTATTTGTGATTATCATTGCCGGACTGCACTAGTCTGAACACTGCCCCTCCATCTGTGATAAGCAGATCACTGTTAATAGCCATTGTATATAGAGAACCCGATGATGGTGATGTCAGCTTTCTCAGCAATGCTCCATTGCTAAATCTAAAAACTCTGATTGTTTCAGAACCTCTGTATCCAGTAAAGTAAGTGATACATCATTGCAATCAGGGTCTCTTTTCTTACATTATGCTCCTCTGAGATGAGGTAGCAAAAACCTACTGACAGATTCCCATTAAGTAAACAGTAGATTGGAAAAGTGAAGGTTTAGTGAAAGACAAATTATTAAAATGTAGCAATAGTAAAAAACAGAACATATCAGAGTGATAGTGCAACATTTTAGAAGTCTCAAAGATAAGGACAGATTTTGGAGATGTTTTTGACATGCAGATGACATGACCAAGCAAGTGATTGCATATAAGGAGTGAAGTAAAAATCTCAGTCAAATATCATCCCAAGACAGGAGGCGTGCTGACTGGGAGTTATGGTAGTACCACACATGGAAATCGAAATATCAAGTATAGTAAGGTTAGTAAAGGGAAACACAAGGAGTTCAGTTTTGGAAAGACTCCATTTCAGTTTCAGGATATGATGTTAGAGATGGTGGACAGACAATCACTGGTAGTTTGTCGTAGTACGGGGGCGATGTAAGTAGAAGATATGTACAAAAAGCTTAGAGAAAATAGTACGAGGAAGAGAATAACAAGATGAGCTATCAATTGACACACTGAAAGAGCAGTTAGAGAGGTGAGAATAGAAACAGAAGAGAAAGATATCTGTGGAGCTGATAGAGTAAACCATAGTGAGGAGAAGTTGGTGATCTATAGTGAAAAATGCTTCAGAGATCCAGGAGAATCAGTAGCATGTCATTGCTGTTAGATTTAGCTGTTAGTAGATCGATAACGACTTTTGTAAGAGCAGTTTTTGTAGAAAATGGAGTCCAGGAACTAGATTGGAAAGGGTCAAGAAGAGAGTTATTAGAAATCTACCTGACCACAGGAGAGTAGACCAAGTATTTAAGCAAGGAACAGAGATGGGTCTGCAAATATAGGGAACCTGACAGCGTGAAAGCATGTTGCGGAATGCAGTGACAGGTGGGAGGCAGAGGAAGGGTTAATAAAAGGTAACAATTTAATAGAACAGGGTATTCACTCCTCGCAGGAAGGTAAATGGTTAAAGGGTGAATGGTAGGAATAACAACTGTAAAAGGGGGTAGTCCAAAGAAAAACTTATCGTGTCCTGTATAGTGTTGAGCATTCCGATACCGCAAGTATCGGGTATCGGCCGATACTTGCTGTATCGGAATTCCGATACCGACTTCCGATATTTTTTCAATATCGGAATTCGGCATCGGAATCGGAAGTTCAGTTGATTGACGGCCTGACGTCATCATGATGCGCGGTGTGTGCGCATCATGATGCGCCGTCATTTCGGGCCTTCCGGGGGTCTCTGCCGGCCTGCCGGGGGGCTGTGCCGGCCTGCCGGGGGGCTGTGCCGGCCTGCCGGGGGGCTGTGTGGACTGCCCGGGGTCTGTACCGGCCTGCCGGGGGGCTGTGCCGGCCTGCCGGTGGTCTGTGCCGGCCTGCCGGTGGTCTGTGCACCCTGTGGGGGTCTGTACCGGCCTGCCGGGGGGCTGTGCCGGCCTGCCGGGGGGCTGTGCTGATGTCCGGGGGTCTGTGCAAGCATCGTCCGATGGGACTACAAGTCCCATCGGGCGATGCCTGCTACCATGACAGTGATTGACACATTAGCCAATGATGGGACAGTAGTAGTCCCATCATCCGGCTAATGTGTTAAATGTTAAAAAAAAAAAAAATACTACATGCATGCTACATACATACTACATGCATGCTACATACATACTACATATATACTACATACATACTACATACATGCTACATACATACTGCATGCTACATACATACTACATACATACTACATACATACTACATATATACTACATACATACTACATACATGCTACATACATACTACATACATACTACATACATACTACATACATACTACATACATACTACATATATACTACATACATACATACTACATACATACTACATATATACTACATACATACTACATACATGCTACATACATACTGCATGCTACATACATACTACATACATACTACATGCATGCTACATACATACTACATATATACTACATACATACTACATACATGCTACATACATACTGCATGCTACATACATACTACATACATACTACATGCATGCTACATACATACTACATATATACTACATACATACTACATACATGCTACATACATACCACATACATACTACATGCTACATACATACCACATATATACTACATACATACAATACATTCATACAATACATACATAGACATACAGTACATATAACATAGAGTAACATACTTACCAATACTTGTCACATTGTTCCCCGAAGCCATTGTCTATTCCGGGATAAATATTAACATAACAAACCACAAAAATACTCACCCACGATCCGAAGCAGTCCACGAGTGTGTCCCACGACGATCTTGGGTAGAGAACTGCAGCATCAGATGATGCTGCCGTTCTCTACGGGCTGCAGGAATCCAATGACGGAAGGTAGGTATCCTTCCGCACTGTATTCCTCCGCCACTTAAAAAAAAAAAGTCCCTAGTCTCACTTTATGCCATTGCTGAAATTTTTTTAAGTGGCGGAGGAATACAGTGCGGAAGGATACCTACCTTCCGTCATTGGATTCCTGCAGCCCGTAGAGAACGGCAGCATCATCTGATGCTGCAGTTCTCTACCCAAGATCGTCGTGGGACACACTCGTGGACTGCTTCGGATCGTGGGTGAGTATTTTTGTGGTTTGTTATGTTAATATTTATCCCGGAAAAGACAATGGCTTCGGGGAACAATGTGACAAGTATTGGTAAGTATGTTACTCTATGTTATATGTACTGTATGTCTATGTATGTATTGTATGAATGTATTGTATGTATGTAGTATATATGTGGTATGCATGTAGTATGTATGTAGTATGTATGTAGCATGCATGTAGTATGTATGTAGCATGCATGTAGTATGTATGTAGTATGTATGTAGTATATATGTAGTATGTAGTATGAATGTAGTATATATGTAGTATGTATGTAGCATGTAGTATGTAGCATGCATGTAGTATATATGTAGTATGTATGTAGCATGCAGTATGTATGTAGCATGCATGTAGTATATATGTAGTATGTATGTTGCATGTAGTATTTATGTAGTATGAATGTAGCATGTATGTAGTATGTAGTATGAATGTAGCATGTATGTAGTATGCATGTTGTATGTATGTAGCATGTAATTTTTTTTTTTTTTTTTTTTTTTTACATTTAACACATTAGCCGGATGATGGGACTACTACTGTCCCATCATTGGCTAATGTGTCAATCACTGTCATGGTAGCAGGCATCGCCCGATGGGACTTGTAGTCCCATCGGACGATGCCTGCACAGACCCCCGGAGCCTGCACAGACCACCGGCAGGCCGGCACAGCCCCCCGGCAGGCCGGCACAGCCCCCCGGAGCCTGCACAGCCCCCCGGCAGGCCGGCACAGCCCCCCGGCAGGCCGGCACAGCCCCCCGGAGCCTGCACAGCCCCCCGGCAGGCCGGCACAGCCCCCCGGCAGGCCGGCACAGCCCCCCGGCAGGCCGGCACAGCCCCCCGGAGCCTGCACAGACCACCGGCAGGCCGGCACAGACCACCGGAGCCTGCACAGACCCCCTGGCAGGCCGGCACAGCCCCCCGAAAGGCCCGTACAGACCCCAGAGAGGCTGTACAAGGGCAGGAAAGGGTTTTTCTTATTCCGATACCGGAAGTCCCATAGACTTGAATGGGACTTCCGGTATCGGAATCGGCGATACCGATACTTTTTTTAAAGATCGGCCGATACCATCCGATACGATACTTTGAAGTATCGGACGGTATCGCTCAACTCTAGTCCTGTATGATTCTCTGTAAGAGATGATCCCGCAGGGGACATAGCTCCGGCAGAGTCCAGGGGGTGATGTCCTCAGATGGGGCCCTTTACGTGGTGGTCCATTTTCTGGCGGCAGAAGTGGGTCTCCGGTACCTTCCGCTGAGCCCCTAGTCCATACACATGTGGCCGGAGCAAGCAGGGCTGCAGCACCTTCGGAGTCCAACAGGAACGGTTGTGGAGCAAGTGGCAGGGAAGGCCACAGGAGTCTGTCCGGTACTCAGCTTTCCCTTCTGTGCTTCTGTGCACTTGCGCAGTACTCACAGTCACGGAGCACATGGCACCTCTATCTCTGGCAGTCACTGAGCACCCGACACTTCTCAGCGCAGCGGTCCACTGCAGGCGGCAGGGCCCAAACAATGTGGCGTGTCGCTGCACTGGTAAACCTGCAGATTGGTCCAGCAGCTTTTATAGTAAGTTTTTCTCTGAAATGCTGCAGCCAGTCAGTTCCTGATACATGCTGCACCTGGATTGGGCACCATGTACAAGCTGTCAGGTTCCCTTTAAGCAGAACAAGATGAGTAAAGAGATTTTTTTTAAGTAATGGTGTGAAAGCAGAAGGAACATACTAGAAGAAAGAGAAGATGTACTGTAAATATTTTAGTTTTGTGGCTGTAGCATGGCGTGTCTCCTTTTATGGCCTGGCCTGCTACATAAAAGTGTGGATCCTGGCTGGGTGTGTGGGCTTGTGCTGTGAGAGTTGTGGGCTGGCCAGAACAAAGTGTTTCATAGTTCTTTAGAGTATAAAGCACTTTCCTCTTTCTCCATAGTTTATTTCAGGACTAGTGAGACACACTGTTTCTCTCTACTACATCACAACCCAGCTTTAATGCTACAGTCCTCATCAGTAGTTCTCCTTACTTGCCCTTCATTTCCATGTCCTATTTCTTCCACTACTAGTGCCCTGGAACCATTGCACTCCGGACCCGTACTAGTCCGTGGTACTCAGTTCTGCTCAGATCTGTTACCTTCTGCATTACAAGCTTTGGGGTTCACGACTCGGCGTCCTATCCAAGAACTCTTCTCCGAAAGGACACTCTTTCTTGTTAGGCACTTCTATCCAGGTTCACACTATGTCTTTTGTCTCCTCTCAGGGTCACCTATTCATGCAGCTCTTCTCATTTTACACTTCAGACCCTATCTAACCAACTAACAAGAGCTCAGTCACTTTTCCTAACACTAACACCAGCCCCTATGGGCTAGTCCCAAACATTGACTCTATCGTCACTACCTATACTTTACACTCTTCATTATATTATCATATCCAGGACATTAATAACATCACACAGGAACATATTACATTTCACCTGGCACATTACATCATGATATATAAACAAAGATGCACTACATAATACACACACAATGCGATTAGTATCTTCAGGGGCAGGAACGCGATAACACAGTCCACCACTCCAACATGGTTATTGACTGCTGCGGAAAGGAACTGGAGGAAATGTGAGATTATTTGTGTGATAACTCAATTTCCACATATAATATTTAAAGTATTTCCAATACAATGGAGTTTCACTTCTATCTTCCTTACTCCATGTACATTGGATAAGTTTTAAGTGGATGAGTCTGGTCAAAAGCTAAAAAAATAAAAATTGGGCCAGCATCTCCACTCCCATGTTGAAAGACTCATCTTCTCTCTTCACACAGATTCCTGGCTGTCTCATAATGCTTTGCTTCATCCTGGTTGAGTGGTACATTAATCTCTTGTACTTTGTATACAGATATTCAAACCCAACCCCAAATCATTAAACCTTTTTGCTGAAATATTTCTGAACATGATGTTGGATATTTTATACCCACATCATCTTAATGTTTTTTATGCCACATAACGTTAATAAAAATATGAAATTATTTTTATTAATTTTTGGATAACACAGACGAATGTGTATGGATTCTGGCCAATTTCAGGCAGGAGGGAGGGATGTGAGAAAGCTCAGACATTTAGGAAAGATGTGCTGTATATGAAAGGCAAATGGTATAACAGCCTTTTGTATGTCACCTTAGCTTTAGATGGGTGCAAACATCCGCAACTTAATTTTGTCTCAAGGAGACATTTTTATTTAGCTGTTTAATGACTTAATACAGGATTAAAGGGATTGTCCAAATTAGAAAAGCAATTTTCTTTCACGTTTTATGGAATTTCGAGTTAACAGAGGTACATTTAGAACATTAGTTTCCTCAATAGTGAGCTGTGTAGTAACGTCACATTCACACATTCAGTATTTAGTCAGTATTTTAAACCACAGGTGTAAAAAGGTTTGCGGATATGCTGTGGATTTGCCTGCGCAAAGGAAGGAGGAAGAGTGTGTGGGCGGAGAATATGTGTATGGGTGGAGACTGTGTGTGTGGGCGGAGAATATGTGTGAGCAGAGAATATACTAGTCCCATCATCAAGTGACTGTGTTCACTCGTAAAACAAAAAAAATCATTCATACTAACCAAACACCTAATCCCCGAAGTCCATGTCTCCAGCAACAAAAATAACATCATAAACCAACATATATTTACCTTTCTGCTGTTGTCCACGAGTGTCCCATGACGATCTCACATGTAGAACACTCACATCGGGTGCTGTGACTGCTCTACCAACGTCCGATGATACACTGACAGAAGGTGATCCTCCTGCAGTGAATCACTGCATCGCCATCAGAGTTCACCGAAGTACATCAGCTGATGCAGTAAGAGAGAACACGAACTCCAGTGAACTTTCAGTGATACATTGTGGGAGCAATTACCTCCTGTCAATGTATCACCGGAGACCGGATAGAGCAGTCACATCTCCCGATGTGACTGTTCTACACATGAGTTAGCCGTGGGACACTTGGTATTTGGACTACGTTGGACAAGGAATATTTATGCTGTTTTGTTATTTTATTTTTTGTTGCAGGAGATCGAGGGATTCGGGGATTAGGCGTTCAGTAAGTATGGTAAATTAAGATTCAATAAAGGAGTCTGTGATTATTTCAATTAAAGGACTTTTCTGGCTGTGTGTTTATTTACCATACAACCCGGACCGCCCCCCCCCGGGTTTATATAATAAACTTATTTTTCTTATCTTTCAGGTCGGACCAGAATGCTGTAGATAAGCCCTGAAAGGCAGTGGCCGCATCTTATAGTAGCCAAAACAGATAACAGGTGCACTTTAAACCTACCGCACACTGACTTCAATAGGATTAGTGTAATGCCTACTTTGTCCTGTGGTAGCACTGCAAGTAAATTGAACAATCAGATTTCTTGAAAGATTGCAGCTGATTTGATTGAAGAGTTTTGAGTCTCTACATATTCCCAGAAATGTAGGGTTTTTTTAAATTCAATTTTCTATATACAATCTGAAAATAAATCCAATTAGAAATGCAAAATACATTTCATTGTATTGTGTTAATAAAAGAAAAAATAGTATAGGTGATGCATTCCCTTATTCCTTTTATGAGACTCTACATTCACATTGGCAATTTTGGGGAATATGAGGTTTATCATGTCATTGACAGTGACCAAAGTGCTCATACTATGGGCGCAGTCAGACGGCCATATAAATTGGACCAAGATTGGAAAGCAGTTCACGGACTGGTCGGCGGCTCTCCAGAGCCGAGCGAGACAGCTTCATATATTTCTATACAGCTATCAGATACGGAGAGCCACCGGCCAGTCCGTGCACTGCGTTCCGATCTTGGTCCAATTGAAACTGCCATCTGAATGTGCCCTACTATTACTACTACTACTAATCAGAGTCATGCATGTTTTCAAGTCACACTCCGGCTCAGTTTTCTGTTTTTTTCTTTACTAGTCAGCGTCAGCCCGTAGCCATACAACCCACGCTCCATAATCGACCAAGACAAAAAAAAAAGCAGGGATTTTCCCTTTTAAACAACCTTATCGTAAATTTACAACTATTATCATTGTCATAAATCGCACTATAAATATACATACTTTTGATATTGGCTATATTGCTTGCAGCGAGGCCACTTTTTCATTACGGCAGTTCAGATTAATGGGCGCCATTGTAAATTTTTTCTTTTAATATTCATATTTGTATAAACGGTGAAAATCTCCCATTACTTATAAATCTTTATAAGTGTATTTCAATCCTACGAGAATGATTTCTAGAAAAGACCATCCCTGGATGACTTCTGACCCCAATAACTTGCATTTGGTATGAATATTACATCTGAGCCATTCCTGCTAGATGCTGCCGGTAAATTAATCCTTTTACTTATTAAAGATGGATTCCTTGGGCCTCAGCTTTGGAGATTACAGATAATTTCTCCCTGACAGAAAGGACCTGACCTCATTACATGCAGACAGCCAGCAGGTTTTTTTTCCGTTACCAAGAATTCACACTGTGAAACTACTCAGCCTCAGAAACCAAAAAATGGACAAGTGCCGGCTTTGCCATCTTTGTCATTTTTAATTAAACATATTGTGAAGTAAACAGCCTGTGAGAAAAAATGATATAAAATCTTAACGGAGCCTATTTACTGGTAACATTATTGTAAGTGTAATCTGCTGTTGGTGGAAGCTGAGTCTTGTACTTATGGCTACAGACGGGGCAGAGCTGACTTATATTTGTGATCAGTCACACCGATTAGCACATCGCAAAACTGTACAAAGTCCTGAAAATCATATAAGTTCCTGCAATGAGTTTTTGAGGTTGCACATTTTCTGCGCCATTTCTGCACCCCTTAGGTAAATTAGGTTAACTGTATTTTTATTGTGTTTTTCAGTGCCTTTTTGTACATGTGTTTTTATTGCATTTTTGACGCTGCATTTTTTATCTCTTGTTGATATGTCATGTTTTAACTCCTTAGCGACTGCCAATACACCTTAAAACCGCGGCAGCTAACAGGCCTTTTTCCCTCATCACCGTTTTAAAACATCGATCAGGAATAAGGGTATAGTGCCACCCAGAATCCAAAAATCTCTAGGGTTTCAGGAACTGGGGATAGCTGAGACCTTGGAGAACATGATCAGGGCTAGATTTTTCGATCTATGATCACGTGATCACGTAAAAGATTATGCTATTAAAATCGTTTCTCTCTCTGCCATGATATATTTGTAAGGGGAGAAAGAAATTATATCCCCAATCCCCTCGGTAATTCCACCAGCTTCCCCACCCTCCTGCTCCAGGCACTGATCCTCTGCTTCCTCTTCCTGAAAAAAAAATGGTGGGTGCATGCACAGGCCTGTGCTACATTTCTGTGATAGGGCCTATCACAGTGATCAAAAGACAATAATTAGTAAATCTCCCCCCGTGTCATTCACTTAGAATAGTTTTTCATTTTATAATTTTTCTTTATTTCTTTGCCTCATTCTTTGGGTTAGCTCTAGGGTTAAGGTTGGGCTTAGGGTTAGGGTTTTTTCAATAGTAAAAAAAAATTGATATGATGATGACTAGTGTTGACTGCAAGTTTTCGCTACTCAAGTTTGCATCAGGTTCTTGGGTATGCACCGAGTTCTCAGGTGCTCAAATGAAATGTTCGAGTTCCTATGTTTCCAGACTTCTAGATAAGGAGAAAAAGATGTGGGGATTGCCAGGCTTTCAAGTGCAATCCCTTCTTTTTTAAGGCTATCTAAATAAGGGGGGCGGGGACTCGTGCACCCACAATACTTGGTATTGTACGTACCCAAGCACCAAATGCAAACTGGCGTAGTGAGCACTCAACACTAATGATGACATATTTACTATGACGACTTAATGTTATTAAATCGGGTGTAGTACATTTGGGTTCAAAATCCTCATTTTACCCCTGAATAAAATCCTTGAGGGGTATAGTTTGCAAAAATGGGGTCATTTGTGGGGGGTTTCTGCTATTCAGGCACCTTAGGGGCTCTGCAATTTTGACATGGTGTCCGCCATCTATTTCAGCCAATTTATGTTCAAAAATTGAAATGGTGCTTCTTCCATTCCGAGCCCTGTCGTGTGTCCAAACAGAACTTTTTTACTACATTTGGGGTATAGCTGTGCTCAAAACTAAGTGGGAAACAAATTATGGGATCCTCATTTTGGTATTGACTCTTGCAAAAGTGAAAAAATTGGGGCTAAAGCAACATTTTGGATGTAAAATTTTATTTTTTTTTTCATTCCACTTTGCATTAATACCTGTAAAGTATGTGAAGGGTTCAAAAATTTCCTCCAAACTGTTCTGAAGTATTTGAGAGGTGCGTTTTTTTAATTGGTATCACTCTTAGTGCATTGAAATCTGAATGGGTCCCTAAAGACATAGAACTGTGGAAAAAACAGATTATTCTGCGCTGCGGTGGAGAAAAAATGAAGACTGCCAATCCAAACGCGTTGCCAAATAAAACCACCTGAAATTTAATTGGCATCCTTAAGTTTTTTGCCACAGCTGTGCAGAATAACCCATTTGTCTCTCCAGTTCTACGCATTTATCTCCTCATGGGCCTGGAGCCTTATAAGAGTGAGCACAGCCGTGCATTTCCTTATCTTTGCGCTTTGTCTCCTCCCCAGTTTCTCTCTCTTAGGTCCGTAAAGAAATAGGTTATGGAAATTTGATAAAAAAATTAAAAATTGCTACTAGACTTTTCACGCTTCTAACATCCTAAAGAAATAAAATGACAATTGAAAAATGATGCAGATATAAAGTAGACATATCAGAAATGTTATTTATTAATTATTTTGTACAGCGTGACTAAATGGTTTAGGGGTATAAAAAATGAAAGTTTGAAAATTGCAATTTAAAAAAAAAAAATGGCCAAAATTGAGATATTGTCATAGCGAGCAAATTTTACTATAGTATGTCACGAAAAAACAGTGTTAAAATTAGTGGTATCCGTTAAAGTGTTCTAGAGTTATTAGCACATAATATGACAGTGGTCAGAATGATAAAATTTGGCCTGGTCATGAAGGTCAAAATTATTGTGGTCACTAAGGGGTTAACCCCTTCACGACCAATGACGCCACATAGGCGTCATGAAACCTGGTTCAAATCTGACCAGTGACGCCTATGTGGCGTCATGACTTCAAAGCCCCCCTGCGGGTTGGGTGACCGGGGTCACTGAAAGGTCACCCGACCCGCAGGTACAGGGGGCTTTGTAATTCACCACAGGGGGCGTGGCTTCTCCCCCACGTGGCTACGATCGCTCTGATTGGCTGTTAAAAGTGAAACAGCCAATCAGAGCGATAGTAATATTTCATCAATGAAAATTGATGAAATATTACAATCCAGCCATGTCCGACGCTGCTGTAGCATCGGACATGGCTGGAGACACCGATTCCACCCCCCCACACCGGCGATCGCCCCCCCGCAACTGAATGACAGCGGCGATCTGCCGCCGCTGTCATCATCTGCCCCCCTCCCATTCCCCCCTCACCCCCCCCCGGTACCTCCTGAGTCCCCCCGTCCCTCCCGGTGTCCCTCGGGTCCGGATGATGGGCGCCGCCATCTTTGAAAATGGCGGGCGCATGCGCAGTGCGCCCGCCCGAATCTGCTGGCTGCAGATTCCATTCTTTCATTTTGATCACTCTCACAGTGATCAAAATGAAAGAAAAAGTAAATAAACCCCCCGATTATCACCCCCATAGGTAGGCAGAACTAATAAAATAAAGAAAATATTTTTATTTTTCCATTAGGGTTAGGGTTGAAAAGAGGGTTAGGGTTGAAAAGAGGGTTAGGGTTGAAAAGAGGGTTAGGGTTAAAAAGAGGGTTAGGGTTGGAAAGAGGGTTAGGGTTGGAAAGAGGGTTAGGGTTGGAAAGAGGGTTAGGGTTGGAAAGAGGGTTAGGGTTGGAAAGAGGGTTAGGGTTGGAAAGAGGGTTAGGGTTGGGATTAGGGTTAGGGCTGTGGTTAGTGGTGTGTTGGGGTTAGGGCTGGAGTTAGAATTGAGGGGTTTCCACTGTTTAGGCACATCAGGGGGTCACCAAACGCGACATGGTGCAACCATTGATTCCAGCCAATTTTGCGTTCAAAAAGTTAAACGGTGCTTCCTCCCTTCCAAGCCCCGACGTGTGCCCAAACAGTGGTTTACCCCAACATATGGGGTATCAGCGTACTCAGGAAAAATTGCACAACAACTTTGGTGGTCTAATTTCTCCTGGTACCCTTGGGAAAATAAAAAATTGGGGGCTAAAAAAATATTTTTGTGGAAAAATTTTTTTTTTAATTTTCACGTCTCTGCGTTATAAACTTCTGTGAAGCACTTGGGGGTCCAAAGTGCTCACCAGGCATCTAGATAAGTTACTTGGGAGGTCTAGTTTCCAAAATGGGGTCACTTGTGGGGGGTTTCTATTGTTTAGGCACATCAGGGGCTCTGCAAACGTAATGACGACCGCAGACCATTCCATCAAAGTCTGCATTTCAAAACGCCACTACTTCCATTCCGAGCCCTTATGTGTGCCCAAACAATAGTTCCCCCCATATATGGGGCACCAGCGTACTCAGGACAAACTGTACAACAACTTTTGGGGTCCAATTTATCCTGCTACCCTTGTGAAAAAAAAAATTGCTGGCTAAAAATCATTTTTTTTGAGGAAAAAAAAATATTTTTTATTTTCACGTCTCTGCGTTATAAACTTCTGTGAAGCACTTGAGGGTTCAAGGTGCTCACCACAAATCTAGATAAGTTCCTTAGGGGGTCTAGTTTCCAAAATGGGGTCACTTGTGGGGGGGTTCCACAGTTTAGGTACATCAGGGGTTCTGCAAATGTAACATGATGCCCGCAGACCATTCCATCAAAGTCAGCATTTCATAATGTCACTACTTCCCTTCCGAGCCCCGACATGTACCCAAACAGTGGTCCCCACCCACATATGAGGTATCAGCGTACTCAGGACAAACTGGACAACAAATTTTGGGGCCAATTTATCCTGCTACCCCTGTGAAAAAAAAATTGCTGGCTAAAAATCATTTTTTTTTTTTGTGGAAAATTTTTTTTTTTATTTTCACAGCTCTGCGTTATAAACTTCTGTGAAGCGCTTGGGGGTTCAAGGTGCTCACCACACATCTAGATAAGTTCCTTGGGGGGTCTAGTCTCCAAAATGGGGTCACTTGTGAGGGGGTTCCACAGTTTAGGTACATCAGGGGCTCTGCAAATGTAACATGACACCCGCAGACCATTCCATCAAAGTCAGCATTTCAAAATGTCACTACTTCCCTTCCGAGCCCCGACGTGTGCCCAATCAGTGGTTCCCCCCCCACATGTGGGGTACCAGTGTACTCAGGACAAACTGGACAACAAATTTTGGGGTCTAATTTATCCTGGTACCCTTGTGAAAATAAAAAATTGCGCACTAAAAAATAATTTTTTGAGGGAAAAATTATTTTTTTTAAATTTTCACGGCTCTGCGTCATAAACTTTTGTGAAGCACTTGAGGGTTCAAGGTGCTCACTACACATCTAGATAAGTTCCTTAGGGGGTCTAGTTTCCAAAATGGGGTCATTTGTGGGGGAGCTCCAATGTTTAGGCACACAGGGGCTCTCCAAACACGACATGGTGTCCGCTAACGATTGGAAGTAATTTGCATTTCAAAAAGTCAAATGGCGCTCCTTCCCTTCTGAGCCCTGCCGTGTGCCAAACAGTGGTTCCCCCCACATATGGGGTATCAGCGTACTCAGGACAAACTGGACAACAAGATTTGTGGTCCAATTTCTCCTGTTAGCCTTGTGAAAATTAAAAAGTGTGCTAAAAATCATTTTTGAGGAAAAAAAATTATTTTTTATTTTCACTGCTCTGTGTTATAAACTTTTGTGAAGCACTTGGGGGTTCAAAGTGCTCCCTACACATCTAGATAAGTTCCTTAGGGGGTCTAGTTTCCAAAATGGGGTCACTTGTGGGGGGAGCTCCAATGTTTAGGTGCGCAGGGGCTCTCCAAATGCGACATGGTGTCCGACAACGATTGGAGCTAATTTTCCATTCAAAAAGTCAAATGGTGCTCCTTGCCTTCCGGGCCATGCCGTGCACCCAAACAGTGGTTTATGACCACATATGAGGTATCTGTGCACTCAGGAGAAATTGCTCAACAAATTTTAGGATCCATTTTATCCTGTTGCCCATGTGAAAATGAAAAAACTGAGGCTAAAAGAAAATTTTTGTGAAAAAAAAGGATTTTTTTTTTTTTTTTTTTTTTTTTTTACAGATCAATTTGTGAAGTACCTGGGGGTTCAAAGTGATCACTATGCATCTAGATAAGTTCCTTGGGGGGTCTAGTTTCCAAAATGGGGTCAATTGTGGAGGAGCTCCAATGTTTATGCACACAGGGGCTCTCCAAACACGACATGGCAACCGCTAAATATTCCAGCATATTTTCCATTCAAAAAGTCAAATGTGCTCCTTCCCTTCTGAGCCGTGCCGTGCGCCCAAACAGTGGTTTATGACCACATATGAGGTATCGTTGTACTCAGGAGAAATTGACCAACAAATTTTAGGATCCATTTTATCCTGTTTCCCATGTGAAAATAAAAAAATTGATGCTAAAAGAAAATTTTTGTTGGAAAAATTAAAATGTCCATTTTTTCTTTCCACATTGCTTTAGTTCCTGTGAAACACCTGAAGGGTTAATAATCTTCTTGAATGTAGTTTTGAGTAGCTTGAGGGGTGCAGTTTTTAGAATGGTGTAACTTTTGGGTATTTTCTGCCATATAGACCCCTCAAAGTGACTTCAAATGTGAGGTGGTCCCTAAAAAAAATGGTTTTGTAAATGTTATTGTAAAAATGAGAAATCGCTGGTCAAATTTTAACCCTTATAACTTGCTAACAAAAAAATATTTTGTTTCCAAAATTGTGCTGATGTAAAGTAGACATATGGGAAATGTTATGTATTAACTATTTTGTGTCACATAACTCTCTGGTTTAACAGAATAAAAATTCAAAATTTGAAAATTGCAAAATTTTCTAAATTTTCACCAAATTTCTGATTTTTTGACAAATAAACGCAAAAATTATCAACCTAAATTTTCCACTAACATGAAGCCCAATATATCACGAAAAAACAATCTCAGAATCGCTAGGATCCGTTGAAGCGTTCCTGAGTTATTACCTCATAAAGGGACACTGGTCAGAATTGCAAAAAATGGCCTGGTCATTAAGGTCAAAATAGGCTTGGTCATGAAGGGGTTAAACAAAGCTGCTTTTTTTTAAACTTTTCTGGTATTTGTCTTTGACAAAACTTTATTGATACCGTCATGTGAGGATTACATTCAGTGCACCCACAATGAGTTTTTTTTTTTAACTTTCTGACGCTGTGTATTTATGCTGAGTCAAACATGCAGCGTCTAGGGAGATGGGGATTTATAGAATTCTACTGCCCACTGTGTTTGTTTTTACCTCAGTGTAAACTGGCCTGGAGTCCATGCTTTGAATCTGCAACATGTCAGTTTCTCTTCTGGATACGCTGAGTTTTTTGTGCACATTTTTCCTGTAGAATTGCTTTAAATGCGGAAAATCCGCAGGCAAAAAACATAAGCACGTAATCCGCACATGACTGTATCAATAAAATCTTATCGAAGCCAAAAGCATCAAGAAACAAAGCAGCTGTATTTTTATCCTCCCAAAAAATAACACTTTTTAATTTGTATTGTCTTCCATACAGCATGTATTATTTTTATACATCTTTTAGATGATAGAATATTCTGAGCACAAGAAAAAAGAGCTACAAAAAAATTTATGAAAAATCGAGTAAACAATGTTTTATCAAATTTTCAGTGGAGCCGGCACTAAGTAAGAGCAGAAGTTCCACAATGAACTTAGCAATAGACTGAATAAAATAATGAGATTGCACCATCTTCACTATTACACAATTAGCACTATCACAATCAGAATGGTGTCACAAAAAATTCATAAACCCCTGGCTTTTGTGTAGGCAGACCAACTAATCAGGTAGAATCCAATAGGATAGATATTATATTACGGCTTTATACTTGGTGGGTGTATTCCACACCTAAGACGTTACCCTCCAAATACTATAAACTGGATAATTCTCTATGAATCCCAGACCAAACTAAAGCATAATGTAAAGTCAATAGCCTATTTTCATTTTACTGTACTTTATCTTTTAATTTTAATGCAGTTATCATACTCAGAAATGAGCGTAGGATAGTTAGCCCATCAATTTTATCCACTTTAGGACAAATAAAACTACCCGTTCCTTGGGTTTCACCCTTTTTGCCTTTTCAAGGGGCATGTGAGCATAGAAGAAACACACACACACTAACCCATCCTCCTAACTATAAACATCTAAAAAATAATGAAAAACTCCATTAATGACATTATAAAAAATGTATACACTAAAAATCAGAGTTGCAAAATACACACAGAGGTGTAGTGATTTCCAATCTCTGTAAACTAATCTTTAGAATAGGAAAGAAAATATTCATATTGCATCACATAGAAACTGAGCCATGGCACACAGTCAGTTGGCACATCTAATTAACCTAACTCCCACATGTCATGTGATGTAGGTCCATACACCACAGAAAGTAAGAGACCTCTGTGTGTATTTCGCATCTTTGCTTTCTAGTAGATACATTTTATATCATGTTATTAATGGAGTTTTTAATTATGTTTTTTTTTGTGTTTAGTTAGGGGGATGAGTTAGTCCCTTATGCTTCAATTTCCATAACTAAGGCTAGTTTCACACTAGCGTTAGGAGGCGCAGCGCACGGCCACCATGCAGCTCCGCCCCCAGCCACACCCCCTCCGGTCAGCTCCTCCTTTGGGCGCATGGTGCTGCATGCGACCTGCGTACCCTATCATTAGCATTGGGTACGCAGAGCTGTACGCTGGTATGATTTTGATGGCGCATGCGCCCTTTTGACGGTGCGCCGAGTGCATCAAAATGCAACACGGTACGCTTGGCGCATGTCGGCGCACCGTCAAAAGGGCGCATGCATCGTCAAAATCATACCAGCGCACGGCCTGCGTATCCAATGCTAACGGTAGTTTAGGCAGGTCACATGCAGCGTCATGCGCCCATAGGAGGAGCTGACCGGAGGGGGCGCGGCTGGGGGCAGAGCTGCACGGCGGCCATGTGCTGCGCCTCCTAACGCTAGTGTGAAACTAGCCTAACGCACTGGATAACTTATTCTGTTAATATAATAAATGACTATGAATTTTACAGTATCCAGCATACCACCCTGTATTGAAAATCTAAATTCCCTACCAGTTTGTCTTGGGACTTACATACGCCATTTAAAAGCAATGCAGTGTGAGAGAAGGGGGCGAATTCATTCATTCCATCATGGCAAATTACAATATATGGCTGGTTGTGTTTATTGTTGTTAGAAGTGGAAAAGGATCTAAGGCCAGCCACAGAGATGCACTAACACAATCTTCAAGATTTGGCTTTTTGGCGCTGACCCTCCCCTGGCCCGTAGTCCACATAGAAGATTTGGCATGGTCTACTCCACTGAAGACATGCCATCTCAGCACAGATGATATGTGTGGACACATGATGCAGATTCAAGGTTTCGCCTGAGTTTGTTCCACGTTTAATCCTGACACGAGTGATATCTCATATTTGCCTGTTATTAATTGAGATGATATTAGTCTCCCTTTTCCGGCTCTCCGGTGGTTTTGCCTCATCGCCATGTCTTTTGTTTGCTTTTTATAGAGCTGCAATTAATTAAAAGTAACAGTGGAGCAAGAAGGTCAGCGGAAGCAGGACATTAAGGGTGACGTGTCTCATATATCATATGGACGACTGCAGCTCAAACTGAAATAGTACTGTGCAGATATCAGTATTATAGAAGAACATGGAATATTTCAATATTTTCTTCTCTGCTAAAATAGATAATCTCTAACCTACATTAGTTCTTTGCCTTAATATGTTGCGTTCATTATATACTTTTAGTTAGGAAAATGCGCTGTTTAATTTAACCCCTTCACACCCGAGCCTGTTTTTGCCTTCGTGACCGGGCCAATTTTTTCAATTCTGACCAGTGTCACTTTATGAGGTCATAACTCTAGAACGCTTCAACGGATCCTACTGATTCTGACAATGTTTTCTCATGACAAATTGTACTTCATGATGGTGGTAAAATTTTTTAGATATGAGCTGCGCTTATTTGTTAAAAAAATCAAAATTTGGTGAAAATTTAGAAAATTTTGCAATTTTCAAACTTTTAATTTTTATGCCCTTAAATCAGAGAGTGATATCGCACAAAATAGTTAATAAATAACATTTCCCACATGTCTACTTTACATCTGTACAATTTTGGAAACATAATTTTTTTTTTTTTGGAAGTTATAAGGGTTAAAAGTTGACCAGCGATTTCTCATTTTTACAACAAAATTTGCAACACCATTTTTTTTAGGGACCACCTCACATTTGAAGTGAGTTTGGGGGGTCAATATAACAAAAAATACCCAAAAGTGACAGCATTCTAAAAACTGCACCTCTCAATGTACTCAAAACCACATTCAAGAAGTTTATTAACCCTTCAGGTGCTTCACATGAATGAATGGAATATGGAAGGAAAAAATAAACATTTAACTTTTTTTCACAAACATTTTACTTCAAAACCATTTTTTTTCATTTTCACAAGTGTAAAAAGAGAAAGTGAACCACAAAATTTTTTGTGCAATTTCTCCCGAATACGCAGATACCCCGTATGTGGGGCTAAACCACTGTTTGAGCACACGGCAGAGCTCAGAACGGAAGGAGCGCCGTTTGACTTTTTCAATGCAGAATTGGCAGGAATTGAGATCGGATGCCATGTCGCATTTGGAGAGCCCCTGATGTACCTAAACAGTGGAAACCCCCCACAAGTGACCCCATTTTGGAAACTAGACCCCTTAAAGAACTTATCTAGATGTGTTGTGAACACTTTGAACCCCCAAGTGCTTCACAGAAGTTTATAACGTAGAGCCATGAAAATAAAAAATCATTTTTTTTCCACAAAACGACCTTTTAGCCCCCAATTTTTATTTTCACAAGGGTAACAGGAGAAATTGGACCCCAAAAGTTGTTGTCCAATTTGTCCTGAGTACGCTGATACCCCATATGTGGAAGAAATCTACTGTTTGGGCACACGGTGGGGCTCGGAAGGGAAGTAGTGACGTTCTGAAATGCAGACTTTGATGGAATGGTCTGCGGGTGTCATGTGTGTTTGCAGAGCCCCTGATGTACCTAAACAGTGGAAACCCCCCACAAGTGACCCCATTTTGGAAACTAGACCCCCCAAGGAACTTATCTAGATGTGTGGTGAGCACTTTGAACCCCCAAGTGTTTCAGTAAAGTTTATAATGTAGAGGCGTGAAAATAAAAAAATCATTTTTTTTCCACAAAAATGATCTTTTAGCCCCCAATTTTTATTTTCACAAGGGTAACAGGAGAAATTGGACCCTAAGAGTTGTTGTCCAATTTGTCCTGAGTACGCTGGTACCCCATATGTGGGAGAAAACTATTGTTTGGGCTCACGGTGGGGCTCGGAAGGGAAGTAGTGACTTTCTGAAATGCAGACTATGATGGAATGGTCTGCGGGCGTCATATTGCATTTACAGAGCCCCTGATGTACCTAAACAGTGGAAACCCCCAATTCTAATTCCAACCCTAACCCCAACACACCCCTAACCCTAATCTCAGCCCTAACCACAACCCTAACCACAAACCTAACACCAACACACCTATAACCTTAATCCCAGCCCTAACTCTAACCCTAGCCCTAACCCTAGCCCTAACCCTAACCCTAACCCTAACCCTAGCCCTAACCCTAACCCTAACCCTAGCCCTAACCCTAGCCCTTGCCCTAGCCCTAGCCCTAACCTGTGTACCTGCTTTTTTCCTTTTTTTTTCTTTACTTTTTTTATTTTTGTGACAAGATCGCTGCTCTGCGATCTGACTCATAGTAACGCCACTTCTCCTCTGATCTCACAATGACAGATGATCAGAGGTGAAGCAGCGTTACTGTGTTACAAGATCGCTGCCTGGCACAGCTGTGCCAGGCAGCGATCAGCTGTGCCAGGCAGCGATCTAGTCACACAGTAACGCTGCTTCACCTCGGATCATCTGTCAGTGAGATCAGAGGAGAAGCCGCGTTACAATGAGGGAGATCGCCGGGAAACAAGCAGCTTTCCCAGCGATCGCTCCCATTGGCTGCTCTGACGCTGACGTCATCAGGACCTGAACCAATCAGGTCTCGATGACGTCGGGGGTCCCAGCATGCATTGTGCACCGGGATCCCCGCGTTGTAAGGTATGTGGGGGTCCCGGGGGGCACAAAACCGCCGACAGTAGATAAACGTCGGCGCTGCACAAAGCCCAGCAAGCGCCAACGTTTATCTACTGTGGGCGGTCGGGAAGCGGTTAATAGATGTTAACAGTCTTAGGCCTCTTTCAGACATCAGTGTGTCCAGGACATGTGGTGACAGTTTTCACACCGGAGACACTTAAACATGTCAGTGTGTTTCCATGGACCATGTGTCCATGGGCAAAACATGCTGACATGTCTCGGTTTTTTTTTTTGTTTTTTTTTTCTTTGGTAAATTCTTTTCAAATAATTTTATTGGCTTTTTTTTTTTTTGACATGTCTGTTTTTAACCAGCAGCATGGGCAGCAAAACATCCCCCACAAGTACACATTAATGACACACAGGGATGTCATCTGTGTGACACGCACCAACGCCTGAGAAGCAGCAGTACAGTAAGTGCTGTTCCCCGGCGTCAAATGCTGATGACGGCTCTCATCATTCTCCCCTGCTCTGACGGCGAATAGTGTTAGCAGGAGAGAATGATGAGAGTTATTTTCAAGTGATAACAATGAGAGCAGCCTACACCTGCTGCTACTATTAACAGCGAGAACAGGTGGTGGCTGATGGGAGTATTCAACACCCTCTGCCTGCACTATAAATAAATAAAAAATCCAGCATGGGTTTGTTCCCCTGTATGTTCTATAACCACAAACAAAAAGCACAGAATGACAAATGTGCAAAAATACCTTGCAGTAAGAAATATGACAGTAGTCAGCAAGTGCTGATAAAAGGTAACAGCAAATACAGGGTATTTAGTCGATACGTTTTTTTGCAAAAAAAGTATGCCAAGCTGCTCCACCTCGTCAAGGTAACCCATATTGAAGCAGTCCCTATCTAATGTATTTAAAACCTAAACATATGAACAGTGTCTAAATGAGCAGGATTAAGACAGGCGCTTTCTAGTATGGGGACGTGGTGCAAGACAGCTCACTTTGCAAAAAAACGTATCGACTAAATACCCTGTATCTGTTATTACCTTTTATCAGCACTTCTTGACTACTGTCATATTTCTTACTGCAAGGTATTTTTGCACATTTGTCATTCTGTGCTTTTTGTTTGTGTTTCAGTCAGGGTGGTGTGAACATTGTCTAACAGACTTGTTCACATTTGTGCATGTCACATGTGTGTTTTTAATCCATAACCAGACAGGCAAAATTGACAGCTGAGGGCTGCCACCCTCAGCTGTCAGCGTCAGCAAGGCTGGTTATCAAGAATATAGGGGTCCCCACGCTGTTTTTAAATTATTTAAATAAATAATAAAAAACCGTCATGGGGTCCCCCCACTCTTGAAAACAAGCCTTGCTAAAGCTGACAGCTTCGACAGCTGCAACACATGCAGGGATTGCGAAACAGACGTAGTCTGTCAGGTCTATTGTCTTACCTTGTCAAACTCCCCTGTCATCTGCACATCTGCACTTTATTATGTTTATCGATATAAAGAAATAAAGCACTTTATCTTCAAGGATCAGGTGAGTGCTGCAATTCCTACTTTTCTTCTATATTGGTTATCACATACATGCTAAGACTATGCACCACCCTGAAGAGATCCTTACAGGCGGTTTATAAAGCATAGCGGGCTTTATTGACAGGCATAAAGAGCTTTAAATTGGTGCCCCCATCTCCTCTTTGGAAATTATTATCATTACACCTACAACATATTGGGAATGGATCTTGGAGCTGGGAATACCTCTTTAACTTTATGAAGAGACCCAGTTCTACACAACTGATTGCCTGTCTCAAATGAAATACCGTAACTATTGTTCTGTGACAGTTTGTTTCATGAGATTTCTTTTCTCCATTGGTTTTTTATTGTGTATTTGAAGCAATTGATGCAGTCAGCGGCTTAGAGTCCTCCTGTAATGTTTCATCGTCTCCATATAAAACGTTCACAGACATTGATCTGTACGGTTAGCAAACTGAAGCTAATCTTTTATGACATAAAACTTTAATTTTTACAAGTGCGCTTATTAAATTGATAAGCGAATAAATCCAGTTGCTTGACAGCTAGAGAAGGCAGAATCATTCTGATCCCACAGTAAGTGTATCTCACATTGCTGCAACAGTTAAATCAATACTTAGTACATTGGGAAATAGTTTTAACTTACATTTAAGTACCCGGGAGAATCCGTGGAGACATAAATCTGTTAGAAAGGCCATTTGTCATACAGGGTGTAATATACTAAAAGCTTCTGGGCCAGATGGCGCAAATTATATTTAAATGCAGTCTTTGTTTCATAGAAGAATGGTCAGAAAATGAGAGATATATAGATAGACAGACAGACACATAGATAGATAGATAGATAGATAGATAGATAGATAGATAGATAGATAGATAGATACAGTCATGGCCAAAAGTATTGACACCCCTGCAATTCTGTCAGATAATACTCACTTTCTTCCTGAAAATGATTGCAAACACAAATTCTTTGGTATTATTATCTTCATTTAATTTGTCTTAAATGAAAAAACACAAAAAGAATTGTCCTAAAGCCAAATTGGATATAATTCCACACCAAACATAAAAAAGACAAAAGTATTGGCACTGTTCAAAAAATCATGTGATGCTTCTCTAATTTGTGTAATTAACAGCACCTGTAACTTACCTGTGGCACCTAACAGGTGTTGGCAATAACTAAATCACACTTGCAGCCAGTTGACATGGATTAAAGTTGACTCAACCTCTGTCCTGTGTCCTTGTGTGTACCACATTGAGCATGGAGAAAAGAAAGAAGACCAAAGAACTGTCTGAGGACTTGAAAAACCAAATTGTGAGGAAGCATGAGCAATCTCAAGGCTACAAGTCCGTCTCCAAAGACCTGAATGTTCCTGTGTCTACCGTGCGCAGTGTCATCAAGAAGTTTAAAGCCCATGGCACTGTGGCTAACCTCCCTAGATGTGGCCGGAAAAGAAAAATTGACAAGAGATTTCAACGCAAGATTGTGTGGATGTTGGATAAAGAACCTCCACTAACATCCAAACAAGTTCAAGCTGCCCTGCAGTCCGAGGGTACAACGGTGTCAACCCGTACTATCCGTCGGCATCTGAATGAAAAGGGACTGTATGGTAGGAGACCCAGGAAGACTCCACTTCTTACCCCGAGACATAAAAAAGCCAGGCTGGAGTTTGCCAAAACTTACCTGAAAAAGCCTAAAACATTTTGGAAGAATGTTCTTTGGTCAGATGAGACAAAAGTAGAGCTTTTAGGGCAAAAGCATCAACATAGAGTTTACAGGAGAAAAAAGAGGCATTCAAAGAAAAGTACACGGTCCCTACAGTCAAACAAGGCGGAGGTTCCCTGATGTTTTGGGGTTGCTTTGCTGCCTCTGGCACTGGACTGCTTGACCGTGTGCATGGCATTATGAAGTCAGAAGACTACCAACAAATTTTGCAGCATAATTTAGGGCCCAGTGTGAGAAAGCTGGGTCTACCTCAGAGGTCATGGGTCTTCCAGCAGGACAATAACCCAAAACACACTTCAAAAAGCACTAGAAAATGGTTTGAGAGAAAGCACTGGAGACTTCTAAGGTGGCCAGCAATGAGTCCAGACCTGAATCCCATAGAACACCTGTGGAGAGATCTAAAAATGGCAGTTTGGAGAAGGCACCCTTCAAATATCAGGGACCTGGAGCAGTTTGCCAAAGAAGAATGGTCTAAAATTCCAGCAGAGCATTGTAAGAAACTCATTGATGGTTACCAGAAGCGGTTGGTCGCAGTTATTTTGGCTAAAGGTTGTGCAACCAAGTATTAGGCTGAGGGTGCCAATACTTTTGTCCGGCCCATTTTTGGAGTTTTGTGTGAAATGATCAATGTTTTGCTTTTTGCGTAATTCTGTTTTGTGTTTTTTCATTTAAGACAAATTAAATGAAGATAATAATACCAAAGAATTTGTGTTTGCAATCATTTTCAGGAAGAAACTGAATATTATCTGACAGAATTGCAGGGGTGTCAATACTTTTGGCCATGACTGTACATACAGTGGGGAAAAAAGCATTTAGTCAGCCACCAATTGTGCAAGTTCTCCCACCATTTATTTTGAAAATTATGGTGGAAAATAAGTATTTGGTCACCTAAAAACATGCAAGGTTTCTGGATCTCACAGACCTGTAACTTCTTCTTTTAGAGGCTTCTCTGTCCTCCACTCATTACCTGTAGTAATGGCACCTGTTTGCTCTTGTCATCAGTATAACAGACACCTGTCCACAACCTCAAACATTCACACTCCAAACTCCACTATGGCGAAGACCAAAGAGCTGTCGAAGGACACCAGAAGCAAAATTGTAGCCCTGCACCAGGCTGGGAAGACTGAATCTGCAATAGGCAAGCAGCTTGGTGTGATGAAATCAACTCTGGGAGCAATAATAAGAAAATGGAAGACATACAAGACCACCGATAATCTCACTCGATCTGGGGTTCCATGCAAGATCTCACCCCGTGGGGTCAAAATGATGACAAGAACGATGAGCTAAAATCCCACAACCACACGAGGGGACCTAGTGAATGATCTCTGCAAAGGGACCAGGACAACTGATCCGTGTAGATGAAAGAATGAATGGGGCCATGTATCATGAGATTTTGAGTGCAAACCTCCTTCCATCAGCAAGGGCATTGAAGATGAAACGTGGATGGGTATTTCAGCATGATAATGATCCCAAGTACACAACCAGGGCAACAAAGGAGTGGCTTCGTAAGAAGCATCTGAAGGTCCTGGAGTGGCCTATCCAGTCTCCAGTTCTAAACCCCATAGAAAACTTTTGGAGGGATTTGAAAGTCCGTGTTGCCCAGCAACAGGCCCAAAACATCACTGCTCTAGAGGTGATGTGCATGGAGGAATGGGCCAACATACCACCAACAGTGTGTGCCAACCTTGTGAAGACTTACAGCAAACATTTGACCTCTGTCATTGCCAACAAAGGATATATAATAAAATATTGAGATGAACTTTTTGTAATGACCAAATACTTATTTTCCACTATAGTTTGCAAAATAAATCTTGCCAAATCGGAAACGGTGATTTTCTGGATTTGTTTTCTCATTTCGACTCTCATAGTTATGGTCTTCCTATGATGTCAATTACATGCCTCTCTCATCTTTTTAAGTGGGAGAACTTGCACAATTGGTGGCTGACTAAATACTTTTTTTCCCCACTGTAGATAGATAGATAGATAGATAGATAGATAGATAAATAGAAAAGACAGATAGCAGCACAAACTTGAGCAGATTTTGGGTGCAATACTTCCTGAGTAATACGGTTGTCCAACGCAAAATATAAATGGAAAAAATCAAGCAGCACTCCAGTTCAAGGAAAAATTGTGGACTTTAATCCAGCACCAAGTGGTACAACGTTTTGACCTCACAACACGGTCTTGACAAACGTTGCAGCACTTGGTGCTGGATTAAACCGTTGGAAAAAATACTATGCCATTATGGATTAAAATACTGCAGGGCACACAAGGTCCTCTGTTGTGAATTCACTTTCTGACCTACCTCTGGTTACTACTGAAGGTAGTGGAGCTGGTCAAATTGAAAGAGGGGTTGCCAGTTCTCTTTCTGAGCTCCCTCTGGTGGTTACTGGAGGTAATGGAGCTGATCTGATTAACAGAGGCTTGCCACCTGATAATGAGGACGAAGATTGGAGATCTGGGGTTTCAGACTGGGATTTAAGTCAGCCGTCTCCCTCTATCCCTGCTGGTGATTTTCTTCCTGCCTCCTGAGGTCTTAGTTTCCTGTTCAGTCCCTGCATGTTCAGCTAAGTGTTCATTTGCTATTCTGTTTACATTTGATCTGGTTTTGTTTATTTCAGTTTTGTGTGGGTCAGCCAGCTCCGGCTGGGGCTATGCTGAATCACCATCTATATGTTACTGCTTGTGCTAGTTTGTTTTTGTCCCTTATTAGATTGGCCTCTTTTTGCTCTGCTTTCAGAATATACCAGTGTGCTGATATAGTGGGCGAAGTCGTGCAACTTCAGTATTTTTTGCATCAGACATGTTGGACCTTTTTGCAGGGTTTTTTGCGTGATTGCAGACAGTGTCTTTCCTTTCCTGTCCTGACTAGTCAGTGTGGGCCCCATCGTTTGCTCAGTCTATTTTCCTACCTGCATTTGTGTTTTCATCTTGTCTCACCGACAATAGATGTTTGGGGGCTATCTATTCCTTTGGGGTCTGCTCTGGGGCAGTTTAGATTTCCCCTTTCTTGCTTTATGCATAGTTAGCTCTCCGGCTGTGCCAAGGCATCTAGGATCATCGTAGGCACGCTCCACGGCTACTGCTAGTTGTGTTGATAGGATCAGGGGTCTGCAATCCACTTAGTTACCAACCTCTCTGGTTTTCTGTGGCTTAGCTTGGGCTTGCTCTCCTCCTCAGTGACCCATTCATAACAGTCCTCCTGCTCACACCAGCACATGTCCATGCCCACTTAAAGTTTGCCAATGACCATCTGGATAATCCAGAGGAGTCATGGGAGAAGGTCTTGTGGTCAGATAAGACCAAAATAGAACTTTTTGGTATCAACTCCACTCACCGTGTTTGGCGGAAGAAGGATGAATACAACTCCAAGAACACCATCCCAACTGTGAAGCATGGTGGGGGAAACATACTGGTGGTTGATTTTCTGCAAAGGGAACAGGACAACTTAATTGTATTGAAGGGAGGATAGATGGGGTTGTGTATCGTGAGATTTTGGCCAACCACATCCTTCCCTCAGTAAGAGCATTGAAGGTTGGTCGTGGCTGGGTCTTCCAGCATGACAATGACTCCAAACACACAGCCAGGTACAACTAAGGAGCAGCTTCATAAGAAGCATTTCAAGCTCTTAGAGTGGGCTAGTCAGTCTCCAGACCTGAACCCAACAAAAAATCTTTGAAGACAGGTGAAACTCAATGTTGCCCAACAACAACCCTGAAAACTTAAAGATCTGGAGAAGATCTGTAAGGACGAGTGGGCCAAAATCCCTGCTGCAGTCTGTGCAAAATTTGTCAAGAATTGCAGGAAACATTTGACCTCTGTAATTGCAAGCAAAGGTTTCTGTACTAAATATTAAGTTCTATTTTTTTATTGAATGAAATACTTATTTCATGCAATAAAATGAAAATTATGTAAAAATCATACAATGATATTCCCTGAATTTCTTTTAAGATTTTGTTTCTAACATTTGAAGTGTACCTATGATATAAACTACAGACCTCTCCATTCTTTGTAGGTGGGAAAACTTGCAAAATCAGCAATGTAACAAATACTTATTTTCCCCACTGTAGATGATTATTAAGTGAAGCTGCAATAGGCAGCACTTTGAGCACATTTTATAAGTGGTCATAAACGTGTAAATAACTCATGAAGGAATAAAGTTACGTTAAAACCAAGCACACCATTGTTTTTCTTGTGAAATTCTCAATAAGTTTGATCTGTCAAATGACCCTCTTCCATTGAAAAAATAAAGTTGGATCCAAAATGGCCAACTTCAAAATGGCCACCATGATCACCACCCATCTTGAAAAGTTTCCTCTTCCCATATACTAATTTGCCACAAACAGGAAGTTGATATCACCAACCATTCCCATTTTATTTAGGTGTATCCATATAAATGGCCCACCCAGTAGTGAAAAAAGATGAAAAAATGAAAACTCAACTCTCTCACGACTTCACCTTGTCCACTGGAGACAGTCCCAGTGTGCAAGCACTCTATAGCCAGAGACACTAGTGTGGCTGGGACTTATGGTGCCATTCAGTCAGGTAAAATGAGCGTCTGTGCTGTCCAGCTCCCTACTGTGGGCATTGGAGCCATGCCACACTGCCTGAAACAAATTTACACTGAATATATTTTATTTCTTTTGTTTTACCCAATGATCTATCCTAAATTGTTTGATTTCCTTTACTACATTTCACATAGAACTCGATTTGCCTCACGTTTCTGCCTCTGACTCCTCTGGTTCTGACCTCAACTATCTCCTGATCACATCTCTGCTTCATGATATTTGTATCTACCCTCTCTAATTTCGACCTTGCTAGTAGATATGACATAGATCAATATGATGTGATATAGAAAGATAGAGATAGATAGGTAGAGCTAGAGACAACAGAGATACATATATTAATATAATATAGATAGATACTGATTCCTGCAGGCACCGGGAAAGGTCAGACAGAGAGGTCCGGCGCCTGCGCACTGCTGTACTTTACTTTGCCCTCAACAGGGAAAATCAGTACGCCTGCATAGGAGCCACGACAGAAGCAAGGAAGAGGATGTCATTGCATGAAGATGGGAGGCGCCGAACTCGGACCTGCGACACCCATCGGACCGGACCACCCCCAGGTGAGTATAATCTAACTTGATTTTCTTATCTTTCAGGTTACATCAGGGGCTTATCTACAGCACTACATAATGCTGTAGATAAGCCCCTAATGGTGGTGGCTGCAGTTGATATGCAAAAAATGAGGTGACAGATTCCCTTTAAATCAAAATGGAAAGCGCTTGGATAGAGCCAGGGCGGGACAGGTTGTGACCATGTTTTCCACCAAATTAATCAAGAGCTCTGGTTTCCTATGCCAGAAATACTACTCCAGTCACTGCCTGTGGTAGCATTTCTAGCATGGAGGCTCATGCCACTCAGAAGAGGCACCAAACTTATTAACTGACATGTGCCATGATGAATCGGTCCCATAGCGTCTTTATGGCTGCCGTGTTCATGAGTAATTAATACATCAATTTAACCTCTTATCCTACAGTGCTGACCCAGGGGGGAAAAATAAACTATGACTTAAAATATCTCGAAGAGTGTAAATCTCTGGATCACGAGTAATCTACTCCGGAATCATGCACATCTATTAAGGCTCATTATAATTAATAATTATAATAATTATGTATCATCCATTCTGATATTAGAACCCCAAGGCAGTAGAGGTCAGTAGCACAAATGGCTAAGTGAGGGAGAAAGATGGCAGACAATTACTGCACATACTGTAGAATTTGGGAACAAAGTCAAATTATTCTCTTTTGCTGCAGTTGCACGGATTTATCATATTCTGAATAAGAGAAATAAACCTGAAACAATGCAATATTCTTTCTCAGACTTGAACAAAATTGAAACGACAAATGGCATAAATTCCTGGAAAGTAGTCCATGATCTAACTGGATGTATTCAATAAGTCAGCAAGGTTACAATGTATTATATTCCTTAACTGAAAGTAGCCGGTGTCTTTCTGGGCAGGATCAGCCAGTTTTAATTAAAGAGTAATGTGACCTTTCATTGTAACGAACCATAAGCAAGTGGAAACAATCAGTGTAAAAGCTAAAAGTAGTTTAGAAAGGACAGTTTATGGAGATTCATAAAATATGTTAATTGAAGAGGGTAAAGAGTGTTAACAAATAATGCAATGGTAGAAATTCATGTTAATAGTACATATTTCACGTACTTAGATGATACGAAAGTCTAGAAGAGGGAAAACTGGGTCCAAATGAATGCTAATAAAATGAACAGATAGTCTTAAGGCCCCCATAAACTTTTAACTAACATTGGCCAAGCCCGCCAATATCAATGGCATTGGCCAAAAGTCTAAAGTAAAATTGGGGCCTACAGACTCTTCCTCAATAGATGATGTTGAGGAAGATAAGGATCTGGTATATCTAATCATGGACAGCCAATCTATTTGTTCTCAATGATGAAAGTCTTTGCCAGTGGCTTTCTCATAAAGAATACATGATAATTCAGCTAAGCACAGCGCTTCAGTCTGTGAGGAAATAAATGTTGACAGACTATTGTTCAACTGATAGATATTTATTGTATAAGAGGGGTTTCAAAGGGGTTGTCCTCTTCTCAGACAACCCCTTTCAATCCATATATTTCTTCCTTGTAAAATAAAATAAAACATTTATACTCACCTCCGGTGCCAGCGACATTCCAGCAGCGTTGGCACTAGTTCTCCCGGGGATTAAGAAGAGAGTGAACACAGTGCTGACTGGCCGCAGGGAATGCATGACATAACAATGTCACAAGATCCTTGGGAGAGCCAGAGTCGACATCGTTGGAATGGCTCCTGCATCGGAGGTGAGTATAAGCCTTATTATTTTACAAACAGGAAATATAGCGATTGATAACAATGAAATATGTAAGGTGTGGGGATGAGGAAGAGAGAACATTCTCCGTGATATTGGGATATCACTCGAGTATCTGGGTGCTCAGATATGCTCGGCACTTGAAAAGCATTAGCTGATGCTCAGATATTAAGCTTGAATCCCTGCCTGCATGTTTGGCACCTGTTAAAAAGACAATAAGCATGCGGGGATTGCCTAGCAGTCACTGTAATGCAGTAAACATCTTGGTAATGGCATTACTGTGATTGGCTGACTGCATTACCTCATCAGAGGTTATAAAAGGACTGCCGCTGTCGCTATCAGCTCCCTGACACCATTGCACATCTCAGGGACAGTTCTGATTGGAAGAAGAGAGCAGTTATCCCAGCCTGTGTGTGCACAGTTTAACTAATTAGAGTCCTCTTGTGTTGACATACTGGTGCTGATGCTGCACCATCATACTAACAGTCCTTCTAAGGGCTAATCTTGTGCTTTGCAAATTTTGCATTTAGCCTAGGGACAGTTGCAGGAGAAGGGAGAGTGGCAGAATGCAACCTTTTGGCAGGGTTTAGGGCTTTGCAGTCTGTTGCTAAATATATAGTTGCCACATGTGACCACATTCTTTTTTTGGGGGGTGAAAACATTGACTATATTGTCATCCATAGAGTACTACATGATTTGTGTTACATTTTGGTGTAATATAACACTTCAAAAATGTTTCTAGATTCAATAAGTCATCCATACAGTATTACGTGCTTTGTGTTACATTTCAGTGGTATATAACACTCCAAAAAAGCGTTCAAAATTTTTTCTTCTGGTTTGAATTTGTCATCCATAGAGTATTTTATGTGTTTTGTGTTACATTGTTGTGGTAAATAACACTCCAAAAAGCGCTAAAAATTTTTCTGGATTGAATTTGTCATCCATGGAGTATTACACGCTTCGGGTTACATTTTGGTGGTATATAAAACTCAATTTTTTTTTCTGGATTGAATTAGTAATTCAGTGTAACATGCTTAGTGGGTGACAATTCAACAAAAATGACAGAATCCAGCGAGACTCCTGAGAGAGCAACCGGAGGGATATCGGAGCCAGACCTAGCTGGCGCTACATAAGAGGTGGCAGGAGCCTGTGGTCCGGAACTGGCTGTTTTCCTGACACCACCAAGGCCTGAACCCAGGCCATGGCTTCCACTGCTAGGGTTCCTGCGAACTGTGGATGGGAGAGTCAGGATTCAGCAACTGGTGAGCGGCCTGCAAGGCTAAGGTTTGTCAGAAGAGAGAAGGAAGCGAGACAGAACTGGGGCTGGAGACATGCTAGGGGGCCTGCTAGTCGCAAGGTACCGAGAGTTGGCATTCTAGGGGGAGGTTGTTATGTACAACCGACAGCAGAGATGGGGGTCCATAGAGGAGTTTGCGACCCTTCATCATATCTTGTTCAACCAGCGGGCAGTTGAGATGGAGCACTTTACTCCAAGGCTGCAGGAGCTGACAGCTGGAACCAGGTTCCTGTTACTCAAAATGGAGGAACAACATTGCTGGTATGCGGTGGGTGTCATCTGAGAAGGAAGGGAGAAGGATGAACCCTGCTTGTGAAATGAATGTGCCCTGAGAGAGGATCCTCGAGGTGGCTCGAGATGGGGCTAGCATCCATGAGAGACAGGATTGACCTTGGGGATCCCTACCTAACATGTGGGAGTAGGCGCTGGTGCAAATGACATAGAGGGTTGCTTGTCACCAATTTATACACCTCGGGGCTTCAGCACTACCAGAAGCTGGGTCAATTTCAGCTCAGGCACCTGGGAATTGGGCTCCAGAAAGCAGGTGGAGACAGTCCCTTCAGCCTCCCAAGGAAGGAGAAAAATGGGACACCAGTTATGATTGGGTCACTGAGGAGGAGAGCAAACCCAAGCTAAGCCACAGAAAACCAGAGAGGTTGGTAACTAAGCGGATTGCAGACCCCTGATCCTATCCACACAACTAGCAGTAGCTGTGGAGCGTGCCTACGATGATCCTAGATGCCTCAGCACAGCCGGAGAGCTAACTAAGCCTAAAGCAAGAAGGGGGAAATCTAAACTGCCCCAGAGCAGACCCCAAAGGAATAGATAGCCCCATACATATATTGTCGGTGAGACAAGATGAAAACACAAACGCAGGTAGGAAAATAGACTGAGCAAACGATGGGGCCCACACTGACTAGACAGGACAGGAAAGGAAAGACACTGTCTGCAATCACGCAAAAAAGTCCAACACGTCTGATGCAAAAAATACTGAGGTCGCACGACTTCGCCCACTATATCAGCTCTCTGGTATATTCTGAAAGCAGAGCAAAAAGAGGCCAATCTAATAAAGGAACAAACTGGCACAAGCAGTAACATATGGATGGTGATTCAGCACAGCCCCAACCGAAGCTGGCTGACCCACACAAAACTGAAATAGACAAAACCAGATCAAATGTAAAAAGAATTGCAAATGATCACTTAGCTGAACATGCAGGGACTGAGCTGGAAACTAAGATCTCAGGAGGCAGGAAGAAAATCACCAGCAGGGATAGAGGGAGTCAGCTGTCTTAAATCCAGTCTGAAACCCCAGATCTCCAATCATCGTCCTCATTATCCGATGTCAAGCCTCTGTTAATCAGATCAGCTCCATTACCTCCAGTATCCACCAGAGGGAGCCCAGAAAGGGAACTCACAACCCCTCTGTCAATTTGATACTACCTTCAGTAGTAATATAAACACCAACAAGAGACAGTGTAACAAGTCCAATATTTAAAATTTGAAGTAGAAATCTTTATTATAAACAGATGAGGCACAATAGAGCTAAAAAGTGACACTAAAAAAATAGCAGTATATAGTGAGCCACAAGTAAACAGGTAATAGATATATAGCTAAAGTAACCCATTGGTAGTATAGGAACAAGCAGTGTATAGGCAAAAAATGATATATGAAATTGCCATCCAAATAAAGGGAACAATCCCTGCCTAAACCATCAACAGTGGAAATACTGCCTAAACATTAACTTAATATGATCACATACCTAATGGAAAAGGCAGCTCAGTATACACAGCCGTACCCCAACGCGCGTTTCAGAGAAGTTCCTTCCTCAGGGGGCGTGTGCTAAGGCCGATATCTGCGCAATTTATAGGATAGTCATAAAGACCATTAATTATGCCCGGTATGTGTAAAACCTTCCCCCCCAATCCCAACATGGCAAACACCGCTGGCGCCGACACACAACGGGGCCCCGTGATGTCAGACGCCAGACAGTGGGCGGAAGGGAGGAGGAGAAAGGTGACATCATCTTGCACGTCAACCCGCACCTGCGCAGGCCGCATTAATGCAGCGGCGGCCATCTTGGAAAGGGGCAGAACAACAATAAACAACCCAGTACATAATAAGCATGTATCGCCGTATTATATAGTGCGATCAGAAGTTATAAAGGATGTTCAAGTGGCAAGTAAAATTAATTATATGCAGAATATAAGCAAGTAGTGACAATATACCATATAGGGTCACATTAATTAGAGCATAAATAAGGGCACATTTATATACTTGAGAACCTTTAGGACCAACAAATTTTCTATATGAAAATGACAATTGCCCTGGAAGCATTTAAACAGACTAGAATTATCTGAAACAGTTAGATATTAAATACAATGCATAAAAAGCAGGATATATATAATATTAGTATCTAATTATGCTTATTTATATTATAAGATAATAAAGAATCATAGAATTACATCCATAAGCTTTTTAGACTAAATGTTGGATAAAGAACCACGGGCCGGGGCTTCAAGGAGTTGGTAGACAGACGTGGGGAATGAACGTAGGGAACAACCGAAGGCTGGTAATATATCAGATCCATCACAGAACTGCACAGACGTCGGCCACATTGAAAAACACAAGGTCACTAGGGTTAAAAACAGAACATATAATTAAAACACACTACAAGAAGTGTCACATAGGTGGACATAGGCCTATAGAAAAGGAGCAAAAGAAAGGCATTCATTAAGCCCATATGGGTGGACTGTCTTAAGCTGCCATATCCATTTAGATTCAAGCTGACCAAGTCGCTTAGATAAACTGCCACCCCTGATATCAATTCTTAGGGCATCAATGCCTCTAACTTTCAACTGGGTAGCATCACAAGCATGATGATCCTTGAAGTGGCGTGGAATGGTCTTCAGGGTGGTAGAGTCCTCATGTGTGCGCGCTGCCTGGATCCCCAATACATGCTCCCTTACCCTCACTTTAAATTGGCGTGTAGTAAGGCCGACGTAAATCAAATCACAGGGGCAAGTAGCATAGTAGATGACATACCTTGTGGTAAAAGTAATGCGTTGGCGAATAGCATAAGTCTTAGTACCACTAGAATCAGAAAAGGAGCTGCTATGTAATATGTTGGGGCATGCCACGCAGCCGCCACATGGGACACAACCCACCCTGGGAGTAAGAACATTCAAAAATGTAGTCGGCTTCTCTGCAGAATAATGGTTGTTAACCAGATGATCTCTGAGATTTTTAGCACGTCGAAACGACATAGATGGTTTGTCTGTCAAAAAACTATTCATAATCGAATCAATCTGTAAAATAGGCCACACTTTCTTTAATGCCTGACGTACAGAATCAGATCTGGAACTAATTGTTGTCACAAATCTAACGGTCTGATTTTGGTTTACTTAAATTATTATTTTTTAATCCCTTTTAAATTTTGTTTTATATCCATTCTGGCTTCAACAAAGGTTCATCTGAGGAACAGGAGGCTATATTCTTACCAATTTTGTTATTTGGTTGCAATTTTCCTCTTTTGATTATATGTTTCTGTATGTACATATTTTAGCAGCGCATAGTTCGTATGCTTTGCTCTGAGAAAAGTTGGTAACAAAGTGGATATATTGAAACATTCTGTCTTACGTCTTTCTTGGGAATTCCAGATGTCTATTCACACGCTGTATATTGAGCTGCTGTGAGCATGTGGATGGAGAGTTATTGAGTACAATATAGCATCAGTGATACAGACATTACTTTAGACGACATAAAGCTGTCAGAATTCACCTCCTTCCTCTCCACAGTGAACACTGACTTTGTACTTTTACAAGGCGAAGTAATCACAGATACCAGTAACAGCACAAAAAATATATTTACCACTAATATAGAGTGAATTCAGTCCATGATTCCAATATAAAGGCATTACATTGGGTCAAATGTCAAGATAATACGTGTCATCAGGCCAATAATGCAATTATTGGTTACTCTTACCTATATCTATGTAATACATTTTGTAACTTACAGTGTATGCAGTTTTTACTCTTTTCTTTATTTTTTTGTTTCTTTCAGACTCTTTTCACAACTAGTTTTTTTGCATCCATACGTCAGCTATTATAAAATAATGATATTATGCAGCAGCATATATCTTAATTGTAACATAGTAACATACTAACATAGTTTTGAAGGCTGAAGGAAGACCTTATGTCCATCTAGTTCAGCCTATTTTTAGTGCAGCTGTTCTGCATTGTTGATTCTGGGGAAGGCAAAAAACCCACAGAGTAGAAGCCAATTTTCTCCATAGGGAAATAAATTCCTTTCCCTAAGCTGGGTCAACCATCTACCTATAATATTATGTTATTCGTAACCTTCTATACTGTTACTCACATGAAAAGCATCCATTCCTTTCTTAAATTCATTCAGTGAGTTGGCCATCACCACTTCCTCAGGAAGAGAATTCCAGAGCCTCACTGCTCTTACCATGAAGAGCCATCTTCTATGCTGGTGCAGAAATTGTCTTTCCTCCAAACGAAGAGAATGCCCCCTTGTTCTTGTCACAGTCCTTGGTACAAACAGTTCATTGGAGAGATCTCTGTATTGCCCTCTGATATACTTGTACATATATATATTAGGACTCCACTAAGTCTTCTCTTTTCTAGAGTAAATAGACCTAATTTTGATAACCTTTCTGGGTATTGTAGTGAACCAACTCCATTTATCCTTTTAGTAGCCCGCCTTTGAACCCTTTCAAGTTCAGTAATGTCTTTCTTGAGCACCGGCGTCCAAAATTGCACACAGTACTCCAAGTGTGGTCTGACGAGTGATTTGTACAGAGGGAGAATTATGTTTTCATCTCGTGTCCCCAGACCTCTTCTAATGCATCCCATGACCCTATTTGCTTTGGTGGCAGCTGCCTGACACTGGGCACTCCAATTTAGCTTCTTATTGACTAAGATGCCTAAGTCTTTTTCCATGTCTGATTTCCCCAGCAGTTTACCATTTAGTAAGTAATTGTAGCATCTGTTTCTCCTTCCCATGTGCATAACCTTACACTTATCTGTGTTAAACCTCATTTGCCATTTTTCAGCCCAATTCTCCAATTTACTCAAATCTATCTGTAGTTGCAAACTGTCCTTCTTTGTGTTAACTACCTTACATAGTTTTGTATCATCTGCAAATACTGATATTTTACTGTGTAAGCCATCCACTAGATCATTAATAAATATATGAAATAGTAGGGGGCCCAATACAGAACCCTGTGGTACCCCACTAGTAACCCTGGCCCAATCTGAGTATGCCCCATTAATAACCACTCTTTGTTTTCTATCACTAAGCCAGCTACCTACCCATCTACACACATTTTCCCCTAGCCCAAGCTTTCTCATCTTACTTACCAATCTTTTATGTGGGACAGTGACAAATGCTTTAGAGAAGTCGAGATAAATGACATCCAATGATTCTCCTTGGTCCATTTGAGAGCTTACATCCTCATAGAAGTTGATCAGGTTAGTTTGACAGGAGCGATCCTTCATAAATCCATGTTGATATGGAGTTAAACATTTATTAACATTGAGCTATTCTATAATGGTATTCCTTAGAAACCCTTCAAAAATTTCACCCACAACAGATGTTAAGCTTACCGGCCTATAGTTTCCAGGTTCCCTTTTACACCCCTTTTTGAATATTGGTACCACATTTGCTTGCTGCCAATCAAAAGGAACATACCCTGTTTCTATAGTCTTTAAATATAAGGAATAGAGGCCTGTCTATCACATTACTTAACTCCCTTAATACCCGAGGGTGAATGCCATCAGGGCCTGGTGATTTGTCAATTTTAATCCCACTAAGGTGGTTCTGCACTTCTTCCTTGGTTAGGCAGGTAATACTTAATGGGGAGTTTACATTATCACTCTGCATTTCCCCTGGCAAATCCTTTTCCTGTGAGAACATTGTTGAGAAAATAGTATCTAAAATATTTGCTTCGCTCTCTATGATTTCACCCTTATTGTTCTTTAAAGGGCCGACACCATTTAATCTTTTTACTGTTTATATAATTAAATAATAGTTTGGGGTTTGTTTTACTTTCCTTAGCAATGAGTCTCTCAGTTTCCACTTTTGCTAAATGTATTTGTTTTTTGCACATTTTATTTTTTTCACTATAACTTTTTAATGCTTCTTCATTGCCTTCTTGTTTTAGCTTCTTAAATGCCTTGTTCTTGTTATTTATTGCCCTTTTTACATCCTTATTTAGCCACATTGGTGTTCTCCTGTTCCTAGCCCTTTTATTTCTGTACGGCATGGCTAGCTCGCAATGGGTGTGTAAAACTGATTTAAATATTTTCCATTTATTTTCTGTGCTCCTATTTTTGAGGACATTGTCCCAATCAATTCGGCGAAGGTCCTCTCTAAGCTGATCAAACTTTGCTTTCCTGAAATTCAGCGTTTTTGTAACCCCCTTCCAGGGCACCTTACTGAAGGACAAGTGGAATTGTATTATATTGTGGTCACTGTTCCCTAGGTGCCCATCGACTCGTACTTCTGTTATTCTATCTGGCCTGTTGCTTAAAATTAAGTCCAGAAGGGCTGTCCCTCTAGTTGGGCCCTGCACAATTGTGTCCCACTGTATAAGAAAATATAGAAGCTTATGTTAGCCATTGGCCCAGCAAATGTGGAAAGGCCAATCTTTCAGCATACACTAGTTGTACATGTGCCTACAGATACAGCGCTGTGTCACACACCATTTATATCCTTATGTTATGCTAAGCATAGACTATATCTGGATTGGGAAGACTGCAAATACAGTCATAAGAAAAAATAAGTACACCCTCTTTTGAATTGTATGATTTTTATATCAGCATATAATTTAAAAAAACCCTTCTTTTTGTGGATGACATCACACCACAATGTTTAGGGAGGGTGTTACTGACTGCAGGAGCCGTCTAAGCTATAAAAAACAATGCCCAGTTTTGCACGTCAGTTGCCCTGTTGCGTTGGCACAAGCTCTATTCTCCTTTAAGACTAAGCAACATAATTGTGTCTCCTACTTCCTGCATCCTTTTCTTTTGCTGTTAATATTACAGAATGTTTGCCTCTCCATCATAACTCCTCCATGTTCATAGTGGTACCACACATATTAATTTAGCCCCACGCATACTTGAGCAGCTTCTTTCCAGCCACCTTCTCAGGGACTCCTTTCCTGCCCATATGGAAAGTCCTGTATTTTTATGTTTGGTCATACGCTCTTAGTTTTGGTCATGCATCATTTTACTGGTGGACATATATGCACTTATTGCTATTTGATTCTGATTTTAGTGCTCTTTTGATATCTCCTTATGAGAAGACATAGCTGGTGGTTGATGGTTACGATGGAGATTAAATGGTGGAAGTGATGGCAGACTTGCTCAATGGGGGTTCGGTAGTTGGCATGCTTCTTCATATTCAGTGGTAATTTATCTGACACCTTAACTGGTTTAATGTTTGATTCTTAAATAAAAGTTGTGACCAACTCCGTCCAACAAAAGAGATTGTGATGTCTGTTATTTGACCAAAGCCAGTGGGAGATATATCATTCATAAGGGCTAAAAGGTTGATCTCTGCAGTCCTAGAAGGTCTTAAAGGTGTTTCTTTATTGTCAGGAAAGTTGTGTTCCCAGGAGCATTATGTTGCAAAAAAAACAACAAAACTTTGCCTTACTCACCCTCCCTGGGCCTAGCACAGTCTCCTTCATTCTTAACGGTGTCTATTGTTGCCTACAGCGCTAACGTCACTTTGATAGAACTGCAGCCAATAAGTGACCTTAGTGGCGCTACCGTGTTGCTTGCAGTGCTGTCGACGTGATATCAGCTCTGCAAACAACAAGCACTCGAAGCAGCAGCATAGACTTAATGCTAGACCCCAGGAGGGTAAGTAAATCTCAGTTTGTTTGTTTTTTACAACAAACTATGCTTGGAAACAAAACTGAGCTGAAATGGGAACCCTCGTTAAAATTAGGTAAATGCAACCTCAGATGAACAACACATGACCAATTACACCGTACCATTATTTAACAAAAACTAGACTAAAACACAGAAGTGGCTGAAAAATTAAATGCACCCCACAAGCCAATAGCTTGTAAAACTACCTTCAACCACAATTGCTTGAAGTAATCATTTTCTGTATGACATTTTGTGTCTTTCACATCATTCTGGAATAATATTGGCCAACTCTTCTCTCCAACATTGCTTAAGTTCCTTGAAGGTTGTAGGCATTTGTTTATGCTCAGCTCAATTATGCTCCTGCCAGTATTTCCGTGGGGTTGTGGTCTGGACTATGAGTGGACCACTGTAACATCTTGATTCTTTTCTTTTTCATCCATTATGATTACATTTGCAGGTATTCTTGAGTTTGTAGTCCTGTTGCTTGACTCACCTTCAGACAAAGTTTACCTTTGGAATAGATGGCCTCATATTTGACTTGACATAGAATATTATTTTTTATACTGGAAAGCACATGGTCAATTTACTGACTGCAATGTGTTCAGGTACTGTGGCTATAAAACAAGATCTGAAATCACATCCATCCACCATTGTGGATGTATACGGTGTTTTTGATGATACAATGTGTGTGGTTTTCCACAATTGCAAAGTCGGGCATTATGGCCAAACATCTCTACTTTGATCTCATCTGTCCAAAGAACATTGTTCCAAAAGTCTTGTGGTTTGTTCCAATCCAATGATCCAACTTTGCAAACGTTAGCCATGTTGCCATGTTCTTAGAAGAAAGAGGAAATTTTATCGTGGCAGTGTCAAGGCTTCCAAACAAGCTGTATTTTTTCATGAACTTGAACATTTCACATACTTACTGAGACCTTTAAAGTCTAATCTGTAGCTCTTGTTTTTTTCTGAATCTCTGAGCATTGCACGGTCTGAGCTTGGGGTGTAGAATGGTGGACTTCAAATCGTTTAGAAATTGCTTTATAACCCTTTCCAGATTGATGGGGAAATTTCTTCTCAAAGATCATTGCTGATGTATTTCCTTCCTTGCTTTGGGTTAGCGTACTCTGAATGCTTCAGACCAGCAAATTGCCAAAACTTATGCTTTTATATAGGTGGTCACACTTGCTGATGAGCAATAAATCCATAGCATTTGATTGGCTGAATCTGGATTTTGCTTACCCTCTAAATTCCTTAGGAAACTGTAAAATGTGTACAAAAGAGATGTCAGGCCATAATATCAAAGAATGATGTATCTGTGCAGCAGTTTAAACTTACAATGGCCACTCAGAATTGTGCAGCGTGAGGGTTCACTGTATGTACAGATACACATATACATAAAAAGAAAAACCATATATACAAACTTAAATACAACTATATATGAACATGTGTAGGGACAAAAACCCAAATTTGTGTCCAGGGTAAGTATATAATTGTTGTTTTATGTGGTCCTAGCTAAATAATAATATTTGTAACTTACAAAAAATGCTGAAAGCCACATATATGATAAAATAATATTTCAAACAAATAGTAGATCATTATAAAAGAGAAGAAAAAACATAGTTCTGGCTAAGGGTATGTCTGACATTGGTAGCTCGCCTCCTTTCATCTTAAAATAAGCTCTGGAGACAGATTCTCAAGGAGATCCGAGTCCAGCCTATAGATCTCCAGCTTAGAAAGGCTGATCCTACTGACAGATTACCTTTAAAAAAAGATGGAAAGATCCTGCTGCCTTTTTCTTTAAAAAAAAGAACATATTGCATCAAGAATGTAATAGTACATAGTACATGACTGCCAAGCGTAACTGCCCAACATGCGTTTCGCTATTGCATTCCCAAGTGCATGTTAAATATGAACCTAAATACAAACACAAAACAATTATTTCTCATTTCTTGCAAAATATAGATTATATACCAATACAAACTCAGGCTTACATAACCAAAGCTGATGAAGAGAACCAGAAAGTGAAATATAAAATCAATTTTTATTAAACATATTCATAAAATCATGCATAGAAAAAACTATAAAAAAGCAGAGTGCCCAGAAGGGGGGAGTGTGTCACCGAGTGACTGGCCCAGTGTGACATGACCCACCGGTCGGTCACTAAATGGCAAAACAAAAAACACATCAGGCAACACCAAGGAAACATTAACAACGGTGAGCCCAGCGATAGGGAACGGGGAAATGGACACCTCATGCACTCACCTGAGGATGTGCCCTGCTCTTACTAACATCCCTATACAGGTTTTTTCATCCGAGCAGGATACCTAAACCCTCACTTGCCCTGCTCCTATCCCTAACTAGGGAAATGGCAAGTGAAGACGTTTGTCCCACTGTTGCACTAACACAACACAAGGTAAGTCAAACACCCCGGTTAATAGGAAAAACAACACTTAGCTTTCTCTGCTGCAATGTACCGCACAGCAGAGTAAGGCACCAGATAACAGCATTCTATGGAAGCACCTATGCTACAGTAACCTCCTGTCTTCAACATGGTTGGTATCCAAAAGGACGTGTATTACCAACAGTCAGCTGATGCATCAGGTGACCTTTTAAAGGATGGTGGGAGTGGTCACCACATGCATCAGCAAACTCAGCAGCAATGTAATTACACCAGCGGCCACCGGGGGAAAAAACTGACATTAACCCCCCGATGGCTTGAAAGGAAGAAAGTTTTAATATGAAACGCCAAATCTGCCACAGATCCAAAAATGGATCGTGACAGAGTGTTTACCAACAATAATATATAGAAAATAGAGGTATAACTATGCTCATATTGGAAAGGATTACAAATACCCTGTACCAGACTCAATGAGATTGCCTACCCATATAGTTTGCATAAAGAAAAATTATACTTGACTAGTTATAAAAAAGTCTATGTAAAGAAAAACATCGCCATAATTTTCTTGTATAATACATCAGAATAACATAAGGCAATAACCTTTAAATGACTTTATAAGATGTAAGGGAGTGGATAATAAGCATAGAATTATATATAAGGTGGTATATAGTACCTTGGTCAGGAATAGGAGCATGAGTGGGTAGATGAATGGCACTTCCCTCTCACCCCAACGCACGTTTCACCGTCGCTTCTTCTTTCTGATGATAAAAGACAATTGTTATTTATGTGATTGCACACTTTGGCTACATCCCGTTTCAATGGCTACATCCCGTTTCAATGACCTATAGCAATATAGGGTTTTGAGATATTTATCCACCCTCCTATGAGACCATTTGGTCTGTATACTAGGGGTACCTTGTATGAAAAATGTTCTATGTATGTGTGTGATTTTTGTGTATTTCTCAGTGTCTAGTATGTCAAGAGTACACTAGGGCCTTCTGGGCTACCGACGCTGAGCGGGGTGACATCACATCTACAACCAGGGTGCCAAACTCTGCTGACAGGTAGGGCAATTTCTTAGGGCTCTTCTAGGGAGAGGTTAGTCCTTTACATTTGGTTACTATACTTATTACCTGTTGGCCTGTATACTTTTGCATTGCACCATTTTTTTTAAGCAAAAATTGATTTTTTTAATATAAATCAATAGAAGTTAATTCTTATATTTCTATTTTTCTCTTGGCTCTAAGTAATAATATTGAGACCCTGCTATTTCTGAACGGTTCTGTCCCATTTTGGGGTAGTGGCCCTGTGTAATTGACCCCAAATGCTGGCCCTGACTGACATATCCTGGAGTGATGTATAGGGACTGAAACCATTCACATCAGTCTTTTTAAAGGAAACTGGAGAACCTATATAAAATCTAGATAAGCCAGGGTTCCAACTTAGGCTACTTTCACACATCAGGTTTTCGGCGTCAGGCGCGATCCGGCGTCGTGCCGGAATGCCGGATCCGGCAAATGTTTTGTAAAACCTAATGTGCCTGATCCGGTTTTCTGCCGGATCCGTCTTGTTCTTGACAGACAAAACCGGATCCGTCTCATCCGTTTCATCCGTTTTTCTATCCGTTTTTCGACGGATTACGCCGGATCTGGTTTTTAAAATTGACCCTTGTGGCCTTCCGAACGGGATTGGCTACTGGAAAACTATATATAGCATGTTCCTACAGCCCTTCTTTGACAGGTTGTAGAGGAGAAAGTGCAGGTTGGAGAGAAGAGCAAGTTACTGGCGAAGATGGATGTTGTCATTGGAAATATTACCACTAGAAGTTCTGTGACGGTTTCAGTAATGAGGGACAATTTTGCACTATACTTTATGTCACCTCAAGGCAGAGTACACTGGCAGGATGACAGAGTGTGAAAGATTTGTGCCCTAACCAAACTTGTGTACCTTCTGGACCAACAGTATATACCTTTGCCAACCAAAGTTGGCTATCTTGTCATGGTCTTACCATTTTTAGCTTTAGGCCACAGGTGTGTACCTGGTTGTGTTTTATGCAAAGTATTTCACCTTTTAACAAAAGTTGTGTACATTGTTAGGAAATCACCAACAATAAACACAACTTTTCAGGTGAAATACTTTGCTTCAAACACAACCAGGAACACAACTGTGGCAAAAAGCTAAAATTTACCCACAGTTATATACCTGGTTTTGAATACCTTTTTACCTTTTAAATACCCTGTATTTAACCTTTTTTTTAAACATATTTCGCCGCAGAAGGAAATGACAGACAACCAGTGTAAACAATAATTTAACTTTTATTTAAAATATTTTTTTTTGTGTAAACTGTTTTTAAAGTTAAAAAAACTTTTTTAATAAAGGTTTGAAACCAACCAAATGGGCATTTTTATTACAAAAAAAACATTATAACTCGGTGTAGTGTGGGGTGGAAATACTGCTGGAGGGGCTGCGGGACACTTCGACAATGGGAGTGTGGAGAGAGGACTGGGATTGTGGTGGGGAAGGAACAGTTAGAGGTGATGGTGTGGAAAAAGCTACAGAATGGGTGGACATGTGGGAGGCAGAAGAGGTGGTGGGCGGTGGAGTGGAGGGTTGGGCAGGGACTGTAGGAGCAGATGATGTTGATGGAAAGTTGTATGGGGAAGGAGTTTGGTACGGGGAAGGAGTTTGGTACGGGGAAGGAGTTTGGTACGGGGCAGGTTGCTGGAAGTGGGGAGATGTCTGGTACTGGGGAGGTTGCTGGTACTGGGAAGGTTGCTGGTACTGGTGAGGTTGCTGGTATGTAATAGGAGGGGGAGGATGGAAAGTGGCTGGAGGGGGTGCAGATGTAATAGGAGGGGGAGGATGGAAAGTGGCTGGAGGGGGTGCAGACGTAATAGGAGGGGGAGGATGGAAAGTGGCTGGAGGGGGTGCAGGTGGAGGAACTACAGTGGTGGGAGGTGGAGGTTGGGAGGTAACCTGCTGTAGAGCACCGTGGCACGAATGCATTACATGCATCTGCTGGGTAGGAGATAGTGTTGCCATGCGCTCCACAACAGACCTGAAAAAGGTGTGGTTTGGCGAAGATCTTGCTTCTGAATGCATGGTTTGCAGAAGTGTCTTCACCTCCAGAATGCTGGAGTTGATCTGCTGAAAGCCTGCGGAAATTTGCTCTGACAAGACTTTTAGACAGTTCTGGAAAGATGCATTCAGATGCAAGAACTCTGGCGCATAACTCTTTTCCTGACCCCTCTGCCGCTGCCGCCCAGTACCCGCAGGTGTACTAGAGGTGGCAGGGGCAGAAGGGTGGGGTAAAGGGAAAGCGATCTCCTCACCAGCAGCTTCATGTAATGTAGGCGGCCACGATGCTCCTGTGCTGGTGGATGGGACAGATGGGTCGAATGTGTGGGAAGGCTGGGAAGGTGCAGATGTACCGGGGCGGTCGAAGTGTCCCTCGGTGCCGGTCTCCTCAGGGATCGCCTCAGAAGGGTCCAATCGTGCAGGCTCCCGAGTGCTGCTCACCGTGCTGTGGAATAAAGAGAAAAAAAAACAATTAAAATACTGACATGGTATGGCCCTGGCTGAAAAAAAAAAGTTACATCTAACATTTTTTTTCACAAGTGGTGTGTAATATTTATCTTCTAGTGACCATTGTTTCCCGGAGGAACGACAGGGCTTGTGCGTACTTGTACTTGCTCCTGCATCCTCCAGATCCACTCGGGGCCCGCATCTCTTTATTGAACTCCTTCTTGAAACAATCCCTCACAGACCGCCACCGATTCACAATTCTGTTCCCTGAAACAAGAAAGGAGTGGTTAGTATACAACATCAGTGTTTCAGAAACTCCAGTCCTCATGGTCCCCAGGGGTCATGTTTTCAGGATTTCCATAGTAAATAGAAATCCTGAACACATGATCCGTGGGGACCACGAGGACTGGAGTTCGGGAAACACTGGTTTACATCAAGCAACCGGTACTGTATATACTTACGCTCTTTAATCTGGGCCCGAACATCGAGGTCCTCCCAGCGGCCCACAAGGAGCGAACAGATTTCCTCCCAGAGTCGTCGGGTAACGATAAGGTCAGCGTGGCGGCGGTCAGCCATATTCCAGAGCGGCTCCCTTTCTCTGACGAGATCGATGAGGTGGTCCACATCGAGTCCTCCATCCTCACCGTCAGAGTCGGGAGCACGCTGTGAAGGCTGTTAAAGAAAAAGACAAAAATAACATAATTAGCCTCCACAAAAGAAATGAAATAAAAAGTGCAAAAAAACAAAGCAAAAATATTTATACTTACACGCTGGTGACCGCCGCATTGCTGTCGCCGACGACCCTGGGAGGCACTGCGAGGACCTCTTGGCCGAGCACCAGATTGGGAAGACTAGAGAACAAAACAAAAAATGTTATGTCTTTGGATGTAGGCATTTGTTTGCTGTGTGTGGTCTGCAGAACATTGTTTTCTATGTGTTGTGTGTAGTGTGATGTTGTGTTTCTGCATTTGATGCAAAAAACTTACCAATTGTGAGCCCACTCCAAGTGTCTGTCCACCCCTTCCTTCTTCTTCTGGGAGCTCCTCTTCATCTTGTGAATCCTGTTTTGAAATAAAAGGCAATGAATAGACATATATTACAGAGATGATGGATTTTGGAAATAAAAACTTACCGTCAAACGCTGACGATGCGAGGGAGAGCTCCCAGAAGATGATGTGCTGTCTTCCTGGTGGCCACACTCCATGCCTGTGGGAGGAGTTCCAGCTGCTGCCATTGCTGCTGCTGCTGCTGCATTTATTGGGCGGCTGTTGAATAAAGAGAAACAATGGGCCAATGAATATCTTGATATTCAATAGCCCTAGTTTGGAGGAATGGAGGATTTGATAATTACCGTCTCTCATCTGCTGCTGGCCTCCCCTCCTCAGCATGTTCCATTTGCTGCTCCATTTGGGGTGGTGGTGGTGCTGATGGTGCTGCAGTGGTCTCCTGCCTTCTCCTGCTGCGCTTGGTTGCTTTCTTGGGTGGCATGTTGGGTGTGGCTGTGGGTCCCACTGTCTTGCTTTTATATATGTCTTGTGGGCAGAGCTACTGAGCATGCTCAGACCAAAAAAAACGGATCCGGCCACCGGATCCGGCTTTCGCCGGATCAGGCGCATTGCGGCGCTCATAGGCTTTCATTGTGTGAAAAAGCCGGACGCGCCGGATCCGGCGTGTCCGGCTTTTTTGCCGGAGACAAAAAACGTTACAGTAGCCGTTTTTTCCAGACGCCGGATCGCGACACATTGCCGGATCCGGCGAAAACCGGATGAAACGCATGGCCATCCGGCGCGATCCGGCGCAAATGCAAGTCAATGGGGGGGAAACCGGATCCGGCATTGCATTTCGCCGGATCCGGTTTCTGTCAAAAGCGCCGGATCGCGCCTGACGGCGAAAACCTGATGTGTGAAAGAGGCCTAAGGCTCCAAGTAGAGGTTCATTTCAGTTTGTTTCGAACCCAGGGCTCCAGAAGTACCAAATGACAATGCTAGTCACACTTACACAAACACAAACATATACATATTCACACACACAGTAAAAAAGACAAATATTAGAGATAAGCAGATCGGTTCAAGATGAATTGAATTCATCTAAAGTTTAAAAAAATGGATTATCCAGGATTACTGGCTGATGAACATTTTGCTAATGTCATGTCGGACGCTGTTCACACCACAGCGTCCGGCAGGCAGAGGTAGTTCCACCTCCAGCCACTATAGCCTCAGTGGCGCCGGCCTGATCTTCAGGCTCTCGGGGGTTAATCCTGCTGGAGACCAGGTTGGATGGTTAGTCACGCCCACGGTCTTTAAATAGTCATGCTGGCCTATGGGCGTCGCCGATTATAGCTTGTGTTTCATACCAAGTGGTTCCGGTCTGGAGTGGAGGTGTTGCAGAGAGAGAGATTCGTATCTGGTGTCGTATGATCCGTTGTTATCCTTTCTCCTTCCCATATTTGTGTTTAGTTGTGCCCTGTTCACATTACTGTATATTCCTGTGTGGGTGCGGCGCAGTGCAGTTTAAGTTCTCCCTGTCTGTCTTTATTTGTGTGGGGGCTTTGGTGGTGTGTCTCCTCACTGGGTGGAGGGTGGAGGTTAAGTGCAGGGCTGAGCAGGAGACAAGGAAAAGTTGGAGGCTCAGGCATTTGCACCATCAGCAAAAACCCTGGGTTGAGGGTCAGACAGGGTTTCCCCTAGTTATAGGGACATCACAGGGCCCCCGGGTATTACAGCCTTAGTGGGACTAAGCCCCACGTGACATTATAATCGGCCCACATTTTTTCAGGAGTCCATGGATCCATTAGATTCCATAACCCGCCAGTTGGCGGCGCTGTCCTTACAGGTCTCCGAGTTGAATGGGGCAGTTCAGCAGCAGGGCCTGGTAGTAGCGAAGGTGCAAACGGCATCTGCAGGTATCGGTGCAGAGCCGAAGTTTCCGCTGCCAGAACGTTTTACAGGGGATCGCAGCAAATTTGTCGTATTTCGGGAGGCCTGCAAGTTATACTTGCGCATGCGGCTAATCTCCTCAGGTAATGAGGCCCAGCGGGTAGGGCTGGTGTTGTCATTACTGAGTGGTGACCCCCAAGCATGGGCATTTTCCTTACCAGCTGACTCTGCTACATTTCTTTCTGTTGATAATGTTTTTTCTGCCCTCGGACTCATTTATGATGATCCTGACCGACTGGCTCTAGCGGAATCTAAAATCCGCGCCCTCCGCCAGGGTGAGCGCTTGGCAGAGGACTATTGTTCGGAATTTCGCCGCTGGGCCGTAGACACACAGTGGAATGACCCAGCGCTGCGGAGCCAGTTTATGCATGGGGTGTCAGGGAGGGTTAAACAAGCCCTCCTGATGTATGAGTCTCCGGCATCGTTGGAGTCTGCCATGAGTTTGGTGATACGTATTGATCGCCGTTTTCGTCAGGGGGCACAGGAGACGCTACCTCTGGGGGAAAGCAGAGGTGCAAGTGTGGTTGAAGTAGATGAGTCCCCTGAACTTATGCAGATTGCTGGCGTGGCACAGGTTAAGCGTCGCGCTCCGGGATTCCGGAAGCCCGGAGCATGTTTCTACTGTGGTAAAAGAGGTCATTATATTAACGTTTGCCCGATACTACCTAAGAGGGTCACATCGGCGGAAAACTGTTAAGCTCAGAGGGTATGGAGGAGACCCAACTGAGCGTATGCATATCCTCCATGATGGTATCTCAATGTATGCTCCCTGCCAAGGTTATTATCGCGGGCAGAGAGCTACCAATATCAGTGTTTGTGGATAGCGGTTCCGCCACCAATCTCATAGATGAGGAGTTTGCACACACCGCCGGGTTTAAGATTGAAAAACTCCCTCACCCCATACAGGTGGTGACCATTAATGCTGTTCCCCTCCCTCAAGGGGAGATTACAGAGTTTGTGGCAGAGGTGAAACTCCACATTGGGGTCCTACATTCTGAGTCGGTTACATGTAGGGTCCTCCGTAATCTCCCAGCACAAATGGTCCTGGGTTTTCCATGGTTGTCCAGACACAACCCGGTAATTGATTGGAAAACTCAGGACATAGTACAATGGAGTGGTTTTTGCCAAGACAATTGCTTGGCCACATGTGTGTCCGCCGTGACGCCCAGCCTGCCGGAGGCTTTGCAGGATTTCGCAGATGTTTTCTCTGAGAAGGGTTGCTCAGAACTGCCTCCACATAGAGCCTATGACTGTGCTATTAGGTTAAAACCCGGGGCCAAATTACCTAAGGCCAGGATGTTTAATATTTCTGGTCCTGAGAGACAAGCTCTGAAAGACTACATCGCGGAGAGTCTGAGCAAAGGACACATCCGGCCTTCGTCCTCGCCTGTAGCCGCGGGGTTTTTCTTCATTAAGAAGAAAGATGGGGGGTTACGCCCGTGTCTGGATTTCCGAGAGTTAAACCAGATTACTATCCGTGATCCTTACCCTATGCCGTTAATCCCGGATTTGTTCAACCAGGTAGCGGGGGCGAAATGGTTTTCCAAGCTGGACCTCAGGGGGGCGTATAACCTCATAAGGGTCCGTCAGGGGGATGAGTGGAAGACGGCGTTTAACACTCCTGAGGGTCATTTTGAGAGTCTGGTTATGCCGTTTGGGTTGACCACCGCGCCTGCCGTTTTCCAACATTTTATTAATGATGTATTTGCTCATGTCTTGGGGAGATTTGTGATTGTATACCTGGATGATATCCTCATTTATTCTAGCGATCGGGACACTCATTTGGAGCATGTCAGGCAGGTGTTACAGTTGCTCCGGGAGAACCAGCTTATGCTAAGCTGGAAAAATGTTTATTTTTTGTCCAGGAGTTGCCCTTTTTGGGATATATTGTGTCCGCAGCCGGGTTTAAAATGGACACCGCTAAGGTGCAAGCGGTGCTGCAGTGGGAGAGGCCGGAGAGTCTGAAAGCACTCCAGCGGTTCCTTGGGTTTGCGAATTATTATAGGAAGTTTATAAAACACTTTTCGACTATCGCCAAACCGCTCACGGACATGACAAAAAAGGGTGCCGATCTGGCCTGAGGTGGCTATACGTGCCTTTGAGCGTCTGAAGAATAGTTTTGCTTCAGCCCCCATTCTGGTGCAACCAGATGTGTCTAAACCTTTTGTGGTGGAGGTTGATGCGTCGGAGGTGGGAGTGGGGGCAGTACTGTCTCAAGGCTCGTCCTTGAGCGAGATGCATCCATGCGCCTACTTCTCCAAGAAGCTGTCGCCGGCCGAACGGAATTATGATATCGGCAACAGGGAGTTGTTGGCCATGAAACTGGCTTTTGAGGAATGGCGACACTTCTTGGAGGGGGCGGCTCAGCAGGTCACAGTCATCACCGACCATAAGAATCTGCTCTATCTGGAGTCGGCCAAGCGTCTGTCTCCTAGGCAGGCTCGCTGGGCATTGTTTTTTACTCGTTTCAATTTTCTGGTGACTTACTGTCCCGGGGCTAAAAACACCAAGGCGGATGCTTTGTCTAGGTGTTTTCCGGGGGGAGAACCTCGGGAAGAGCCGGTACCCATCCTCCAGAAAGGGGTAGTGGTCTTGGCTCTCACGATGGAGGTAGAGGCGGAGATTGCCGAGGCCCAAGAGGAGGTACCACCAGGACTTCCCGCCAACAAATCATTTGTACCCCTGCATCTTCGGCTTAAGGTGTTGAAGGAACACCACGACTCGGTACTGGCTGGTCATCCAGGGGTGAGGGGCACCTTAGAGCTGGTATCGCGTCGTTTCTGGTGGCCCAAAATCCGGCAGGACGTGGTCTCATACGTGGCAGCTTGCATCACGTGCGCTAGGGCTAAGTCACCCCGTACCCGTCCTGCTGGCACGCTACAGCCTCTGGGGGTACCCAATAGGCCATGGACAGAAATCTCCATGGATTTCATCACTGACTTGCCAGCCTCGGCGGGCAACACGGTCATCCTGGTGGTGGTTGACCGTTTTTCAAAGATGGCGCATTTTGTGGCGTTGTCTTCTTTGCCCAATGCTAAGACGTTGGCTCAGGTATTTGTGAAGGAGGTGGTCAGACTCCACGGAGTACCGTTGGACATAGTATCTGATAGGGGTACGCAATTTGTGGCGAGGTTTTGGAAAGCTTTTTGCTCACGTTTGGGGATCAAGTTGTCACATTCATCGGCGTTTCATCCACAGTCTAATGGACAAACTGAGCGCATGAACCAAAATCTAGAACAATATTTATGATGCTTTGTGTCCGACAACCAGGAGGAGTGGTCTACTTTCCTTCCTCTGGCCGAATTCGCGTTAAATAATCACCGCCAAGAGTCATCGGGAGAGTCTCCATTCTTTTGTGTGTACGGTCAACATCCTCAGTTTTGTACCTTACGTCAGGGTGACTCGGGGGGTGTCCCGGAGGAGGATCAGCTAGGAGCCCAATTGTCATCAGTCTGGAGGCGGGTGAAACAGCGTTTGTTGAGCATGAGTGCCAGGTACAAACGGGTGGCTAACAGTAGACGTGTGCCAGGTCCGGACCTGTGTGTGGGTGAATGGGTGTGGTTAGCTACGAAGAACATAAGACTCAAAATTCCATCTTTAAAACTGGGTCCAAGGTTTATTGGGCCTTTTAGGATTTCTGCCATCATTAACCCAGTGGCGTATCGGTTGGAACTTCCTGCGGTGTACAAGATACACAACGTGTTTCACAGAGCTTTATTGAAAAAGGTGGCAGGCTCTGTGGATGTGACGCCGATGCCACCTCCAGTCATGGTGGATGGCGATTTAGAATTTGAGGTCGCCAAGGTAGTGGACTCTCGAGTAGTACGCCGTACGCTTCAGTATTTGGTGCACTGGCGGTGGTATGGTCCGGAGGAGAGGTCTTGGGTTCCAGCCTCAGACATACATGCGGATCGGCTGGTCAGTTCTTTTCACCGTCGTCATCCGGACAAGCCGGGTCCTATGAGTCTTGAGGGTCCGGAGGTCCCTCGTAGAAGACGGGGTAATGTCATGTTGGACGCTGTTCACACCACAGCGTCCGGCAGGCAGAGGTAGTTCCACCTCCAGCCACTATAGCCTCAGTGGCGCCGGCCTGATCTTCAGGCTCTCGGGGGTTAATCCTGCTGGAGACCAGGTTGGATGGTTAGTCACGCCCATGGTCTTTAAATAGTCATGCTGGCCTATGGGTGTCGCCGATTATAGCTTGTGTTTCATACCAAGTGGTTCCGGTCTGGAGTGGAGGTGTTGCAGAGAGAGAGATTCGTATCTGGTGTCGTATGATCCGTTGTTATCCTTTCTCCTTCCCATATTTGTGTTTAGTTGTGCCCTGTTCACATTACTGTATATTCCTGTGTGGGTGCGGCGCAGTGCAGTTTAAGTTCTCCCTGTCTGTCTTTATTTGTGTGGGGGCTTTGGTGGTGTGTCTCCTCACTGGGTGGAGGGTGGAGGTTAAGTGCAGGGCTGAGCAGGAGACAAGGAAAGGTTGGAGGCTCAGGCATTTGCACCATCAGCAAAAACCCTGGGTTGAGGGTCAGACAGGGTTTCCCCTAGTTATAGGGACATCACAGGGCCCCCGGGTATTACAGCCTTAGTGGGACTAAGCCCCACGTGACAGCTAATTTTTGCAAAAGGCCAAAGAAGATGTAAAATAGAATAATAGCTTCCCTGCCATTGACACAACCCCATCTATTTGTTTTGGTGCTCCATGAGGCTCTGTCTGATCTCTTCTTTCCTTTCGAACACAGCATCTGGCATAATGAAAGACTTCTGGCAGCAAGTAGACCTCTGACCTGATGCCCAATGTGTTGACTAGGCATCGGATGCCGGAAGTCCTAATACAGAGTTAAGATGCCGAATATTTGGCACTGAAAAAAAATGTTGCCACACACAGCTTAGCGGACCTGCATGGGGGGGGGTCTGCCGAGCGGGACAAGTGAGCAGTGAGGAATTAATTTTTTTTGTTCACCCTATATTTAATATGCTCCAAGGTCTAGAGAGATTTTAATCAAATTTCCTGTACATAGTCAAGCAAACTGACTAATCTGAATTTCGGGAAGTTCATTCATCACTAACTAAGACCTCTCAAAAATTAATGTCCCTTTTATGCTACCTCTATATTCTCCATTTTCTAGGTTGATCTGGATGTTAAATATTTCACTTTTCACTTTCATTAGGTAATCCAATTAGTTGGTCACAGGATGTAATAAGCATGCTTCTTTCAACATGTGTCTTCTGTACAAGAAAGGCAGACAAAGGAAGAGGAATATTCAAGAGCTGACAGTTCTCAGGGGAAGGAAACATCAGAGACGTCTCAGAGAAGGTTAGCCCTTAAATTTAACAAGCCGAAAGAGGGATGAAAATGGCTTCCAAAGCTCTGTAAGGAACCTGTTATTAGGATGTCAGTGAAATGGTTATCAGAGAGATTTCGTGCCTTCCTTCGCCTTTGAAGACAGAGTCTTTTGTTGCTCAAGAGTAGAAACAAACGATAAAGTGACTTTTGCACATCACATAAGCCTCGTGTCTCCTTTCTTGTGTTGGACTCGCCTCACCATCATATTACTTTTATTCAGCGCACATCATTATTTTATCTTGTGTTGGCCATTCACAAAGAATACTGACAAGAAAATGTGGAGGTTCCTATAATGAGAGGCTGTACCTCTATGTGTCTGGCTGTACAAGCCATATAATAAAGTTTTTATAGGAATAATAGCTTGTGTACCTAGAATACATTGCAGGCTGCCATCATTGCTGCTATGTATAATGAGACATAATTACCAGTGTACAGGTATCGTCTTCTCACTATAGGTAACAGCAATCAATATATCGCTGTAAATGGGCAGCTGGGTCATCTCTGTTTCTATTACTTGAATCCAAGTAGAAATTACTGATAGATCGATTTATTCAATCTCTGAACCACGAGTATAAATCTAAATACAAAAAAAAGTCTTTAGTCAGAATGTTATTTTCTGAAAATGATAAATGTATGATAATATTAAATGTGCAACCACATGTGCCATAGACAACCCAGCAAATACTTATGACTTTATTCAGAACTCCCATAGCAATGAAGAGGTACACACATCTATCAGACATTCATGGCAGATCGTATGAAGAAGCTGTGGCGCCCCTGAGGGTTCAGTCGCCACAGAGGTACTGCATCTCCTCCTGAGGTGTGGTACCCCACTATCCAGGTAGGGTGGAGACACCTGACCACACTCCAACACCTACATCCCACACAACATAGTAGTGTAGCAAAGCACCTTTGGTGGCTCCCTGCTTGGAACACGAAGAGTGCTGGGAGGCGGGTGGAGCTTAGACTGCATAAGAGAGCGGGAGGATATTAGGAAAAGGTCAGTTGGTGAGAGAAGATCCCCAGAGAGGGATGGAGTGAAGGAAATGCTGCAGCAGACTCCTGTGACCTGGAGCTGCTGGCACAGGAAAGAGCCATAAAAAGTCTGATTCTTCAGAAGGAAGACAGTTTAGTACGGAAAATAAGGAGAAGAATAGAACTAAGGACTAGGGTTGGGGCAGAGCCCTTCCTCAAGGTTGAAGCAAATGGCCGGGGTCCAGTCCCCAAGGTTGTATGAATACTGATGTTCCGGCAGCAGACACTGGAGGAATAGAAGTTGTCACCACTTTATTCCCACTTAAGACTTGGGGGCACAACAGCAACGTGAGTGAGCCGGGACTTAGTAGCAAGGAGTCCCCAAAGTAGGCTACAGCTGTCTGCCATACAAGTAGAGCTCTAAGTAACATCAAGAAGGAGGAACTTGAGTTTAATACGCAACTACAAGTACTTCAGATTAGGCGCTAGTGTGGAGACATTCAGAGAAGGCACATGTTGGACGAGTGCTGGAAAGGTGTACTTTACCTTGCCTGGGAGTTGGCTGAGCCCCTGACCTGGAGGACACGGCACCGAAGTGGGCACCTGTATGCGCAACAGACTGTACTTGTGTCCTCCACTTATTCTTGCGCCTTACACCCGGCTCTGCTACATCTGCTTCTTTACATCATCTCCCCACTTGCCAACCTCATCTACACTACCCTGGGACTACAGCTCCACCTGTGGGGAGCTTCAACATCATTGCTGCACCACACCATCTGTCCCAGAGAAGCAACCCTGCAGTGCTGGTTAAACTGACCAGAAACCACAGGTGGCGCCACGAATCATCTCCACAACTTTATCCCCATCACTCTACCACTTTTACATTGACCGCCTGAGGCCACGGACCGGGTCATTGCCACTGTGACATCTCCCATTGAAATCAACGGGCCCAGCACCGAGTACCCCATGGCCTCTGGGGGCGAGTCAAAGCCATAATTGACTTTCACCAGACTACCCCTTTAAATCCTAGACCTGACTGATGTGGAAACTACCATTTAAAAGTGTAAAACATCTATGGTCATATCTGTGCAGATTTATCAATCTGACATCACAAGGCAACACTTAAGAACCAATTCATTTGGGCTGGTGTTTCTCACACTGGTCTTATTGAAAGGACTCACTGGAGTAAGGTGCATCTAATCGATAAAGAGGCACACTACACTATATGAATAAGGCATGTCCCTTAACAGGTGTGCACCTCCACCAGAAATGTACTCTAGTTAGGGACTGGAGTACATTACAGGTGTTTACCGTGACACAGAGAAGAGTCAGAAGATAGCAGTGTTTGATTTTTCCTACTCCTGCACTGATTAGAAGCACTTCAGCTTCATATTAAATGGTGCAAGTTTCTTTTAGCAGTGCAGCAGTTAATCTGCTCAGTTGAGAGCTCTTGGAAACTTTCCTGTGTTTAGGCTCTCACCTGTGCACTGTTGGCGACTCCCAACTATAATATAATCTGGGCCCGTGCTAGCACTCATTGTCAGAGTTAGCTTTTGCTGTATGGTTAGAGGTTGTTGGTGGTTATATTTGGAGAAGGCATTTGGTGGATTTATCTTTGACTGTTGCTAGGTTTTGAGTGTTTGATAATTCCCTTTCTTCTTCTACTTTGATTTAACCTCATTTTCCACTCCCCAGTGCATCCCTCTGATATCTGTGTGTGAGAATATTTCTATGTTTGATATTTTCCATTACCACTGTTCGTATTACCTTGTTAGTCTGGTTGTTGTGTTATGGTACACTGCTACTTTCCTCTTCCCTGGGTGAGGGAAGGTTACACAATGAGGGCAGATTCAGAAGCTAAGGCAAGGTATGTGACCCCAGCGTTTTCACCATCAGAAGTAATCTGGGGAACAGAGCGAACTAGGGCGCCCCTAGCGGTATGGACAGGGAACGAGCCCATGGTCCCTGGTTACCTGGCAACAAAGTCGTGACAACAGAAGTGAGATTCACCATGGTAAAACTTTTCATGAATTTGAAAAGATGGAATAGCCCAACCCTGTCCTGCCCATGTTTCGCCCATATAGGCATAGCTGACCAGGAATGGTGTGAAACACAGTTAGTGCAATATTTTTGGGCAACTTCTGAGTTGCATAAAAACACTGCTACTTGCTTAGGCGATCTACACCAGAACTCTTGTATAATACACCTTAATGAATCTGACCCTATGTCCCTGTGCTCTCATAGCTTACTAATACTGGAACAGGACAAGGCATTATTTCAACCCATCTATGTTTTAACTTTCTTGATGGGGTATTTCAACTTCTGAAAAATATAATTCATTGTTTAATTCTATGAATTAGTTTATCAATTGCATATTGTTTTATAGAGTAATTATTTGCATAAAATCTGATCCATTCATGCTACGGACACACAATTGTTTATTTACTGTACAGTTATTAGAGTGGTGTCTTGTAATAGGACCGTGACGGTATCAGTCAGGTCTTTACCATGAGCCATAGAATTATAAACAATTCAGCTGTCAAACAAACATAACAATCTAAACAAAAGTACCTAGATTATTAGTTATAATAAAGAAGTTCCTTCATGCAATTAGGTGGAGAAATTAGGCCGCAATAATATTTATTAAAAAATTAAATTTAATGGAAATATGTAAATCATAACCAATTTGTTATTAAACCTTTAAGAATCACCATAAAATAAAATTGGCCAACCATAAGTTTGGATCTGACCATTAATAAATCAGTAACCATACACTCGCTTGTCATGAACGATTTACTTCTAATAAAGATGCTGTGACAACTAGAGATGAGCGACTTTGCCTTTTTTAGGCAAAAGTCAGGTCGAACGAAATCGGCCGACTATAGGGAAAAGTCGGAGGCCAACTGAAACACGAAACCCAATGCAAGTCAATGGGGAAGCAAAGTCAGCAGGGAGTGGAGGACAGTAAACACACCTACAGTGCCCATTTCAATGCTAAAAACATCTACGAAATATTAATGTCACTTTTATGTTGAGGTGCCCATACTTTTGCACCGGTCAAATTTTGTTTAAATGCAGATTGCACATTTTCTGTTAGTACAATAAACCTCATTTGAATCCAGAAATATAACTGAGTCCATCAGTTATTAGATATATGAAACTGAAATAGCTGTTGCAAAAAACAAAACTGTTATAAAGAAAAAAGGTTAACATTAATAGGGGTGCCCAAACTTTAACATATGACTGTGTATTTCATGAGTCATACACAGACGTTCACAGGCTCAGTATGGATTACACAATAAAAGAAAAAGTTGAAAAAGGGTACAGTATCACCAGATACAAGGTATTTATAGTGTAGTGTAAACATTATGAATCTCTGTATATATTTCTGGAGGCAGACACAAATGCTCTCAGGCCCAGTATTGATTACACAAGAATATGAAAACCTGTAAATGGGTAATGTAACACAAAGCGTACAGCTGTATACAGTGTTGGGGTAATATTAAATTTCCAAATATATTACCGGAGTAACAGACAGACGTTCACAGGCTCATTATGGATTACACTAGAATCTAAATAGCAAAAAAGGTTACTGTATCAGAAGCGTACAGCTGTATACAGTGTTGGCCAAATTTGAAATCTCGGTTTATATTTCCGGAGTCACCCTCAGACGCTCAATCAGTCTGGGTTTGACCATAATAAAAAATGTTGTAAAAAATGTACTGGATAACAAGATATCAAGTATATATATTATAGGGTACAATTGAAATCTCCGTATACATAGTCCCGTAGTCACTCTCAGATGCTCACTCAGTATAGACTTGACCGTAATACTAAATGTCTAACAAAGGTACTGTATAACAAGATACAAGCTGTATCGAGTAGAGTTGAGCGAAACGGGTCGAAAAAATTCAAAAGTCGCCGACTTTTGGCAAAGTCGGGTTTCATGAAATGAAACCCGACCCTAGGATGAGGTCGGCCACGAGGTCGGCGACTTATGCGCCAAAGTCGCGTTTCAAAAGTTTGTTTTGCTCTCTTTTTCAGCCAATCAGGATCCACGGACACTGTGGGCAACGTGATGACCTAGGCACGGGTCACCACCATCTTTCAGAAGGGCATGCAAGTGATTGGCTTGCTTTGGTGGGCGTCACAGGGGGTATAAAAGGGCGTGCACGCCGACCGCCATCTTACTTCTGCCGATCTTAGTATAGGGAGAGGTTGCTGCTGATTCTGTAGGGAGAGCGTTAGGCAGGGAAGAAGACAAAAAAACTGCTTCTGCTGCTAGCGATTTGGCCTGCACAAAACACAAGTCACTGTGTGTGCAGTGCAAGGGGAGGCTATATAGTGGTGTATCAGTGGTGTTGGTTGTTGGGCTGCCTTTTAAGGCTTCCTGACACGCTGGCATTGCTGTTTACCCACTGCTCCACAAACTGCTTTTTTAAAAGCAATCCAATCTCCCTTATCCTCTAGTCACTTTTATCACAGCTGTGCCATCGAGCCTGTCACATAGCGCTCAGATATCAGTGGGCCTCACACAATCCATAAGTGTCCAGTGTCCAAAAGTGTGCGCAGAGATTCAAAATCTCCATTATCCTCTCGTCACTTTTGTCACAGGCAGCTGTGCCATCGAGCCTGTCACATAGCGCTCAGATATCAGTGGGCCTCACACAATCCACAAGTGTCCAGTGTCCAAAAGTGTGCGCAGAGATTCAAAATCTCCATTATCCTCTCGTCACTTTTGTCACAGGCAGCTGTGCCATCGAGCCTGTCACATAGCGCTCAGATATCAGTGGGCCTCACACAATCCACAAGTGTCCAGTGTCCAAAAGTGTGCGCAGAGATTCAAAATCTCCATTATCCTCTCGTCACTTTTGTCACAGGCAGCTGTGCCATCGAGCCTGTCACATAGCGCTCAGATATCAGTGGGCCTCACACAATCCACAAGTGTCCAGTGTCCAAAAGTGTGCGCAGAGATTCAAAATCTCCATTATCCTCTCGTCACTTTTGTCACAGGCAGCTGTGCCATCGAGCCTGTCACATAGCACTCAGATATCAGTGGGCCTCACACAATCCACAAGTGTCCAGTGTCCAAAAATGTGCGCAGAGATTCAAAATCTCCATTATCCTCTCGTCACTTTTGTCACAGGCAGCTGTGCCATCGAGCCTGTCACATAGCGCTCAGATATCAGTGGGCCTCACACAATCCACAAGTGTCCAGTGTCCAAAAGTGTGCGCAGAGATTCAAAATCTCCATTATCCTCTCGTCACTTTTGTCACAGTCAGCTGTGCCATCGAGCCTGTCACATAGCGCTCAGATATCAGTGGGCCTCACACAATCCACAAGTGTCCAGTGTCCAAAAGTGTGCGCAGAGATTCAAAATCTCCATTATCCTCTCGTCACTTTTGTCACAGGCAGCTGTGCCATCGAGCCTGTCACATAGCGCTCAGATATCAGTGGGCCTCACACAATCCACAAGTGTCCAGTGTCCAAAAGTGTGCGCAGAGATTCAAAATCTCCATTATCCTCTCGTCACTTTTGTCACAGGCAGCTGTGCCATCGAGCCTCTCACATAGCGCTCAGATATCAGTGGGCCTCACACAATCCACAAGTGTCCAGTGTCCAAAAGTGTGCGCAGAGATTCAAAATCTCCATTATCCTCTCGTCACTTTTGTCACAGGCAGCTGTGCCATCGAGCCTGTCACATAGTGCTCAGATATCAGTGGGCCTCACACAATCCACAAGTGTCCAGTGTCCAAAAGTGTGCGCAGAGATTCAAAATCTCCATTATCCTCTCGTCACTTTTGTCACAGGCAGCTGTGCCATCAAGCCTGTCACATAGCGCTCAGATATCAGTGGGCCTCACACAATCCACAAGTGTCCAGTGTCCAAAAGTGTGCGCAGAGATTCAAAATCTCCATTATCCTCTCGTCACTTTTGTCACAGGCAGCTGTGCCATCGAGCCTGTCACATAGCGCTCAGATATCAGTGGGCCTCACACAATCCACAAGTGTCCAGTGTCCAAAAGTGTGCGCAGAGATTCAAAATCTCCATTATCCTCTCGTCACTTTTGTCACAGGCAGCTGTGCCATCGAGCCTGTCATATAGCGCTCAGATATCAGTGGGCCTCACACAATCCACAAGTGTCCAGTGTCCAAAAGTGTGCACAGAGATTCAAAATCTCCATTATAATCTCATCACTTTTGTCACAGGCAGCTGTGCCATCGAGCCTGTCACATAGCGCTCAGATATCAGTGGGCCTCACACAATCCACAAGTGTCCAGTGTCCAAAAGTGTGCGCAGAGATTCAAAATCTCCATTATCCTCTCGTCACTTTTGTCACAGGCAGCTGTGCCATCGAGCCTGTCACATAGCGCTCAGATATCAGTGGGCCTCACACAATCCACAAGTGTCCAGTGTCCAAAAGTGTGCGCAGAGATTCAAAATCTCCATTATCCTCTCGTCACTTTTGTCACAGGCAGCTGTGCCATCGAGCCTGTCACATAGCGCTCAGATATCAGTGGGCCTCACACAATCCACAAGTGTCCAGTGTCCAAAAGTGTGGCAGAGATTCAAAATCTCCATTATCCTCTCGTCACTTTTGTCACAGGCAGCTGTGCCATCGAGCCTGTCACATAGCGCTCAGATATCAGTGGGCCTCACACAATCCACAAGTGTCCAGTGTCCAAAAGTGTGCGCAGAGATTCAAAATCTCCATTATCCTCTCGTCACTTTTGTCACAGGCAGCTGTGCCATCGAGCCTGTCACATAGCGCTCAGATATCAGTGGGCCTCACACAATCCACAAGTGTCCAGTGTCCAAAAGTGTGCGCAGAGATTCAAAATCTCCCTTATCCTCTCGTCACTTTGGTCACAGCTGTGCCATCGAGCCTGTCACATAGCGCTCAGATATCAGTGGGCCTCACACAATCCAAAAGTGTCCACTGTCCACAAGTGTGTGCAGAAATTCTAAATCTCCCCTGTCCTATAGACACCTTGTACCTTGTATTACATTACTGTATAGTTTGTTGGATTTTGTCTACATTTCTACCAAAAATGAGGAAGGCTGGTGGAAGAGGCTGTGGAATTGGGCGGAGGTTGGCAGCTGGTAATGATGGTGTTGGTGGTGGATCTGATGGTAGTGGCAAGAGCAAAATAGGACCGAATGCAGGAGGTGCTGACCCTGCGTCATCGTCTGGCTACATAAGGCCTCGAACGCTTAGTTTTCTAGGAGTTGGCAAACCACTTTTAAAGCCAGAGCATCAGGAAAAAGTTTTGTCTTACATTGCTGACTCAGCCTCCAGCTCTATCGCCTCCTCTTCTTCAGTTGTAAAAAGTAAAAGCACTGAGTCGTCATTGGAGGCTCATGTTCATGAACCACACCTTTCCTTGTGTCCTTCACCCCAACCAAGATTGAAGGATGACGCAGGCCATACTACTGATTACTCTATGGAGCTGTTTTCACATACCATGCCTGGATTATCAAGTGAAATGGTGAATTACCCAGGCCAAGATGAATCTGACATGGAGTGCACTGATGCACAGCCACTGATGGATGATTCTGCTGGTACATTCACTCAGAGCACTACATTGTCCTCGCAGTGTACAGAGCCAGATTCTGACCCTGATGAGACTCAGGTGCCCCTTCCCGCACACTATACCACCATACACGGTGACACAGAGGAAGGTGCACATGACATAGAAGAGGAGGTGATGGATGACCCAGTTGTTGACCCAGATTGGCATCCATTGGGGGAAGAGGGTGCTGCTTCCAATAGCTCAGATGAGGAGCATCCACAGCAGACATCGACATCGCAACAGCTGTTATCTGGCAGGCCCGGAGCACTCCAAAGACAGGTTCCAAACATCAAAAGAGTTGCTGGACAGCTTGTCCAGAGGGTCAAAAGATCACAGCGTGCTAGGCCGCAAAATGTCTGCCAAAGTAGGAAGAGTGCAGTGTGGCACTTTTTTGAACAAAATCCTCATGATCAGGCCAAGGTTATCTGTAAGAAGTGCGCAAAGACCTTTAGCCGAGGGAAAAATCTGAAAAATTTGAATACCAGTTGCATGCTTAGACATTTAACCAGCATGCACTTGCAAGCGTGGACAGACTACAAAACCTCAGGTAGCACATGTGCACCTGCTCCGACTGAAGGTAGCCAGCAACGCTCCATCGCTACCCCCACTGTAAGACCACCGCCACCATTAAGCACACCACCAGCACTAAATGTTGAGGTGTCGTCGCAAGGCCAAAGCACTCAGGGAATCACAATGGTTTTACAACACAACACTGAATCTAGGCCATCACCACCAATACCATCACCAAACCTCAAGTGCCACATGTGCAACTGATCACAACGAAGGTAGTCAGCAACGCTACATTGTTTCCCCCACTGTAAGCCCACCGGTTAGCACAGCAGCAAATGTTGAGGTGTCGTTGCAAGACCACAGCAGTCAGGGAATCCCACTGTTATATCAACGAAAGACTGATTCTAGGCCATCAGAAAGAACACCAACTCCATCACCATCATCAACCCTCTCTCAGTCCGCCCTGTCCACCGCTACTTCCACCATATGCAGCTCTCAAGTCCAGCTCACCCTCCCAGACACTATGAGTAGGTCAAGAAAGTACTCAGTCTCTCATCCGCGTACACTGGGTTTGAACGCCCACATTGCCAAACTAATCTCGTTTGAGATGATGCCCTTTCGGTTGGTGGAAAGCACAGCTTTCCGCGAACTCATGGCCTATGCAGTACCACGCTATGACCTACCCAGTCGCCACTTCTTCTCTCGCAAAGCCATCCCAGCCCTCCACCATCATGTGAAAGACCGCATTGTCCATGCACTCAAGCAGTCGGTGAGCGGAAAGGTGCACCTCACAACTGATGCATGGTCCAGTCGGCATGGCCAGGGCCGTTACGTGTCCATCACTGCACACTAGGTTAATGTGGTGGATGCAGGGTCCACAGGGGACAGCGGTGGTGGGACAGTGCTGCCTAGAGCACGGTATAGGAAACAGTTGGCTGTAGACGTTCGACCCTCCTCCTCCTCCTCCTCCTCCTCCAGAAGCGAAAGCTCGTCCACAGAGCGCAGTCGTACGAGCACTCCATCTGCAGCTGCCACTGTTGCACACGATGTGTCCCCCTATCGAGCAGCTAGTGGAAAGCGTCAGCAGGCTGTGTTGCAGATGATGTGTTTGGGCGACAGACACACCGCCGAGGTGCTGGCCGAGTACTTGAAGCGACAATCTGAGTCATGGCTGGGCAGTGTACATCTTGAGGCAGGCAAGGTAGTTAGTGATAACGGCCGTAATTTTGTGGCAGCCATAGCCCTTTCAAAACTCAGCCACATACCTTGCTTGGCTCACACCTTGAACCTGGTGGTGCAGTGCTTCCTCAAAAATTATCCGGAGTTAACAGCCCTGCTCCAGAAGGTGCGAAGACTGTGCGCGCACATCCGCCGGTCGCCTGTACACTCCGTTCGTATGCAGAAGCTGCAGCGATTGCTCCACCTTCCCAACCACCGCCTCATTATCGACATTGCAACAAGGTGGAACTCCACCCTGCACATGGTGGAGCGGCTGTGCGAGCAGAGGCAGGCCATAATGCATTTGTGGGAGGATACACGGCCAGGCACTTTGAGAGCAGACGTGGAGTTGACAGGCGTGCAGTGGTCGAAGCTGAAAGACCTTTGTAAAGTCCTTCAGTGTTTTGAGGAATGCACACGGCTGGTAAGCGCAGACGACGCCATCCTAAGCATGAGCATCCCACTTATGCGTCTGCTCATGCAAACTTTGACGCACCTTAAGGAGCAGGCGTCTGCAGCCAATGTTGATGAGGAGGAAGAGGAGGAGGGAATCCTTGATGACATTCAGCCATTGTCTGCTCAGGGACCTCTCCTGGACGAGGTGGAGGAAGAAGAGGAGGAGGAGGAGGATGATGGGGATGATTACTTAGGGGAGGAGGATGCATCTCGTGGGGCAAGTGAAAATGTTGGCGTGGCAAGGTCTGGTACAGGGTTTGTGCGTGACTGGAGGGATGTGGATTTGCCAGAAAGTGCTCCTCCACCCAGCACTCGCAGTGCATCATTGACACCGGGAACATTGGCTCACATGTCAGATTATGCCTTGCGGATCCTAAAAAGGGACCCCCGCATTGCCAAAATGATGAACGATGACGACTACTGGTTGGCCAGCATCCTGGATCCACGCTATAAAGGCAAATTACAAAACATCATGCCACAGGAGAACCTTGACCTAATATTGGCTAATAAACAAGCAACTCTGGTAAATCGGTTGCTTGAGGCATTCCCAGCACACAGCAGCGGTGATGGTTCTCACACGAGCCGTACGGGCCGGGGGCAGCTTGGCAGAGGTGTTCGTGGTGCACACAGCAGAAGTGGCGTTGGAGACAGGGGTTTCATGACAATGTTGTGGACTGATTTTTCAAATACCGCTCACACAACTGGTAATACTGTATCGATGGAAAGTGACAGGAGACAGCAGTTGTCAACTATGGTTACAAACTACTTTTCCTCCCATATCGATGTTCTCCCACACAGGTCATTCCCCTTTGGCTATTGGGCCGCTAAACTGGACACCTGGCCTGAATTGGCCCAATATGCCTTACAGGAGCTCGCTTGCCCAGCTGCAAGTGTGCTATCGGAAAGAGTCTTCAGTGCAGCTGGATCAATCCTGACAGAAAAAAGGACCCGTCTGTCAACCCAAAATGTGGATGATCTAACCTTCATTAAAATGAACCACGCATGGGTTTCCAAGGATTTTGTCCCACCTTCCCCTGATGACACATAGGGTGACAGAAAAATGGCTTGCTTTGGTCCACCTCTTCCTGGTACTTCACTTTTTTCGCCTTTTGCATCAGCTGAATGTCCAACATCAACATATGCCACTTTCTAAAACTCCCTAACTGTGCTGCCTCCCCCCCATGGCCGGGGTCAACACCTAGCGCACGACACCGTGCGAGTGCCGTTGCCCGGGACAGGTGGGTAGGCCGACTCTTGGGCGCGGGCACTGGCACAGGGTCCCTCATAGTGCAATCAAGTGTCTCTGACGGTGGTGGTGCACACCCGCCGTCAGACACATCGCTGTACTATGAGGGGCCCAGTGCCAGTACCGACGCCCACGAGTGGGCCCCCCTTGCTTGGGCAGGGCCCCAGCATTTGCAATCTTTACCTCTCCCTGCTCCTCCGCTGTGTAATCTGGGCCGTCAAATCCATACTGGGCCTAACACCGTCTGAGCCTGCCTCCTGAGACATATATTTTGAATGTGTACGCTATCCATACATGTTATCCAGGGATACGGTACCCTTTCTAACCTTTGTGCAATCACGTGCATTCCATACTGGGCCTAACACCGTCTGAGCCTGCCTCATGCTGTATAGACATATATTTTGAATGTGTACGCTATCCATACATGTTATCCAGGGATACGGTACCCTTTCTAACCTTTGTGCAATCACGTGCAATCCATACTGGGCCTAACACCGTCTGAGCCTGCCTCATGCTGTATAGACATATATTTTGAATGTGTACGCTATCCATACATGTTATCCAGGGATACGGTACCCTTTCTAACCTTTGTGCAATCACGTGCAATCCATACTGGGCCTAACACCGTCTGAGCCTGCCTCATGCTGTATAGACATATATTTTGAATGTGTACGCTATCCATACATGTTATCCAGGGATACGGTACCCTTTCTAACCTTTGTGCAATTACGTGCAATCCATACTGGGCCTAACACCGTCTGAGCCTGCCTCATGCTGTATAGACATATATTTTGAATGTGTACGCTATCCATACATGTTATCCAGGGATACGGTACCCTTTCTAACCTTTGTGCAATCACGTGCAATCCATACTGGGCCTAACACCGTCTGAGCCTGCCTCCTGAGACATATATTTTGAATGTGTACGCTATCCATACATGTTATCCAGGGATACGGTACCCTTTCTAACCTTTGTGCAATCACGTGCAATCCATACTGGGCCTAACACCGTCTGAGCCTGCCTCATGCTGTATAGACATATATTTTGAATGTGTACGCTATCCATACATGTTATCCAGGGATACGGTACCCTTTCTAACCTTTGTGCAATCACGTGCAATCCATACTGGGCCTAACACCGTCTGAGCCTGCCTCCTGAGACATATATTTTGAATGTGTACGCTATCCATACATGTTATCCAGGGATACGGTACCCTTTCTAACCTTTGTGCAATCACGTGCAATCCATACTGGGCCTAACACCGTCTGAGCCTGCCTCATGCTGTATAGACATATATTTTGAATGTGTACGCTATCCATACATGTTATCCAGGGATACGATACCCTTTCTAACCTTTGTGCAATCACGTGCAATCCATACTGGGCCTAACACCGTCTGAGCCTGCCTCATGCTGTATAGACATATATTTTGAATGTGTACGCTATCCATACATGTTATCCAGGGATACGATACCCTTTCTAACCTTTGTGCAATCACGTGCAATCCATACTGGGCCTAACACCGTCTGAGCCTGCCTCCTGAGACATATATTTTGAATGTGTACGCTATCCATACATGTTATCCAGGGATACGGTACCCTTTCTAACCTTTGTGCAATCACGTGCAATCCATACTGGGCCTAACACCGTCTGAGCCTGCCTCATGCTGTATAGACATATATTTTGAATGTGTACGCTATCCATACATGTTATCCAGGGATACGGTACCCTTTCTAACCTTTGTGCAATCACGTGCAATCCATACTGGGCCTAACACCGTCTGAACCTGCCTCCTGAGACATATATTTTGAATGTGTACGCTATCCATACATGTTATCCAGGGATACAGTACCCTTTCTAACCTTTGTGCAATCACGTGCAATCCATACTGGGCGTGAGAACGGCTGGCGAGCTGTTAAGCAAGCTACAGCACCTGTCCAGACAAGTACAGGGATTCCCTAGCGAGGAGACTTATTTGATTGTTTTCAATGTTGGGACAGCAATTTTTGGGGAGCACTATACTCTGGAGAATGATAGATGGGGCCCACCATACACTGGAACATTCCAAAGGTGGACATCAGACACTGGAGCAGCATTTACAGGGCCCATTATACACTAGAGCATTAGAAATGGGGCCCATTATGTTTGGAGCATTATTTGGGCCCATAAGACAGTGGAGCTTCATCCATGGGGACCAACATATACTGTAGCATTATGTGGAGCTCATCATATACTGTTTCAAACATTATATGGGACCAATGATTCTGTATGGAGAAATAGATGGGCCTCGTCATGAGATGTAAAAAGTGAGGTATTTTTCATTGTACTATACCGCTATTTATCTGCCGTATCGGAGCATGATGAGTTGTGGTATGTGTTAAAGGGGCGCTCTTTCGCCCAGGGCACATGAAAACCTGCAGCCAGCCCTCCCCCCCCACAACTTTAGCCAAATAACCCCCATTTTTCAGTGCGTAATTTGTATTATGAAGTTAATTAAGGTTGACAAGCTTAAGTAAGAAGAATTGATGCTTTTGGCATTCAAATGGGCACTGTAGGTGTGTTTCCTGTCCTCCTCTCACTGCCAACTTTTATTCCCCATTGACTTACATTGGGTTTCGTGTTTCGGGACGACCCCGACTTTTCCCTATAATTGGACGATCTTGCTCGACCCGACTTTTGGAAAAGTCGGGTTTCACGAAACGAAACGCGACCCTAAAAAACCAAAAGTCGCTCAACTCTAGTATCGAGTATAGGGTAAAAAATGGTATCTCCTATTCACCGTATATATGGAAGGCGCAAACCACACGCTCACTCACTATGGATGATACCGTAATAAAAATTTTTGAACAAAGGTACTGTATCAGCACATACCAGGAGTATCCAGGCTAGGGGTAATTGTAAATTTCCGTTTATACTTCCGGAGTCAGACATAGACACTCACAGGCTCAGTATGTATTACACCAGAATTTAAAAAGCAGAAAAAGGGAAAGGTATTCGAAGTGTACACCAGTATACAGTGTTGTGGTACTTTTATATCTTCGTATATATTTCAATCTCAGTAAGCCAGTCCAGACTCTACGCTACTGGAAACTACATGGATACAAGTACAGACGGAAAGTCGAGTGTTTGCAGAAATTTGGGAATTACTCATCGCAGGAAAACCTCCTTGTAGATGTTGCAGAGGCGATGCAGACCCTCAATTACTGTGTCTGTGGAGACAGCGAAAATGGTTCTTTGTGAAGAAAGGATTGCGTTATCGCAGTAGCGTGGATCACATCACCGTTACTCGTCTCCATCAAATTGTGATCACAGGGAGAGATGTAGACATGGTCCTCACTGCCTATCTTGATGTGTCTGGTCATTTTGGAGTGCAAAAGATGGAAGCCACAGGCCGTAGGCGATTCTATTAGATTGGCATGAGAGGAGACATTGAAAAATGGTGGCAGGAATGTCACACGTCTGTGACTATGAAAAATGTGAAAGGTGATCATAAAGCACCACTGCATCCGCTTGTAAGTTGTCGTCCATTACAAATGGAAGCCATTAATCATCTGAAGGTAGAGGCCAGCAGGACAGGCCATAGCTACATCTTAACCATCATCGATCAATACACCAAATTTCTAGTGGCCGTCCCTGTGAAGGATTTAACTGCCCAGACTACACAACGGTGGAGCACAGAGAGGTAAGTATTGCAACTTGCAAGTGCTGTGGCCATGATCAAGCAGGGGGGCACACTCATGGGCAACGATACTGGCACAGGGCCCCTCATAGCACGCTGGTGTGTCTGACAGCGAGTGGGCCCCCCACCATCAGAGACACTGTATTGTACTATGAGGGGCCCTGTGCCAGTGCCGTTGGCCATCAGTGGGCCCATCCACCTGTTCAGAGCAACGGCACTTGCCCGGGTGTGCCAGTTGTTGACCCCAGCCCTTGGGGGAGGGTGGGCAGCCCAGTTAGGGAGGTTTAAAAAAATGGTATATGTTGATGTGTAGGCTGGTGCAGCAGCTGCAAATGGCGGAATTGGGCAAGTCCGAGGAAGAAGAGGACAAAAGCAAGGCTGTTTTCTGGCAACCTATGTGTCATCAGGGGAAGGTGGGACAAAATCCTTTGAAACCCATGCATGGTTCATTTTAATGAAGGTTAGATCATCAACATTTTGGGTCGACAGACGGGTCCTTTTTTCTGTCAGGATTGATCCAGCAGCACTGAAGACTCTTTCAGATAACACCCTAGCAACAGGGCAAGCGAGCTCCTGTAAGGCATATTGTGCCAATTCAGGCCAGGTGTCCAGTTTAGAAGCCCAATAGTCAAAGAGGAATGACCTGTGAGGGAGAACATCGATATGGGAGGAGAAGTAGTTTGTAACCATAGTTGACAACTGCTGTCTCCTGTCACTTTTAATCGATGCAGTATTAACAGTCGTGTGAGCGGTACTTGAGAAATCAGTCCACAACATGGTCAAGAAACCCCTGTCTCCAACGTCACTTCTGCTGTGTGCACCACGAACACCTCTCCCATTGTGCCCACTACGGCTCGTGGGAGAACCAGCACTGCTGCTGTGTGCTGGGAAAGCCTCAAACAAACGGTTTACCAGAGTTGCTTGTTTGTTAGCCAATATTATCTCTAGGTTCTCCTGTGGCATGATGTTGTGTAATTTGCCTTTGTAGCGTGGATCGAGGATGCTGGCCAGCTGGTAGTCATCATCCTTCATCATTTTGGCAATGCAGGGGTCCCTTTTTAGGATCCGCAAGGCATAATTGCACATGTGGGCAAATGTTCCAGGTGTCAATAATGCACTGCCATTCCTGGGTGGAGGAGCACTTTCTGGCAAATCCACATCCCTACAGTCACGCACAAACCCTGTACCTGATCTTGGAACACCAACATTTTCTGTTGCCCCCTGAGAAGCATCCTCCTGCCCAAAATAATCATCCCCCTCATCTTCCTCCTCCTCCTCTTCCTCTTCTTCCTCCACCTCGTCCAGGACAGTTTCCTGACCAGACAATGGCTGACTGTCAGTAAGGCTTCCCTCCTCCTCCTCCTGTTCCTCCTCCTTTGCTGCAGACGCCTGATCCTTAATGTGCATCAAACTTTACATGAGCAGACGCATAAGTGGGATGCTCATGCTTATGATAGCGTCGTCTGCACTTACCAGCCGTGTGCATTCCTCAAAACACTGAAGGACTTTACAGAGGTCTTTCAGCTTTGACCACTGCACACACGACAATTCCATGTCTTCCCTCAAACTGTCTGCCCATGTATCCTCCCACAAATGCATTACAGCCTGCCTATGTTCGCACAACCTCTCAGCCATGTGCAGGGTGGAGTACCACCTTGTTGCAATGTCTATGATTAGGCGGTGCTTGGGGAGGTGGAGCAATCGCTGCAGCTTCTGCATACGACTGGTGTGTACGGCCGAGTGACGGATGTGCAAGCACAGTCTTCGCACCTTATGGAGCAGTGATGTTAACTCCGGATAATTATTAAGGAAGCACTGCACCACCAGGTTCAAAGTGTGAGCCAGGCAAGGTATGTGTGAGTTTTTCAAGGGCTATGGCTGCCACAAAATTACGGCCGTGATCACTGACTACCTTGCCTGGCTCAAGATGTAGACTACCCAGCCATGACTCAGTTTGTCGCTGCAAGTGGTCGGCCAGTACCTCCGCGGTGTGTCTGTTGTCGCCCAAAGACATCATCTTTAACACAGCCTCCTGACGCTTACCACTAGTTGTTCGATAGTGGGACACCTCGTGTGCAACACTGCCAGCTGTGGATGGAGTGCTCATGCGACTGCGCTCTGTGGATGAGTTTTCGCTTTCGCTTATGGAGGAAGAGGAGGAGGAGGGTCGAAAGCCTACATCCAAATGTTCCTATACCATGGGCTAGGCAGCACTGTTCCACCGCTGCTGTCCCCTGTGGAGCCTGCATTCACCACTTTAACCCAGTGCGCAGTGATGGACACGTAACGGCCCTGGCCATGCCTACTGGACCATGCATCTGTTGTGAGGTGCACCATTCCACTCACTGATTGCTTGAGTGCATGGACAATGCGGTCTTTCACATCCAGGTGGAGGGCTGGGATGACTTTTTGAGAAAAGAAGTGCCGACTGGGTAGGTCATAGCATGGGACTGCGTAGGCCATGAGCTCACGGAAAGCTTCGCTTTCAACCAAACGGTAGGGCATCATCTCTAATGAGATTAGTTTGGCAATGTAGGCGTTCAAACACAGTGTACGCGGATGACTACTTTCTTGTCCTACTCAGAGTGTCTGGTAGGGTGAGCTGGACTGGAGAGCTGCATATGGGGTAAGTAGCGATGGACCGGACGGAGTGAGATGGGGTTGGTGATGGTATTGGTGGTGATGGCCTAGATTCAGTGTTGTGTTGTAAAACCATTGTGATTCCCTGAGTGCTTTGGCCTTGCGACGACACCTCAACATTTAGTGCTGGTGGTGTGCTTAATGGTGGCGGTGGTCTTACAGTGGGGGTAGCGATGGAGCGTTGCTGGCTACCTTCAGTCGGAGCAGGTGCACATGTGCTACCTGAGGTTTTGTAGTCTGTCCATGCTTGCAAGTGCATATTGATTAAATGTCTAAGCATGCAACTGGTATTCAAATTTCTGAGTTGTTTACCTCGGCTAAAGGTCCTTCCGCACTTCTTACAGGTAACCTTTGCCTCATCAGTAGGATTTTGGTCAAAGAAGTGCCACACTGCAGCTTGACCGTCTGGCCAAGCTGTCCTGCAACTCTTTTAGTTTTTGGTCCACGTTTTTGGACAGCTACGGGCCTGCCAGATAACTGCTGCTGCGATGTCAATGCCTGCTGCGGATCCTTCTCCTTATCTGAACTATTGTCAGTGCCACCCTCCTCCTCCAATGGATGCCAATCCGGGTCAAGAAATGGGTCATCCATCACCTCCTCTTCAAAGTCTTCTGCACCTTCCTCTTTACCTTCCTCTGTGTCACCGTGTAAGGTGGTATAGTATGCGGGAAGGGGCACCTGAGTTTCATCAGGGTCAGATTTTGGCTCAGTAGACTGCGAGGGCAATTTAGTGCTCTGGGTCAATGTACCAGCAGAATCATCTAGCAGTGGCTGTGCATCAGTCCACTCCATGTCAGATTCATCTTGAACTGGGGAATTCAGGATTTGACTGGATAACCCAGGCATCGTATGTGAAAAGAGCTCCATAGAGTAATCTGAAGTGTGGGCTGCTGCATCCTTAACTTTTTGTGGGGGTGAAGGACACAAGGAAAGGTGTTTTTCTTGACCAGAACCCTGCACTGACGACTCCGTGCTTGCAAGTTTCGAACTTTCAGAAGAGGAGGCAATAGAGCTGGTGGCTGTTTCGGCAATGTACGCCAAAACCTGTTCCTGATGCTCCGGCTTTAAAAGCAGTTTTCCTACTCCAAGAAAAGGGAACCTTACTGGCCTTCTTGGGCCAGACGATGACGCAGGCTCAACACCTCCTGCCTTAGCTGCTATTGTGCTTTGTGCTTTTGCCAGAACCAGCCGATGCACCACCACCATCATTACCAGCCGTTCCCCCCTGCCCACATCCGCGGCCTCTTCCACCATACTTCCTCATGTTTGGGAAAATGTACCAAAAATACCAGCAGAGAGATGGTACTGTATGAGGAGCGCCCAGCTGTGTAAGGTGTATTAAAAAATTAAATCTACATAAACATTTTGTTAGTCACAGACGCTCTCACAGTTTGTATTTGACCATGATCCAACAAGCAGATATACTGTACTGTATCAGAAGTGTACAGCTGTATACGTATTTTGTGTAACTAGCAATCTTCGTATATGTATTTACGGAGTGTCACACACACACGCTGACTCTGTATAGATGTTACTGTAATGCGAACAGCAGATATACAATACTGTTTGAAAATCGGACAGCTTAATATGGTGTATGGAGAAATGGAAATGTCTGTATATGTATTTATGAGTGTCACACACACACGCTGACTCTGTATAGATGTGACCGTAATGTGAACGGCAGATATGCAATACTGCTTGAGAATCGGACAGCTCTATACGGTGTCTGTATGGAAAATTTTAAATCTCCGTCTATTTTTATACGGAGTGACACACGCTGTCTCTGTATAGTTTTGACCGTCATCAAACAACAGATATACGAAACTGTTTGAAAAGCGGACAGCTCTGTACGGTGTAGGTCTGAAAAATTGGAAAATCTCCTCGGTTTGTTTTTCCAGAGTCACACACAGATAGCTTGTATTTGTCCGTGATACCAGCCAGTACATGGTAGTGTGTGAGGACCGCTATACGGTGTGTGACAAAATGAATGCTCGGTAACTGACCAGAACAAAATAATAAAAGTTGGAGTGCTTTGAAAAAAGCAGTTTGAACAGCAGTGTGCACATAGCAATGCAGCCAGGAGGTAGCCTTACAATGCAGCCTAATCAACACCAGCGCTGATGCACACAACAAAAATCCTCCCCTTTCACTGCACACTAACTGTACAGTGAAAAGCGCTATCAGCAAAAGCTATTTTTTTCTTCTTCCCTGCCTAACGCTCTCCCTCTTCAGAATCAGCAGCAGCACCTCTCCCTATTCTAAGATCGGCAGAAGTTAGATGGTGCTCGGCGGTCACAGCCTTTTATACCCACTGTGACGCCACACAAAGCCAGCCAATCACTTCAATACCCTTCTCTAAGATGGTGGTTGCCGCTGCCCATGTCATCACGTTGCCCACAGTGTGCGTCCTCCGTCATTGGCTGAGAAAAGGCGCTAGAAGCATTATTTGAAACTCGCCTTTGCGCACGGGTCGGCGACCTGATGGCCGACCTCACGCTATGTCGGGTTTCGATCGGCTAAACCCGACTTTAGCTAAAGTTGGCGACTTTTGAATTTGACCGACCCGTTTTGCTCAACTCTATTGACAACATAAAACATAAAGAGAGCGGGAGGACGGGAAGCAGGACACCAACAGCAGGACTTCTTGAAGTTGCAACCCACAGCCGTCTACCCCATAACTTTATATATTTTCCAAAAGTCACCTGAGGACTTACTATCCTACGAAGTATTATCATTGGACAGAAAGTTAGTTTTTCCCCCAGTAATATCATTGGCATAGGTCAAGGTAATGGCTCAATCAATGTCAGTTGCTACTCAGCAACCATTCTGCCCTCACTTTTGGCAGCAAAACAGAAAATAACTCACCAGAGATTACCAAAGGCTAATAAACTTACATATTTTAACTCTTTTGATGCTTATAATCTCATGTGGATCCCTCTAAATGTCCGGGATTGCTTTATTCTGTCACAAATGTTAGTAAAACCAAGGAGCTGGATGTAGTACTACTGTGGTAGTGTGAATGAAAGTATGAATGAAATAAAACCTGAAATCTAAGAATATGACGTGTGTCCCTATACCTTTGTCCATCTGATGTATGTTCTGAACCAATTGCCTAATGATAGCGACGTAACTAGAGTTCGATGAGTCAAGTGCAAAATTAGAGCCTGCCCCCTTCCCCTCCTGCATGTTGTCAGATGTATGGGCCCTTGTAGCACTCTATATCCTATAAAGACTTACATGTTCCATGTTTGCGCCCTTCATTATGTAGTCATATCCTCCATCTTGTACTAATGTCCCCCATACTGGGGCTCTTCCAGGTATGTTTGTCAGTCCATACTGTGCCCCTTCCAGGTAAATATGTTCAATATCATGGGCCTCTTTATCCTTATCATCCTTATGTCCCCCATTCTGCCTATGTATAAAAACACCAAAACAAAAAATAAACCATTCTACTTACCTTTCCCCACTTCCACGGCATGCGGTGTCATCTTCTGTAGCAGACAGAGGCCAGCAGCTGACATCAACGTGCCTGCTATGGTGACACAAGACATCACTGCCTCTGATTGGCCAGCAGTGAGTATTGCAGTGCAGGGAGATGGAGGGTCCCTGCTCTTCAATACACTTCTGCTGAATGTCTGTCCTTGGACGCACATCCAGTGAAGCAGGTGCTGGCGTCAGCGGGCCCCTTTACAGTATGGGCCCAGTCCCACCCTCTGCACCCATGACCATGCCTAATGACCATGAAGAATCACCTTAAAAGTCAATCTTCCTAAACAACTGATTGGTAACTGTAATTCTACTAAGAATTCTAGAGAGATTTACACTAATTCGTTTTGAAAAGCTGAGGTCATGGCAACTTGTTGCCTGTTCATAGGTACCAAAAGTACTTTTGCAAGAAGAAAGAAGACTAAAGATGCCAATACATCTTAGATATCTATTCCAAAATATTATTCAACCAACAAAAGAGATGGGGGGGAATCGATTAGTAGGACTCCATCAGCCAGGTAAATAATCTGTGATCACTGGATGGGAAGCCTGAATTTTTTCTTTCATTCTGGTGTAACGGGCCAAATTAACCCCTGTCCACATTAAACGTAGGTATAGTTTGGATCGGGCCAGAGTATACCCCGGGGGGTAAACTGACCTATGCCAAAAAATACGCGAGGGTGTAAAATAGCCTAGGCCCAACTATACTCCTGCAGACTACAATATACCCCCTTTATTTTATGACCCCTTGTAAATGAGATACATTTTAGGTATCTTTTTTTAATAACTTAAAACTAACTTACATGTTGTGGGAAGGTATTTGTGTTGTTAATCACATGATGAAGATTGAAAATGTAAAGCAGTCAATACAAAAAAAGATAGTATTCTGCTACAGATGGATCTGGATAAGTTGGAAACTTGGGTCGAAAGGTGGCAGAGGCAGTTTAACATTGATAAATGTAAGGTTATATACATGGGAAGAAGGAATCAATATCACCATTACACACTGAACGGGAAACCACTAGGTAAATCTGACATGGAGATGGACTTAGGGATCCTAGTTAATGATAAACTTACCTGGAGCAGTCAGTGCCAGGCAGCGGCTGCCAAGGCAAACAGGATCATGGGGTGCATTAAAAGATGTCTGGATACACATGATGAGAGCATTATACTGCCTCTGTACAAATCCCTGGTTAGACCGCACATGGAGTGCTGTGTACAGTTTTGGGCACCGGAAGGATATAATGGAACTAGAGCGAGTACAAAGGAAGGCAACAAAATTAATAAAGCGGATGGGGGAACTACAATACCCAGAGAGATTAGCAAAATTAGGATTATTTAGTCTAGAAAAAAGACAACTGAGGGGCGATCTAATAACCATGTGTAAGTATTTAAGGGGATAATACAAATATCTCCCCGAGGATTTGTTCATACCAAGGAAGGTGACGGTCACAAGAGGGCATTCTCTGCGTTTGGAGGAGAGAACGTTTTTCCACCAACATAGAAGAGGATTCTTTACTGTTAGGGCAGTGAGAATCTGGAATTCCTTGCCTGAGGAGGTGGTGATGGCGAAATCAGTCGAGGGGTTCAACAGAGGCCTGGATGTCTTCCTGGAGCATAACAATATGGTATCTTACAGTGATTAGGTTCTTCAGAAGGATGTAGATCTGGGGATTTATTCTGACAGAATATAGGCTGAACTGGATGGACAAATATATTTTTTCGGCCTTGCTAACTATGTTACTATGATCTTACAATACAATGTGACTGGTAATGGACAACAGTCATTATATCTGAGATTATACTGTTGTCCAGTAAGATAAGTGTTTTTTCCTTAGAATGAAATTGTGACTTGATCTTATCACTTCGTTGGTTGAAAAGTGTGCAGTTCTCTTTCTATCTTACTCTGACACACAACTGCTTGTAATGTGTGACTACTGAGAAGTGCGGTAGATTCTTTACCTCATTATAACTTTGTGGAAGTCTAATTTTTTTACTGATTGAAGTTTTTCTGGTTCAACTAATAAAAGTCTGTGTGTTTAGAACTTTAACATTTAAGTCAGGTATTTTCTCACATGACTTATCTGACAAACCTGAACCTTCGATAAGATGTTGAAAAATTAAGTAATTCTTCTGTATATCACTCAACACTGCTGATCTCAAGGCGGGGGAGGGTATAGTCTGGCACAAGGGGGTATGAAATGACATACGCCAATTTATACCCCGGAGTATAAATTGGCCTAGGCCCTAATATACTGGGGTGTAATCAAGCCTAGGCTGCTTTAACCCTAGGTATAGTCTGGAGGTTAAATTATGGCCTGTTAAACTGGCATTTCTGGCTCCTTTTTTGATTAGTCATGTAGGGAACTGTTATGTGCGCATGACGTCTCAACGATGACTGGTTTATCAAAAAAGTCGAAAATGCCAGGAGATACGGAAAATCAAAGGCCTCCTGTCTAGCAGTCAGAGATTACTAACCAGTTTGATGGACTGAACTGCAAATTGATTCTCATCAAGTATCTTTCCCACACCTCCATTCATTCTCACTTCTTCTGTGCAGTGGTCTGAGCGGATACAGGAGAGTAACCTGCTGCCATACATTGCTGCAGTTTATCTACTGGAGAACAAAATGATCGAAAATTAAAATTCAACACGACCATTCATCCACCCCCCAATATTATCTGTGGGGGGACAGAACTATAGATGATTGCATAGTGCTGCAGAAATTGATGGTCTTTACCAACTCTTCTCTAATGTGTAGGGAGCTTCAGTTTGTTTTTTCATCTAGCCAATCATGAATATTTCATAAGCTCCAATATCTGTAGATAGTTCTGATATTAACACTGTCACAATCTCCCACTTCTGAAATAAATAGCTTATTTCTAATATAGAAACGGCTGAATGATTGCCCACTAGAAATGGCATCACTTTGCTGGAATTGATATGCAAACAATATGATAGATTTGAGAATCCTATAATGAGATGCGGTGTAATGGATGTGGTGGATGCGGAAAACGAGACAGATTGCTGTTTATGTACTTGAAACCCTCAGGAAAAGCCGTGTTTATTAATTAAACTTATTGCTGAATTTATAATTAGCTTTTATCAAGAGGGCTAATATGTGATCTGTCATCTGAGCATCTCATTTGGAAGTGGTCCCACGGTCAGACTTCCACCCTCCACCTCTCTAGCCAATAACTCATTCTTTGTGCAGCAATATAAATCCATTTTATGTGTAATACACAAAACCACTAAACACCCCAACAGTTCCCTATTTAACCCACATGACAGTAACCAAATGTTCAGAAAATATGCATCTTCCCTGTGATGGGAATTCACTTTTCTGTAAGTTCACGTTGGGATATTAAAGGGAATATGTCAGAAAATCTATGCTATGTAATCTGACATCAGCATGATGTAGGGACAGAGACCCTGATTCCAGTGATGTATCAATTAGTTTACTGGGTGCAGCTGTTATAATAGACTCAGCTTTGTCTGCTGCAGAACTAGCAAAGTTCAGTTGTTGAGCTGTGTATATCCCCGCCCTGACCATAGCTTTCTGTGTACATTGTATAGTGACAGAGAGCTGCCAATCAGTACCGGGGGCAGTTGTCAAAATCACAATGGGGTCTTATAATATTGTACTCTGTTTACCCTTCAGTTGCCATTGGAACTGTCTTTCAGTAGTTTCAGTTCATGGTCAGTCATGCGCAGTCCAGTCACTCTCAGCTTGCATTCTGTCAGCATAGTTCTCCTCTGCATTGTGTCTAGAAAAGAGCTTAAATTGTGAGGGATGATGTCACTGAAAGAGGTGCGGTTTCCTTCATTACAGTACTGAGCTCATACCAGGAAGCAGCAGCATACTTGTGTGCTGTAACTAAGAGGAGCAATGTAGGAGTTTACTTCAAGATGAGGCTGTGTATAGAGGGGCTAAGAGGAGAGATATGCTACAGGATGGGGCTGTATATAGAGGGTCTGAGAAGAGGGATATACTGCAGGATAGAGTTGTATATTGAGGGGCTGAGAGGACAGATATACTGCAGGCTGGAGTTGTATACATGTGACTAAAAGAGGAGATTAGAGTTGAGCGAAACGGGTCGAAAAAATTCAAAAGTCACCGACTTTTGGCAAAGTCGGGTTTCATGAAACGAAACCCGACCCTAGGATGAGGTCGGCCACGAGGTCGGCGACTTACGCGCCAAAGTCGCGTTTCAAAAGTTTGTTTTGCGCTCTTTTTCAGCCAATCAGGATCCACGGACACTGTGGGCAACGTGATGACATAGGCACGGGTCACCACCATCTTTCAGAAGGGCATGCAAGTGATTGGCTTGCTTTGGGGGGCGTCACAGGGGGTATAAAAGGGCGTGCACGCCGACCGCCATGTTACTCATGCTGATCTCAGAATAGAGAGAGCTGCTGCTGATGATGATTTTGTAGGGAGAGCGTTAGGCAGGGAAGAAGACACCAAAAACTGCTTCTGCTGCTAGCGATTTTGCCTGTACAACACACCAGTCACTGTGCAGTGCAAGGGGAGGCTATATAGTGGTGTATCAGTGGTGTTGGTTGTTGGGCTGCCTTCTAAGGCTTCCTGACATTCCTGCATTGCTGTTTACCCACTGCTCCGCAAACTGCTTTTTTAAAAGCAATCCCAATTTTTTTTTTGTCCTGCTGAGAAGAAGAAAAAAAAAATGCTTCTGCTGCTAGCGATTTTGCCTGTACAACACACCAGTCACTGTGCAGTGCAAGGGGAGGCTATATAGTGGTGTATCAGTGGTGTTGGCTGTTGGGCTGCCTTCTAAGGCTTCCTGACATTCCTGCATTGCTGTTTACCCACTGCTCCGCAAACTGCTTTTTTAAAAGCAATCCCAATTTTTTTTTTTGTCCTGCTGAGAAGAAGAAAAAAAAACTGCTTCTGCTGCTAGCGATTTTGCCTGTACAACACACCAGTCACTGTGCAGTGCAAGGGGAGGCTATATAGTGGTGTATCAGTGGTGTTGGTTGTTGGGCTGCCTTCTAAGGCTTCCTGACATTCCTGCATTGCTGTTTACCCACTGCTCCGCAAACTGCTTTTTTAAAAGCAATCCCAATTTTTTTTTTTGTCCTGCTGAGAAGAAGAAAAAAAAACTGCTTCTGCTGCTAGCGATTTTGCCTGTACAACACACCAGTCACTGTGCAGTGCAAGGGGAGGCTATATAGTGGTGTATCAGTGGTGTTGGTTGTTGGGCTGCCTTCTAAGGCTTCCTGACATTCCTGCATTGCTGTTTACCCACTGCTCCGCAAACTGCTTTTTTAAAAGCAATCCCAATTTTTTTTTTGTCCTGCTGAGAAGAAGAAAAAAAAAATGCTTCTGCTGCTAGCGATTTTGCCTGTACAACACACCAGTCACTGTGCAGTGCAAGGGGAGGCTATATAGTGGTGTATCAGTGGTGTTGGCTGTTGGGCTGCCTTCTAAGGCTTCCTGACATTCCTGCATTGCTGTTTACCCACTGCTCCGCAAACTGCTTTTTTAAAAGCAATCCCAATTTTTTTTTTTGTCCTGCTGAGAAGAAGAAAAAAAAACTGCTTCTGCTGCTAGCGATTTTGCCTGTACAACACACCAGTCACTGTGCAGTGCAAGGGGAGGCTATATAGTGGTGTATCAGTGGTGTTGGTTGTTGGGCTGCCTTCTAAGGCTTCCTGACATTCCTGCATTGCTGTTTACCCACTGCTCCGCAAACTGCTTTTTTAAAAGCAAACCCAATTTTTTTTTTTGTCCTGCTGAGAAGAAGAAAAAAAACTGCTTCTGCTGCTAGCGATTTTGCCTGTACAACACACCAGTCACTGTGCAGTGCAAGGGGAGGCTATATAGTGGTGTATCAGTGGTGTTGGTTGTTGGGCTGCCTTCTAAGGCTTCCTGACATTCCTGCATTGCTGTTTACCCACTGCTCCGCAAACTGCTTTTTTAAAAGCAATCACAATTTTTTTTTTTGTCCTGCTGAGGTACTGAGCGTGCATTTTTTCACACCATACAGCGGTGTTCGCTCCTCACACAGTACCGTGTAACGGCTGTTATCACAGCCACAGTGAAGCTATCAGTGAGTCACTCTGTGAGAATAAGTCGAGGACATGTTCCGTTCTTACAGACCTGCACTCTAGGGAGATTCCAATTCTGCCCAATTCTACATACACCTTGTAGTTTGTGATACACTAGCCAATTTCTGCCTGTGACATAGCGCTCAGATATTCAGTGGGCCTCACACAATCCATAAGTGTCCAGTGTCCACAAGTGTGTGCAGAAATTCAAAATCTCCCTTACCCTCTAGTCACTTTGGTCACAGCTCTGCCATCGAGCCTGTGACAGAGCGCTCAGATACTCAGTGGGCCTCACACAATCCATAAGTGTCCAGTGTCCACAAGTGTGTGCAGAAATTAAAAATCTCCCTTATCCTCTAGTCACTTTGGTCACAGCTCTGCCATCGAGCCTGTGACAGAGCGCTCAGATACTCAGTGGGCCTCACACAATCCATAAGTGTCCAGTGTCCACAAGTGTGTGCAGAAATTCAAAATCTCCCTTATCCTCTAGTCACTTTGGTCACAGCTCTGCCATCGAGCCTGTGACAGAGCGCTCAGATACTCAGTGGGCCTCACACAATCCATAAGTGTCCAGTGTCCACAAGTGTGTGCAGAAATTAAAAATCTCCCTTATCCTCTAGTCACTTTGGTCACAGCTCTGCCATCGAGCCTGTGACAGAGCGCTCAGATACTAGTCAGTGGGCCTCACACAATCCATAAGTGTCCAGTGTCCACAAGTGTGTGCAGAAATTCAAAATCTCCCTTATCCTCTAGTCACTTTGGTCACAGCTCTGCCATCGAGCCTGTGACAGAGCGCTCAGATACTAGTCAGTGGGCCTCACACAATCCATAAGTGTCCAGTGTCCACAAGTGTGTGCAGAAATTCAAAATCTCCCTTATCCTCTAGTCACTTTGGTCACAGCTCTGCCATCGAGCCTGTGACAGAGCGCTCATATACTAGTCAGTGGGCCTCACACAATCCAAAAGTGTCCAGTGTCCACAAGTGTCTGCAGAAATTCAAAATCTCCCCTGTCTTATAGACACCTTGTACCTTGTTTTACATTACTATATAGTTTGTTGGATTTTGTCTACATTTCTACCAAAAATGAGGAAGGCTGGTGGAAGAGGCCGTGGAATTGGGCGGGGGTTGGCAGCTGGTAATGATGGTGTTGGTGGTGGATCTGATGGTAGTGGCAAGAGCAATATAGGACCGAATGCAGGAGGTGTTGAGCCTGCGTCATCGTCTGGCTACATAAGGCCTCGAACGCTTAGTTTTTTAGGAGTTGGCAAACCGCTTTTAAAGCCAGAGCATCAGGAAAAAGTTTTGTCTTACATTGCTGACTCAGCCTCCAGCTCTATCGCCTCCTCTTCTTCAGTTGTAAAAAGTAAAAGCACTGAGTCGTCATTGGAGGCTCATGTTCATGAACCACACCTTTCCTTGTGTCCTTCACCCCAACCAAGATTGAAGGATGACGCAGGCCATACTACTGATTACTCTATGGAGCTGTTTTCACATACCATGCCTGGATTATCAAGTGAAATGGTGAATTACCCAGGCCAAGATGAATCTGACATGGAGTGCACTGATGCACAGCCACTGATGGATGATTCTGCTGGTACATTCACTCAGAGCACTACATTGTCCTCGCAGTGTACAGAGCCAGATTCTGACCCTGATGAGACTCAGGTGCCCCTTCCCGCACACTATACCACCATACACGGTGACACAGAGGAAGGTGCACATGACATAGAAGAGGAGGTGATGGATGACCCAGTTGTTGACCCAGATTGGCATCCATTGGGGGAAGAGGGTGCTGCTTCCAATAGCTCAGATGAGGAGCATCCACAGCAGACATCGACATCGCAACAGCTGTTATCTGGCAGGCCCGGAGCACTCCAAAGACAGGTTCCAAACATCAAAAGAGTTGCTGGACAGCTTGTCCAGAGGGTCAAAAGATCACAGCGTGCTAGGCCGCAAAATGTCTGCCAAAGTAGGAAGAGTGCAGTGTGGCACTTTTTTGAACAAAATCCTCATGATCAGGCCAAGGTTATCTGTAAGAAGTGCGCAAAGACCTTTAGCCGAGGGAAAAATCTGAAAAATTTGAATACCAGTTGCATGCTTAGACATTTAACCAGCATGCACTTGCAAGCGTGGACACAACACCAAACCTCAAGTGCCACATGTGCAACTGATCACAACGAAGGTAGTCAGCAACGCTACATTGTTTCCCCCACTGTAAGCCCACCGGTTAGCACAGCAGCAAATGTTGAGGTGTCGGTGCAATGCCACAGCAGTCAGGGAATCCCACTGTTATATCAACGAAAGACTGATTTTAGGCCACCAGAAAGAACAACAACTCCATCACCATCATCAACCCTCTCTCAGTCCGCCCTGTCCACCGCTACTTCCACCATATGCAGCTCTCAAGTCCAGCTCACCCTCCCAGACACTATGAGTAGGTCAAGAAAGTACTCAGTCTCTCATCCGCGTACACTGGGTTTGAACGCCCACATTGCCAAACTAATCTCGTTTGAGATGATGCCCTTTCGGTTGGTGGAAAGCGCAGCTTTCCGCGAACTCATGGCCTATGCAGTACCATGCTATGACCTACCCAGTCGCCACTTCTTCTCTCGCAAAGCCATCCCAGCCCTCCACCATCATGTGAAAGACCGCATTGTCCATGCACTCAAGCAGTCAGTGAGCGGAAAGGTGCACCTCACAACTGATGCATGGTCCAGTCGGCATGGCCAGGGCCATTACGTGTCCATCACTGCACACTGGGTTAATGTGGTGGATGCAGGGTCCACAGGGGACAGCGGTGGTGGGACAGTGCTGCTTAGCCCACGGTATAGGAAACAGTTGGCTGTAGGCGTTCGACCCTCCTCCTCCTCCTCCAGAAGCGAAAGCTCGTCCACAGAGCGCAGTCGTACGAGCACTCCATCTGCAGCTGCCACTGTTGCACACGATGTGTCCCCCTATCGAGCAGCTAGTGGAAAGCGTCAGCAGGCTGTGTTGCAGATGATGTGTTTGGGCGACAGACACACCGCCGAGGTACTGGCCGAGTACTTGAAGCGACAAACTGAGTCATGGCTGGGCAGTGTACATCTTGAGGCAGGCAAGGTAGTTAGTGATAACGGCCGTAATTTTGTGGCAGCCATAGCCCTTTCAAAACTCAGCCACATACCTTGCTTGGCTCACACCTTGAACCTGGTGGTGCAGTGCTTCCTCAAAAATTATCCGGAGTTAACAGCCCTGCTCCAGAAGGTGCGAAGACTGTGCGCGCACATCCGCCGGTCGCCTGTACACTCCGTTCGTATGTAGAAGCTGCAGCGATTGCTCCACCTTCCCAACCACCGCCTCATTATTGACATTGCAACAAGGTGGAACTCCACCCTGCACATGGTGGAGCGGCTGTGCGAGCAGAGGCAGGCCTTAATGCATTTGTGGGAGGATACACGGCCAGGCACTTTGAGAGCAGACATGGAGTTGACAGGTGTGCAGTGGTCGAAGCTGAAAGACCTCTGTAAAGTCCTTCAGTGTTTTGAGGAATGCACACGGCTGGTAAGCGCAGACGACGCCATCCTAAGCATGAGCATCCCACTTATGCGTCTGCTCATGCAAACTTTGACGCACCTTAAGGAGCAGGCGTCTGCAGCCAATGTTGATGAGGAGGAAGAGGAGGAGGGAATCCTTGATGACATTCAGCCATTGTCTGCTCAGGGACCTCTCCTGGACGAGGTGGAGGAAGAAGAGGAGGAGGAGGATGATGATGGGGATGATTACTTAGGGGAGGAGGATGCATCTCGTGGGGCAAGTGAAAATGTTGGCGTGGCAAGGTCTGGTACAGGGTTTGTGCGTGACTGGAGGGATGTGGATTTGCCAGAAAGTGCTCCTCCAACCAGCACTCGCAGTGCATCATTGACACCGGGAACATTGGCCCACATGTCAGATTATGCCTTGCGGATCCTAAAAAGGGACCCCCGCATTGCCAAAATGATGAACGATGACGACTACTGGTTGGCCAGCATCCTGGATCCACGCTATAAAGGCAAATTACAAAACATCATGCCACAGGAGAACCTTGACCTAATATTGGCTAATAAACAAGCAACTCTGGTAAATCGGTTGCTTGAGGCATTCCCAGCACACAGCAGCGGTGATGGTTCTCACACGAGCCGTACGGGCCGGGGGCAGCTTGGCAGAGGTGTTCGTGGTGCACACAGCAGAAGTGGCGTTGGAGACAGGGGTTTCATGACAATGTTGTGGACTGATTTTTCAAATACCGCTCACACAATTGGTAATACTGCATCGATGGAAAGTGACAGGAGACAGCAGTTGTCAACTATGGTTACAAACTACTTTTCCTCCCATATCGATGTTCTCCCACACAGGTCATTCCCCTTTGACTATTGGGCCGCTAAACTGGACACCTGGCCTGAATTGGCCCAATATGCCTTACAGGAGCTCGCTTGCCCAGCTGCAAGTGTGCTATCGTAAAGAGTCTTCAGTGCAGCTGGATCAATCCTGACAGAAAAAAGGACCCGTCTGTCAACCCAAAATGTGGATGATCTAACCTTCATTAAAATGAACCATGCATGGGTTTCCAAGGATTTTGTCCCACCTTCCCCTGATGACACATAGGGTGACAGAAAAATGGCTTGCTTTGGTCCACCTCTTCCTGGGACTTGACCTATTTCGCCTTTTGCATCAGCTGAATGTCCAACATCAACATATGCCACTTTCTAAAACTCCCTAACTGTGCTGCCTCCCCCCCCATGGCCGGGGTCACCACTTAGCGCACGACACCGTGCGAGTGCCGTTGCCCTGGACAGGTGGGTAGGCCGACTCTTGGGCGCGGGCACTGGCACAGGGTCCCTCATAGTGCAATCAAGTGTCTCTGACGGTGGTGGTGCACACCCGCCGTCAGACACAACGCTGTACTATGAAGGGTCCGGTGCCAGTACCGACGCCCACGAGTGGGCCCCCCTTGCTTGGGCAGGGCCCAGCATTTGCAATCTTTACCTCTCCCTGCTCCTCCGCTGTGTAATCTGGGCCGTCAAATCCATACTGTGCCTGACACCGTCTGAGCCTGCCTCCTGATGTATAGACATATATTTTGAATGTGTACGCTATCCATACATGTTATCTGGGGATACGGTACCCTTTCTAACCTTTGTGCAATCACGTGCAATCCATACTGGGCCTAACACCGTCTGAGCCTGCCTCCTGATGTATAGACATATATTTTGAATGTGTATGCTATCCATACATGTTATCCGGGGATACGGTACCCTTTCTAACCTTTGTGCAATCTCGTGCAATCCATACTGGGCCTAACACCGTCTGAGCCTGCCTCCTGATGTATAGACATATATTTTGAATGTGTACGCTATCCATACATGTTATCCGGGGATACGGTACCCTTTCTAACCTTTGTGCAATCACGTGCAATCCATACTGGGCCTAACACCGTCTGAGCCTGCCTCCTGATGTATAGACATATATTTTGAATGTGTACGCTATCCATACATGTTATCTGGGGATACGGTACCCTTTCTATCCTTTGTGCAATCACGTGCAATCCATACTGGGCGTAACACCGTCTGAGCCTGCCTCCTGATGTATAGACATATATTTTGAATGTGTACGCTATCCATACATGTTATCCGGGGATACGGTACCCTTTCTAACCTTTGTGCAATCACGTGCAATCCATACTGGGCCTAACACCGTCTGAGCCTGCCTCCTGATGTATAGACATATATTTTGAATGTGTACGCTATCCATACATGTTATCCGGGGATACGGTACCCTTTCTAACCTTTGTGCAATCACGTGCAATCCATACTGGGCCTAACACCGTCTGAGCCTGCCTCCTGATGTATAGACATATATTTTGAATGTGTACGCTATCCATACATGTTATCTGGGGATACGGTACCCTTTCTAACCTTTGTGCAATCACGGGCAATCCATACTGGGCCTAACACCGTCTGAGCCTGCCTCCTGATGTATAGACATATATTTTGAATGTGTACGCTATCCATACATGTTATCCGGGGATACGGTACCCTTTCTAACCTTTGTGCAATCACATGCAATCCATACTGGGCCTAACACCGTCTGAGCCTGCCTCCTGATGTATAGACATATATTTTGAATGTGTACGCTATCCATACATGTTATCCGGGGATACGGTACCCTTTCTCACCTTTGTGCAATCACGTGCAATCCATACTGGGCCTAACACCGTCTGAGCCTGCCTCCTGATGTATAGACATATATTTTGAATGTGTACGCTATCCATACATGTTATCTGGGGATACGGTACCCTTTCTAACCTTTGTGCAATCACGTGCAATCCATACTGGGCTTAACACCGTCTGAGCCTGCCTCCTGATGTATAGACATATATTTTGAATGTGTACGCTATCCATACATGTTTTCTGGGGATACGGTACCCTTTCTAACCTTTGTGCAATCACGTGCAATCCATACTGGGCCTAACACCGTCTGAGCCTGCCTCCTGAGACATATATTTTGAATGTGTACGCTATCCATACATGTTATCCGGGGATACGGTACCCTTTCTAACCTTTGTGCAATCACGTGCAATCCATACTGGGCCTAATACCGTCTGAGCCTGCCTCCTGATGTATAGACATATATTTTGAATGTGTACGCTATCCATACATGTTATCTGGGGATACGGTACCCTTTCTCACCTTTGTGCAATCACGTGTAATCCATACTGGGCGTGAGAACGGCTGGCGAGCTGTTAAGCAAGCTACAGCACCTGTGGTTTGCACACGTAAGTTTTTAATTTTTTCAGGAATGACGGTTAGGCCTAATTCCGGAACTGCGGTTGACCTGCACTTACTGGGAAATCATCGTTCGCGGGTAATAATTGTAATCAGTGATCCCCATCACTAACGTTGTTCAGCGGGTTATCTGCACCTGTAAGCGACAAACGCTGGCCTTTTCAGTGTAGCGCACATGCAGCCACGGACATGTAAGGGCATGACACACCAGTTATTGGCCAATCTCATGTGCCAGAGCCTCACGTGTCCCTCTAGTAAGCCGGACTCGGACCACGGGGCATGACGGAGTCTCATTCGTTAACGGAATTAAGCTTGCAATGTGTGCATCTGTTCTGTAGCTGGCATGGTTGAGGTTTCCCAGGTGGAGTCGAATTTAACCGTAGGCTCCACTCCTGGTGGTGCCCTTCTGGACATTACTTTAAGGTTCAGCTTTGCAACAATACTGCCCACGTAAAACAAACACTTTGCCTTCATGAACGCTGTTTGGAGGGTCATGACTCGTGGGAATAACGCCGCCCGATCAGTTAACCTGCTAGAGAGATTGTTCGTTGCTCCCAAGCATGACATCACACTCCCTAGGAGGAAGGTAATGCCACTGTGGCGACCGTACTCCTGGGGGCGACACAAGTGCACTGATGCCCAGCCACTGCTCGATGAATCTGCTGGTACATTGACCCAGACCACTACATTCCCCTCGCACGCTACACGGCCTGAATCTGACCCTGATGAAACTCAGGTTACCCTTCCCATATACAGTTCCATCTTACACGGTGACAAAGAGGAAGCTGCAGATGAAGTGCAGGTTCGGCCCACCCGCCATCAGACACACCACCGTACTATCAGGGGCCCTGTGCCAGTGCCGTCGCCAACGAGTGGGCCCCCCCTGCTTGCTCAGGATCACAGCACTTGCAAGGTTGAAATACTGTGCAGTGAGATGGAAGATGGGGACGACGAGGAGTCCAGACTAGTACAGGGATTCCCTAGCGAGGAGACTTATTTGATTGTTTTCAATGTTGGGACAGCAATTTTTGGGGAGCACTATACTCTGGAGAATGATAGATGGGGCCCATCATACACTGGAACATTCCAAAGGTGGACATCAGACACTGGAGCAGCATTTACAGGGCCCATTATACACTAGAGCATTAGAAATGGGGCCCATTATGTTTGGAGCATTATTTGGGCCCATAAGACAGTGGAGCTTCATCCATGGGGACCAACATATACTGTAGCATTATGTGGAGCTCATCATATACTGTTTCAAACATTATATGGGAACAATGATTCTGTATGGAGAAATAGATGGGCCTCGTCATGAGATGTAAAAAGTGAAGTATTTTTCATTGTACTATACCGCTATTTCTCTGCCGTATCGGAGCATGATGAGTTGTGGTATGTGTTAAAGGGGCGCTCTTTCGCCCAGGGCACATGAAAACCTGGAGCCAGCCCCCCCCCACAACTTTAGCCAAATAACCCCCATTTTTCAGTGCGTAACTTGTATTATGAAGTTAATTAAGGTTGACAAGCTTAAGTAAGAAGAATTGATGCTTTTGGCATTCAAATGGGCACTGTAGGTGTGTTTCCTGTCCTCCTCTCACTGCCGACTTTTATTCCCCATTGACTTACATTGGGTTTCGTGTTTCGGGACGACCCCGACTTTTCCCTATAATCGGACGATCTTGCTCGACCCGACTTTTGGAAAATTCGGGTTTCACGATACGAAACTCGACCCTAAAAAACCAAAAGTCACTCAACTCTAGAGGAGATATATTGCAAGAGGAGGCTGAGAGAAGAGAGATACTGCAGGATAGGGTTACATACATGGGGCTGAGAGGGAGGATATATTGGAGGAGGGGACTGTATATAGAGAGGCTGAGAGGATAGATATACTGCAGGATGGGGTTATTTACATGGGTTGGAGAGGACTGATATTTACAGTGTTGCAGAGGGAGTTGTTTAAACAGGGACTGAGAGTAGAGATATACTACAGGAGAGGGGGTGAAAGGAGCAACATATTGCAGAAGGGTGCTCAAATTTTTCATGTCGAAATGGACACAGTAATAGTGGCCTCGGAACAGAATGAAACTTTTTTTTATTTCACGCTTTCATTGCAAAGATATTAGAAAAGTATTTGGTACCTAATGAGTTAGCTTTTGTTAAGTCCAAATGGGTGATATCAGGGAGTTATAACTCATACAGGGAGAAGGAGTACACTCCCCCAGTGAAAACACCCACTTGGACTTAACTAAAGTTAACTCCTTGGCTGCAAATATTTGATTGCTAATATTTCCGTAATGGAGAGGCAAAATTCAAAACAAACAAAAATGTTTATTCCACTATACAGCCACTATTACATTGTGTACCCAGTTAAACAAGAAAAACTTGGTGAAAGGTCCTCTTTAACTTCTTCACCAACCGCCAACATAAATAAATTTAGATGGAACCCCAGAAGCAAGTGCTCAGGATAGAGCACAAGATAAATGTGATACAAAATCTATCTATATATATATATATATAAATGAGTGTGTGTGTGTATCAAGCCTCGCCCCACATTATGATGTCATAATGGTTGCCATGGTGATGCTGATGTCATAATAGGTTGCAATGGCGAAGATGATGTCATAATGGTTGCATGGTGACGATGTCATAATAGGTTGCAATGGTGACAGTTATGTCATAATGGTTGCCATGGTGACGATTATGTCACAATACGTAGCCATGGTGACGATGAGGTCATAATGGTTACCATGGCGAAGATGATGTCATAATGGATATATGGGCACGGAACTATGGGATGGAGGATATGTATGATGGGAATATGGGCACTGAACTATGGGATGGAGGATATATATAATGGGTATATGGGCACGGGACTATGGGATGGTGGATAATCATTATAATTTGTTAAAACTAAACACAGTTAGTTACTATGCCCGGGCAGCGCCGGGCTCTTCAGCTAGTATTATATAAAATGTTCCCAATAAAATCATCAACTCAATCCAAACAAAAAATAACACAGCAGCACAAAGGCTCTAGCCCCACACCCCAAAAAAAAATTTTGTCAAGAAAATTCTGCATTTCCAAATCCAAATGATTCCCTCCTTCTGAGCACCACAGTGTGCCTAAACCACATTTTAGTCTACATGTTTGGTATTTCTGTAGTGATGAGACCCCACTTAATTTGCAGAGTGCATGTCTCCAGAAACAAGAGCTGGGCACAATGTATGGACACTACAATGTTACAGGACACAACTGTCCTGTCCTGGCTCCCAGCCCAACTAACTCCAGGAAGCTCCATAACTTAAGGGGGTTTTACACATAGAGATATCGCTAACAATATCGCTAAAGCATCACCGATTTGGTGACGCAGCAGCGATATCGCTATGTGTGATACTTACCTCCGACCGGCTCCCCCGCTGTCCATCGCTGATCGCACGAGATCACGCAGCTCCATTTCTCGTTGGGCGCTTCCTGCTGGCGCCGACGAGCGACGCGTGGACGCGGACGAAGGACGTCAGGATCGCCGCATCTAAAAGGTAAGTATCGTCCGCTGTATCGCTGCTGCATCGCTGTGAGATCTTCCTGTGTGGCAGCTCACTAGCGGTCATTTAGCGATGCACCAGCAATCCTGACTGGGTCATATCGCTGGTCGAGATTGCTGGTGCATTGCTAAATGTAAAGGGGCCTTTACTCTCAGTTGGCCCCTCCTAATTAACTAAATCCTACTTACTCTATTGTCTTACTCTATCGTGCCTAAATCTAGTTGGCTAAATCTATATCCTACGCTTTCCCTACATCTATACAATACAGGAATATATATATATATATATATATATATATGGCATTCCACAATATAGTGACATAATGTACACTATAAGACATATATGAGGTATATCAATTGTACGGAGACATAGGCGAACAGGCCATAAACTAGCCTCTGTACCCCCTTACACACCTCCGTCCTTAAAACATGGTGATTCTTAACTATACTTTGCTGGCAGAATATAACTTTTAATTTAACAGTGGATTTCACAGTTCAAATACAAAGGGTATACGGCAAAATTAAAACGCAAGTTTACCTTCTATAAACTTCTTTCATTTGGAGAAAGTCCTTTGGCTCTACATAAGAGTCCATAAAACACACATTTAATTTTATATAAAACCTATTTATACCCAGGCAAAGTCTTTTGGGCTCCATGTAAGTGTCCGTTTCCTAGAACAGGTGACGGGATACAGTCCTCGAGCTAGCACCACAAGTCTAAATAAGAGTCTCTTTGCTCTACCAGAGTTCATGTTTTTTTTAAAATAAACCTATAATGGTAAGTTCTTCCTCCTCCCTCCTTTGCAGAGCGTATGGTCCTTTATTGCACATGGGATGTGTGGGGAGGAGGACCCCCATATAGTGTTTGGGCCGGAACCAAGGGGACCGCCATCAGAGTTATTGAAGGAAGCACAACAGGGGAATTACAAAGGGAGACATGCGACTGAGGTTGTCAGGGCAACAGGGGGAGGGGCTAGGGTAAAAGGAGCAGGGGACTCGCTGAAGTCGCAGTTGGGGAAGAGAGGGAGTGAAGGCAAGACGCAGGGTGACTTGCAGGGGCACCAAGAGGAGCCTGCGAGGAGAAAGCGATCGATTTACCAACAAGAGAGACGTGAGAGACTGTGCCCAGAGACTGCTCCCCGCTTCCGTTCTGAGAGAATTATCCCCGCTAACCCCCGCCTTGAAGGGAGAGGAACTATACCTCCGGTTGTGGCCGTGACTACCGGTAACCAGGCCTCAGAGACCTGGGCCCTTCCCCCCAGCCTTCCCCCATCACACCGACCCAGCCATCATCGGCCTCAAGATACGCCACATTGTCACAGGCGGGATAAAAGGCTCGCTACCCTGACTTAGGAAGAGACTCCTTGGTAAAGGACGGCTACAGGCCGTGCGCCACCTCCATCATTTACTTCAGGGCCCGTTGAGCCCCAACGGCATTGTTTTCTTCAGGGCCTGTTGCGCCCCAGCGGCAGTGTTTTCTTCAGGGCCTGTTGCGCCTCAGTGGCAGCGTTTTCTTCAGGGCCTGTTGCGCCCCAGCGGCAGCGTTTCCTTCAGGGCCTGTTGCGCCCCAGCGGCAAAGTTACCTACAGGGCCTGTTGCGCCCCAACGTCGCCGTTTCCTTCAGGTCCTGTTGCGCCCCAGTGGCAGTGTTTCCTTCAGGGCCTGTTGCGCCCCAACGGCAGCGTTACCTTCAGGGCCTGTTGCGCCCCAACGCCCCCGTTTCCTTCAGGGCCTGTTGCGCCCCAACATCCTCATTTTCTTCAGGGCTTGTTGCGCCCCAATGGTATTATTTTCTTCAGGGCCTGTTGCCCTCACCGACGTCACTTTCCTCAGGACAGCCACCTCAGCGACCTCAACGCGGCCACGCTACTGAACCTCGCAGTCCCTGGAAGGCTAAGTGAACCTAGATTTGGTTAAGTTTGTTGAGTCCCTGCGTGGACTGTTGGTGCTGTTTCTTTATCCTTGTTTTTTTCAGCCTAGCCCATCGGCTAGAGTTATATAAACGTGATTTCGAAAACCACCATTCGTCTAGTGTCTCGTCACTGCATCCTGCGAACCTGTCAGACCCTACATTTGGCGTAGTCGGCAGGATGCAGTCTCCGAGCATAGACGGTGGTGGCGCAGGTCAGGGGGAAGCTGTAGAATCTGTAAATAATGAGGGCCCCTGTACTAGCATTTCATTGGGGGCCATGCTGAACAACCTGCCTAGATTTTCCGGCTCCAATACTATGCTATGGAGCTGGACAGAACGAATGCGGGGGCTCTTTCGGATGCACCCAATGACCCCTGACCTGGAAGCTGAAGTGGCACTCATGGCCCTAGACGGGGAGATGCGGAGGTCAGTGATGTTGAAACCTCCGGGGCACCGCAACACTTTTGAAAAAGTGTTGCAGATAGTGGAACAGACCCACGGAGATCCCACTGATGTGGGAGAGTTAAGGACCCGTCTGTTTAGTCGGATGCAGGCAGAGGGGAAGACGATTACTCAGTATATGAATGTGCTCCAAGAATTGCATACAGCTATTGAAAGAAAAGATGGGGTCGGGGTAGGACCTGTTGACATTACCCTACGTGACCTACTGGTGACTGGACTGCGAGATCCACTGATAAAACAGACATTACGGGAACAGATCAGAATGAATCCCCAAATAGATTTTTCAGAAGTGGGAAGTCAGGCACGGGTTCGGGAGCAAGAGCAGGGGATGGCGGTCCCCGTGGGGAAGGTCCGAGGTGTGGAGGCCTCCTCGAACACAGTTGAGGAACCCCAGTGGGTGGAGGAGATGAAGCGAGAATTGAAAAATATTAAGAGCGAGTTGGCTGAAGTAAAGAGAAGAACCGAACCAGAGACTGGACGACCCAGTGTTAATCCCGGTCCCTGGGGGGTCACATTCTCCGCGGGGTGGTCAACCTATACCGGCCCGGTGTTATGAGTGTGGAGAACCAGGCCACTTCGCCCGAGAGTGTCCGCGGCGTGGGAGATACCCACCCCGGTGGCCATTAAACTAAAGGGCTCCGGGCTGGGGGGACGCCGCTCGGAGCCGAAAACCACAACTAGGAGTGGTAGAAGTCCCGAAGATTTGATAGCGAAGTGTCCGGTAGTTTGGGCAGAAGTAGAGGGCCAGGCCGTCCGGTGTCTGGTGGACACAGGGTCACAAGTAACCACTATGCCCGCAGCGTACTTTCAACGAAACTTTCCAGAGGCAGCAAGGCCTCAGTGGGGACCCATGATTAGACTAGTAGCTGCTAACCAACTGCCGGTCCCGGTTGCCGGGGTAGTGTGGGTGCAGATGACGTTGTGCGGTAAACCCCTTGGCCGCAGAGGGGTGGTGCTGACTCAAGGAGAAGCTGATCAACGACACCCCGTCACCCTAGGCATGAATATTTTAAAAGAGTTTGGTAAACTGTTGCTTAATGATCCCACACAAAGGACACTGAAGCTGTGGGGTTCTCGCACAGCTCAGGGACAGGTATTCCAGCAGCTGGTGCGAGGTGCGCGGGTGGATCGGGACTGCCAGGAGGGTGAAGCTCTGGGTAAGGTCATCGCGTCAGCGGCACCCCTGCTTGTGCTGCCTCCTGGACAGACAATGGTGGCCCTGCCAATTCGGGCCCCGATACCTTTGGAGGGCGTAGAGGTGCAGGTGGAGCCGTGTTACTCAGAGCACTTACCTCCTGGCATACTCGTGGCTCGTTCCCTCGCTACGGTGCAAAAAGGAACCGTCCTGGTCCGCTGCATTAACCTTGAAGACCGAGATACCATTCTGAAAGCCCGGACTGTACTGGCCAAACTAGTAAAGCCTTTAGAAGAAGTGCTGCCCGCTCCTGCGGTTCAATTACGAGTACACCCCGAGGATCCTTGGGAGGTAACAATATGAACCTTACAGGCCCACGAAGTCTCGACACAAGAGAAGGGCCGAAATATTTTGGAGCAGATGCGGGCCGAGCTTTCTGGACTAACTGCGGCCCAACTTTCACAAGTAAAAGCATTGCTGGGACAGTACCACAAAGTATTTGCTAGCCATGAGGATGACTTTGGGTGTACCACCGCCATCACTCATGAGATCCCCACAGCAGAAGCGGCCCCTATCCGAGAACGATATCGACAGATCCCACCACAACTCTATCAAGAGGTGAAAGCTTTGCTGGCTCAGATGCTGCAAAAAGGGGTGATACGGGAAAGTCAAAGCCCTTGGGCGGCCCCCATCGTGTTGGTCCGGAAGAAAGATGGTACACTACGATTCTGTGTGGATTATCGTAAATTGAATGCTTGCACTATTAAAGACTCACACCCACTGCCCCGCATAGAAGAATCTCTGTCTGCATTGGGCAAAGCAACATATTTTTCGACCCTGGACTTGGCCAGTGGGTACTGGCAGGTGCCCATGTCAGAAGAGGACAGAGCTAAGACGGCGTTCATAATGCCCATGGGACTGTTTGAGTTTAATCGTATGCCATTCAGGCTGGCCAATGCCCCCGGGACCTTTCAGCGATTGATGGAGCGATGTCTAGGAGATCTCAATTTTGAGGCCACGTTGATCTACCTGGACGACATCATTGTCTATGCCGCCTCCTTCGAGGACCACCTGAAGCGGTTGGGACAGGTACTCAGCTGGCTGCAAAAGTACGGGTTGAAGGTGAAGCCTCAGAAATGCCACCTATTTCGCTCTCAGATTGAGTATCTGGGTCATGTCGTTTCGGCAGAGGGTGTGAGGCCGTCCCGGGAGAAGGTTGCTGCTATCCAGGAATGGCCTACCCCCGAGACGGTGAAAGACGTGCGGGCTTTTCTGGGGTTAGCTGGATATTACTGTCGTTTCGTAAAGAATTTTGCATGTCGAGCTCGAGCCCTGCATGACCTGCTGAAGGGGGCTCCCGCTGGGGCCAATGGGTGAAAAATCCAGTGGCAACACCCTCAGGAAGAGGCCTTCCGAGATTTTAAGGCTGCACTCTCGGATGCCCCAGTGTTGGCTTATGCGGATTTCTCTCAGCCGTTCATCTTGCACACTGATGGGAGTCTTCACGGGCTAGGGGCTGTGTTGTCACAGGTTCAGGATGGCCGGGAGAGGGTGATCGCTTATGGAAGCCGTTCACTCCATGAACTCTGAGCGTAACTCTGACAATTACAGCTCTTTTAAGCTAGAGCTCCTCGCAGTGGTGTGGGCTATGACGGAGAGATTCGCAGAGTACCTAGAGGGCTCCGAGGTGGTAGTGCGAACTGACAACAACCCACTGGCTCATTTGGAAAATGCCAAGTTGGGGGCTTTGGAGCAGCGATGGGTGGCCCGAATGGCGAAGTACAATTACAAGATTATTTACAAAAGAGGGGCCGAGAATGTTCATGCAGATGCTCTCTCCAGGATTCGACATACAACTCCCGGACGGACTCGAGATGAAGAATTAGAAGGAGAGGAAATACCGTTCGCTCTTACCGCTGCCGTGCTCACCAATGTGGATGCAAAAGTATCTTCCCCAGAGGCCCACAGGGGCATCCTGGAACAATCTCGGGATAAGTGGATACAACAGCAACAAGAAGATGAAGAAGTTGGACTTCTCCGGACATGGGTCGCCGCTGGTCAATTACCCACTGATACTCAACGACAAACTTTGACCCAAGACCTGTCGCTGATGCTGCGACAATGGGAGAGGCTGATTATCCGAAAGGGACTACTGTACCGTAAAATCACTTCGCAAACAACCTCAACGACTGTTTGGCAGGTGGTTACACCCGGAGCTCAACTACACGAGCTGGCTCAAGAGGCTCACGAAAAAGGGGCCCACTTTGGAGTCAAAAAGACTTTGCAATGGTTACAACAGAAAGTTTATCACCCACGCTTGTCGGCTGTTGTGGAAGAAGTTTGCCGTACCTGCCGCTTATGTGAATTGGCCAAACCGCCTGCTCAGAGGGCCACAACACAGACGATTGTGACTTCAGCACCCTTTGAGCTCCTGACGGTGGATTATCTGCACATTGGGCCCGCATTCCAGGGATACGAACACTGCCTCGTCATGGTGGATCATTTCACCAAGTTCACTGTGGTCACCCCTACTCGAGACCAGACCGCGGAGTCAGCCGCCTCCGCAATTTACAGAAACTTTATACAAGTGTACAGCTGTCCTCAACGTATACATTCCGACCAGGGAGCATGTTTTTTGGGGAAAGTTATGGAGGAACTACATCATCTTTATGGGATTGATAAATCCCGGACCACACCATATCACCCGCAAGGGAATGGGGCTTGTGAGCGATTTAATAGGACATTGATTCAAATGCTACACACTCTGGAGAGTGACAAGAAAGCTCGTTGGCCTGAATATGTTTCTGAATTAGTATGGGTTTATAATAATCGGGTACATCGAGTTACGGGCTATACTCCTTATTTCCTGCTGTTCGGACGAGAGGGTAAAGGGATCACGGAGGTAGAGTTGGACCCCGAAGAGCCTCGGCCCTGGACCTTGAGTGTCATCTTGGGTCCGAAATCATCGCCACAGGCTGCAAACTCTTCACCGAATTGTACATACCAAACTTCAAGACTGGGAACACCCAGGGAAGAATACAAACTCCCCTCCCCATCTCCAAAGCGGGGACCGTGTGCTTGTACTAGATCAGAATAAACTGGAGTCACGTTGGGAAGAGAGTCCTTACCGGGTACTACGCCGTATCCATCCAGAAGGACCTGTGTACGAAATACGGCCCGAGCAGGATGAAGCACTGCCCACCCGCATTGTGCATCGTAATATGCTGCGCCCGTGTATTTCCACCGACCCGAAGCAACTGGAACCTGTCCCGAAGACATCCAAACCGGAGTCCATATGCTGGGACTTGGAAGATGAGGATTTCCCTCCAGTTCCCAAGGGCCCTCCACCCAATAATGAGCCAGTTGACACAATTAACCCACCAGCACCATGCAGCCCACCGACGTCCACCACCCCAGAAGATTCCACCCCAGTCGAACTTAGACGCTCCGAGCGGTCAACAGCCGGCAAACCCCCCGAACGGTATGAACAAGATCAGTTCGTATGGCAACAAATATTAACACCTTTACAGGCCAATCTTAATAGACTAACTCCCTCGCCCGAGGACTGGCGAGCTTACAGGGTGGGGGAATGTGGGGAGGAGGACCCCCATATAGTGTTTGGGCCGGAACCAAGGGGACCGCCATCAGAGTTATTGAAGGAAGCACAACAGGGGAATTACAAAGGGAGACATGCGACTGAGGTTGTCAGGGCAACAGGGGGAGGGGCTAGGGTAAAAGGAGCAGAGGACGCGCTGAAGTCGCAGTTGGGGAAGAGAGGGAGTGAAGGCAAGACGCAGGGTGACTTGCAGGGGCACCGAGAGGAGCCTGCGAGGAGAAAGCGATCGATTTACCGACAAGAGAGACGTGAGAGACTGTGCCCAGAGACTGCTCCCCGCTCCCGTTCTGAGAGAATTATCCCTGCTAACCCCCGCCTTGAAGGGAGAGGAACTATACCTCCGGTTGTGGCCGTGACTACCGGTAACCAGGCCTCAGAGACCTGGGCCCTTCACCCCAGCCTTCCCTCATCACGCCGACCCGGCCATCATCAGCCTCAAGATACGCCACATTGTCACAGGCGGGATAAAAGGCTCGCTACCCTGGCTTAGGAAGAGACTCCTTGGTAAAGGACGGCTACAGGCCTTTCTGGGGAACTGCGTCATCACCGCGTGCCACCTCCATCATTTACTTCAGGGCCCGTTGAGCCCCAATGGCATTGTTTTCTTCAGGGCCTGTTGCGCCCCAGCGGCAGTGTTTTCTTCAGGGCCTGTTGCGCCCCAGCGGCAGTGTTTTCTTCAGGGCCTGTTGCGCCCCAGCGGCAGCGTTTTCTTCAGGGCCTGTTGCGCCCCAGCGGCAGCGTTACCTACAGGGCCTGTTGCGCCCCAACTTCCCCGTTTCCTTCAGGGCCTGTTGCGCCCCAGCGGCAGTGTTTCCTTCAGGGCCTGTTGCGCCCCAGCGGCAGCGTTACCTTCAGGGCCTGTTGCGCCCCAACGCCCCCGTTTCCTTCAGGGCCTGTTGCGCCCCAACATCCTCGTTTTCTTCAGGGCTTGTTGCTCCCCAACGGTATTATTTTCTTCAGGGCCTGTTGCCCCCACCGACGTCACTTTCCTCAGGACAGTCGCCTCAGCGACCTCAACGCGGCCACGCTACTGAACCTCGCAGTCCCTGGAAGGCTAAGTGAACCTATATTTGGTTAAGTTTGTTGAGTCCCTGCGTGGACTGTTGGTGTTGTTTCTTTATCCTTGTTTTGTTCAGCCTAGCCCATCGGCTAGAGTTATATAAACGTGATTTCGAAAACCACCATTCGTCTAGTGTCTCGTCACTGCATCCTGCGAACCTGTCAGACCCTACAGCTGCTCTTACCTAGGGATAAAGTTCAGGTTAACCCCTTAGTGACGGAGCCAATTTGCAGCTTAATGACAGGCCAATTTTTACAATTCTGACCACTGTCACTTTATGAGGTTATAACTCTGGAACGCTTTAACGGATTCCGCTGATTCTGAGAAGGTTTTATCCTGACATATTGTACTTCATGTTAGTGATAAAATTTCTTCGATATGACTTGCATTTATTTATGAAAAAAGGAAATATCGCAAAAATTTTTAAAATTTTGCAATTTTCAAACTTTTAATTTTTATGCCCTTAACTTAGAGAGATATGTCACAAAAAATACTTAATAAATAACATTTCCCACATGTCTGCTTTATATCAGCACAATTTTGGAACCAACATTTTTTTTTGTTAGGAAGTTATAAGGGTTAAAAGTTGACCAGCGATGTCTCATTTTTACAACAAAACAATTTTTTTTAAACAAACAATTTTTTTTAAGGGACCACCTCACATTTGAAGTCACTTTGAAAGGTCAATATCACAGAAAATACCCAAAGTGAAGCGATTCTAAAAACTGCACCCCCTCATGGTGCTCAAAACCACATTCAAGTAGTTTATTAACCCTTTAAGTGCTTCACAGGAACTGAAGCAATGTGGAAGGAAAAAATTAACATTTAACTTTTTTTAAAAACATTTTACTTCAGAACCAATTTTTTTTATTTTCACAAGTGTAGAAAGAGAAAATGAGCCACAACATTTGTTGTGCAATTTCTCATGAATACGCTGATACCCCATATGTGGGGGTAAACCACTGTTTGGGCGCACAGTAGGGCTTGAAACGGAAGGAGCACAGTTTGACTTTTTCAATGCAGAATTGGCTGGAATTGAGATCAGATGCCATGTTGCATTTGGAGAGCCCCTGATGTGCCTAAACAGTGGAAACCCCCAACAAGTGACCACATTTTGGAAACTAGACCCCTTAAGGAACTTATCTCGATGTGTGTGGTGAGCACTTTGAACCGACAAAAATTATCTTTTTGATCCCAAATTTTTATTTTTACAAGGGTAACAGGAGAAATTAACCACCAAAGTTGTTGTGCAATTTGTCCTGAGTATGCACATACCCCATATGTGGGGATAAACCACTGTTTGGGCGCATGGCTGAGCTCAGAAGGGAAGGAGCACCGTTTGACTTTTTCAATGCAGAATTGGCTGGAATTGACATTGGACGCCATGTCACGTTTGGACAGCCCCTGATGTGCCCTTACAGTGAAAAACCCACACAAGTGACACCATTTTGGAAACTCGACCCCTTAAGGAACATTTGTGGTCCAATTTCTCCTGTTAGCCCCGTGAAAATAAAAAATAGCGAGGTAAAAAATCATTTTCGTGGAAAAAAAAATTATGCTACCGACCCCACTGTAAACCACTGCCGAATGAATGACTTTACTGATGCCAGTGAGGCTGCGCAGAGTCTCTGGCTGACCTGAGGTGAACTCAGGAGCGTGGGAAAAAGTTCATAAACTTTCCCACGCTTATTAGTTCATCTCCGGTCAGTCAGGGAGGCCAAAAACAATGGTCCCTCTCTAGGCTATTAATATATGCCCTCACTCACTGGCTTTCCCTCTCTGGTGGGGGAAATTACCGCAGGAACCTACACAATTTTTTTCAACGAATTTACCCGTTAATTTAACACCTACATGTCCAAAATTTTACACACATACCCTAATCTAATTATTAGTCAAAGACATATAAAAAACTCAATGAAATGAAATTGTTTACTGTATGTAAACCACGTGTCATTTCATGTTGGGTTTTGTAATAATTTTACAGAAGCCAGCAATGGGTTTTGCGGTTATTATGCTATGTAGAACTCTTTGAAATATAAATATATATGTGTGTCTCAATGACATGTATATACATATATGTATTCTATGTGTATATCTATTCTTTCTATTCTTTATTAAACATGTCAGTGTGATTTTACTGTATCGCAAAATGAATTGCCGGCTTTTGTTAAAGGACACCGGTGCGTATTTCTCGCAAGTCACACTTGTGGTCCGTGTGTAATCTGATTTTTTTCTCGCATCCATAGACTTGCATTTAAAACGGGGGAGAAAAAATCGGATGATGGGAGCTGCCCCATAGATTAACATTGGGACGAGAGCAATGTGATTTTTTATCGCATAGCACTCTTCCATTTCTCTCACTAGTTTCTCGCCTAATAACGGCAATCGCAAAAGCAGGGTCAGTAAAAACTGACCCGATTCATGTTCTTTGGGGTCTCGGTTCTTTAGTGCTCGGAGATTTAGTTTTCGTCGTCTCATCTGCATGATTTGTGACTGCTAGACAGCTTGAATACATGTGTGGAATGCCTGTTTGTTAGGGAATTCCCACATGTATTCAGCCTGTCTACAAGTCGCAAATCATGCAGATTAGACGACGAAAACTAAATCTCCGAGCACGCCAAAATACACGGAGGACACCCAAGAATGCTTGGGAAAACCCGAGCAACGAGTATACTCACTCATCACTACAGATAACCCCTCAGGGTTAGGATCCTGCAATCCAGCAGGGGAGGCGCAACAAGCTCAACAAAACTTGCAGGGGGAGAAAAACAATGCACAACAGAATTGCTCAATGTTAAACCGTGGCCTGTACCGGTCACTCTGCACCCGACTCCGGTGCTACAGGGCTCCTCTGCCCACAGGGATGCAGAACAGTCCCATTCCTTTTTGCTCTGGTGCAATAAGCACAACTTTTCAAAGGGGACAATATCAGTTATTGTCCTAGCGGCACACGTCCCGTGCCACTCTATCCTACATAAGGCTACGTGCCCGTACTCCAGCTGATGATGGCAGCTCCGCCACCGCAGGTGTCATATTCCCCAGCCGCAGTGACAGGGGATGGGCAGGCCTTGGTCGTTTTGCGACCCGTGAGCAGGGGGCCGACTGTGCCTGCTCCGGGCCCACATACAGCTCTAAATCGTCCTCCTGGAGTAAGTCAACCACCATGGCTAAGTACCCCCAAGGGCCATCCTCTTTGAAGAAAGTGACCAAGTCTCCTTCCCTCAGGGGTCTTTGAAATTTCACCCAACTGGCGTTGACATACACCTTATCATTGGTGTCCAACTCGCGGATGAAGCCGTAACTGTACGTTGGGTTGGTATGCACCAAAGGCCGCTGGTCCGTCATCCAGCCATTGCGCTCCTCCTGGTCAGCACAGCTCCGCCCAGATCTCCTTTTCCTACTGTTTCTTTCTCTCAATCACCAACGTAATCTCATGCCACCTGCCCAGGGGACGGGAAGGGACCCTCTCCTAAGTATCAGTGTGATGGACCAAGTGATGGGGTGCTGTTGAAGATAGGCCTACACTGCGGGGTCTGGGACCAAAGGTCACTCACCGCTCCGTGACCGTCTGGTTCCTCTGCCACAGCTGCTGCGCTCTCCGGCTCAGGTTCCTGCACAGCTGGTTCTTTTGGTTCAGGCTCCAACTCTTCGAGGTCAGGTTCCTCCAACACAGGCTCTTCCTGTTCAGGCCTCCCACTGACAAGCTCCAGCAGGGTGGTCTCTCCATCTGGTTGACCGACCTCCTCCAGCTTGCGATGATGCTTCTCTGGTTCTGGCAGCCACCAGCACTGCTTCTCCGCAAGTACGGGGAACCCGGTGGGCCAATACCTGTCGGTAACTCCCCACAGCCTTCCGGGTCGGGTCTTCTCCTCCGTCTGCTGCCATTTCCATTCAATGCGACTCAACTCGTCCAGTTTAGTCACAGAAACAGAACAAGGTTTTTCACAAAACTTCACCATTCTGTTCCCGCTACTGTCCCTCACTTCTCTAGGAATATCTCAGGGTCGTACCATCATCTTCGGTACCGCAGCTTCTTGTCTGGTCAGCCCAACCTGCTTCAGGATTTCCCTGTTCGTTTCACCCTGGATGTTTAGGGTTGTTCCCACAAAGTTAGCCGCTACCATGTTGATGCTGTCCTGTATTCCTCCACCACCTTGTGACTATCAGCCCATAGGCCCTGGACGGCTGGGTTCCCAGCTTTAACGTTACAAGACACAACTGTCCTGTCCTGGCTCCCAGCCCTATCTAACCAACTCCAGGAAGCTCCCTTATCTTACTCCAAGTTGGCCCCTCCTAACTAACTAAATCCTATTGGCTTGGCCTACTTCTATCTTACTCCATTGTGCCCCCCTAGTGGGCTAAATCTATATCATACACATTCCCTATATCTATACAATACTGAAGTATATATATACAAGGCATTACACAATATAATGGCATACACTCTAAGACATATGAGGTACATCAATTGTACAGAGACATAGGGGCGTGTGCAAGGCAAGCATGTTATAAACTAGCCTCTGTACCCCCTTACACACCCCTAGATAAATTAATTGAGAAGACTAGTTTGCAAAATAGGGTAACTTTTGGGGGTTTCTGCTGTTCTGAAAACTCAGGGGCTCTTGCAATGTGACAAGGCAACCGCAAACCATAACAGCAAAATTCTTCACTCCAATTCATATCACTCCAACGGTGCTCTTTCCCTTCTAAGCTTTACTCTGTGCCTAAAAAGTAGCTTTTGACCACTTATGGGATATTGGCGTACTCAGGAGAAATTGCGGAACAAATTTTACTATCCGTTTTCTCCTATTACTAGTAATGGACGAGCATGCTTGCCACTGCTCGATACTCAATTGAGCATCAGAGTTCTCAGACGTGCTCAACAGCGCCATGCTCTAGTGCCCACACCACATATTTCTCTGCTGTTCGACAGCCAATAAACATGGGGGGATTGTATTCCATACACGGTAATGCTGTAGCCATATTTTGATTGACAGCCACATTGTGTCAAAGAGTTTTATATAATAGGAGGAGAGGAGATGCTTGGCACACTGTCCTCTGAAAGCAGTTCAGGAAGAGTTGATCGAAAAGGAAAGGGAGATTAGAGCAAGCGTATAGGCAGTGTTTACTTGATATAGCATTACTTGTATATCACTATTAAAACAAAAGTCCTTTCAGGGCTATATACTATCCTTTCTCTGGTAAAATTGCTGTTCCACCTCTTGTTCCTGTGGTGGATAGGGATAGTAAAATGGTGCAATACCAAAAGGCCCTAGTTGAACAATTATTACAAATGTTCCCATATGACAATGCTGGCAGTAGAGGTCATAGTTCATTGGGCAAACAAGGAGGAGAGAGGAGACACACACCAGGTCCAACAGAGGCACCGAACACTATCAAAGGTCTGGAACAGTTTCATTAGCAGCTCCCAGTGCCCAGACCCAGAGGTATGCGGTTGCTTGACAAATAAGGAAAAGATTTTGAAGATGGCGAAGGAGTACCTTGCTGATTCTACCAGCGTCCTCCATAATTCCTCTGTGATGTACAACTATTGGGTATCCAAGCGGGACATGTGGCCTAAACTGTCCTTCTATGTCTCGTAGGTTATGGCCTGTCCTGCCACTAGTGTTTTTTGTGGGTTTTTAGTGCCACAAGGGGCAGATAAACTGATAGATGCATCCACCTGTCAACTGAAAATGCTGATAGGCTGACTCTCATCAAAATGAACAAGGCCTGGATTGGCACAGACTCTTCAACCTCAGCAGTGTTACACAAAGCCAATTCAAATGTTCCTTTTTTTCTGTTGTATTTCCATGTACCCCTTCCCATCCAAAAAGGGTATCATAGTTTCTATTTTAAATTGTCCTCCTCTTCCTCCTCCACCATATCAAAAGGGTTATCATGCCTCCTTCTCTCTAAATTTTTAGAGTGTCATCAGGAAGCCCACACTCATAATTTTTGGAAGGTTATCATTCTGCCCTTGCTTCAAATGTTTAGAGGGCTATCATATGGCCCTCGAGCATAATTTTTAGAGGTCATCTTGCGGCCCTTGCTTCAATTTTTAGAGTGTCATCATGCAGCCCTCAGTCATAATTTTTAGAGGGTCATCAGGCGGCCCTCATTCAAAATTTTTAGTTGGTCAACATGCGGCCCTCGTTCCAAATTTTTAGAGGGTCATGATGCAGCTCTTACTCAAAATTTTTAGAGAGTCATCATGCATCACTCACTCCAGATTTTTAGAGGGACATCAGGCAGCCCTCACCCATATTTCTTTAGATAGTCATCAGGCAGATCTCACTAAAACTTTTTAGAGAGTCCTTATGCGGCTCTTGATCCAAATTTTTAGAGGGCTGTCTGGAGGCCCTCGGTCATAATTTTTAGAGGAGAAAAAACACCGTGAGCACAACTAGGGGGTGGTACTAAAGGTTAGGTTCCCAAACCATATAAACAGTAGTTATAAACCTAGCACTCAGCTTAATGTAATCAAAAGGAGATTTATTTGTAGTGCGCAAACAAAAACGTTTCGGTCAGTTGTGACCTTCTTCAGTTACATGCTGTACTAGTTATGTAGCAATAGGTTATATACCTATTGTATAGCTTGGTGTGCTCATAATTAATGCAATCTGTCCAGCACCATGTGTAATTTACTTAATGTAGCAAGTAGAGGGGGCAAAACGTGCCTCCAGACAGCATGTGTAATTAACTCCAGACATGGTATCCACCGCTGGTCTGGATACAGTGTCTGGAGGCACGTTTTGCCCCAACTTCTACATTAAGTAAATTACACATGCTGTCTAGTACCCAGCAACTGTGCGTGAATAGCAGTAAAGTTACTTACTTATAACTAGTCTACCCACACGATGCATAGGAACCTTTTGAACCACTTCCGGCCCCAGAGATCAAGTGCACACGCAACTTTCACATACACTACAATTGCGCCTTTATTTCTATGCTAATTCACTTATTAGTTGAATTACTATGGCATCGACAGACTGGGCGGACATCGGTCATTTTTCAACTACTCATTAAATGATTACTTGATTTAAGATAATAACTGAGATGTAACCGTCAGCTTCCTTATTTTGCGGGTGTAAAAGCTGTTTCCTTGTAAGGTCGCAGTAAGACGGCAGTATAAATTGGACCGCAATGCACAGACAGGTCGGCGGCTCTGTCGATCCGAGTGTGACACCTGCATTGAAATATATGCAGCCCTGACGCTCAGGTCGGGGGACCCAGTGGCCAGTCCGTGCACTGCTGTCTGTTCTTCTGATTTATACGGACTTCTGACTGAGCCCTAAAATCAAGTCAGTGTGTATTGAAAAATTTCACCACTGCACCTATTACCAGATGCTGCAGTTATTAGCCATCACGATGATGCTCAATAGCCAGCTTTCTCCACGTCTTGCCGCCTCGTCTTACCCTTAAGGCATGATCTGGGATTGTCAGTGCCTGACATTTTTAAGGGTAAAACTAAATAACAACGTAGAAAACAAAATAATAACTTATACATGCGCTTCTAAACAGGGTTAAGATTAGTTCTACTCCACATGGTAGAAAGTAATGAAAGGCGGAAGATAATTTGTTCTCTTTTAATTAATCTGGTTGTTAGCACAAGCAGTGACCATGATCCTTCCTTTCTTCATTATATGGCTGTAACGTATCGGACACATGAGCAGATGATTTACACTTTATACCAAACTCTGCCGGCAAATACATAATTCAAAATTTTGCAGTGAGGACGCTTTAATGTGAATTTCATGCTTTAAATAATTATCACATTGCATCTGCTAAAGACTTCTAATTTATCCTGTATTCGCAGTGTAGACACATCCGTAGCCCTCTAGGGATTTTCAAGTCATTCTTTTTATTTTTGTATTGTAAATAGAAGTAAATCATGTCCACATGTCTACAAAGTGCTGCAAAGAATACTAGAAGAATAATAAAAAAATGGTATATTCTGCTGCCATAGTACAAGGTATCGGACAGCCTCATCTTTTACTTGCCACATAGTTAGGCCGGGGTTACTCTTGCAAGAAACTTACACGAGTCTTGCATCTCAATACCCGGGCATTGCCACCGGCCCTTGGATCGGAGCGCTCAGCTGCATAGAAATACATGCAGCGGCACACTCCGGTCCCGAGTGCCGGTGGAAGTGCCGGGGAATTGAGACTCGAGACTCGTGCGAGATTCTTGCAAGTGTGACCCTGGCCTTATACAGAAAAACATGCCAATACCTCCGGGTGACTTGGTTCACAGGGTCAGATGCAGGTTGAGAGTCTTGAGCAAACAATTTGATAGGGGCTCCCATTTATAGGACCAGTGCTGTTTGAAATTAGAAAAGTAGGTTTGCTTTAATTTTTAGAAACAAAGCCACTCTTGTCTCCATTCACATGCTCAGTTACAATTAGGGTTGTGCTTATCTTCCAGAATTCATTTTCATCAGATTTAGTTCGATTTAGTCAGCTGATTTGATTTGGTACCAATATAATCAGCCTTAAGGCTCATGCACACATCAGTGATTTAATTGTATGAAAGAATCGGTCCTGGTTTCATTAGTCTTTTTGACCATAGTTTCATCAGTTTTTCAATGATGAGAAAAAAAAAATATTTTTCACTTTTTTCTATCAATCAAGATGAGTGCTGGCATCCGAATGCATTCCGATTTTTGTTCACAGACCTACAGACTTTCATTGGTGAGTTTGATCTCACTCTCAAATTGACATCAGACATGCCTCTTCAATTTTGTGCAGACCACTCAGTCTGCAAATAATCACAGAAATGTGAACGTTCCCATTGACCATCACAGAGATGAGTGCTATCCATGATAGCAGTGACAGCACTCTTACATAAAACACTGAAATGTGAATTAGCCCTTAATCAAAAGTACTCCATAAAGACCTTTATTATGCTCTGAAGTTTCTCCACACCCCAGAGCTTAATTAAAGATGAGGTGAACAGTTTATAAAATAATAAAAGATTTTTCCCACTTTTCCTAGGACTGCTCTCATTTGTCCTGGCTCTAACTTGTCCTTATGATGCAGCACCTTCCAAGACCTCCTCTACCACTCCGTATCTTTCAGCATGATCCAACTTGTGATTGGCCACACGTGGCACATGACGACTATGATTGACATCAGATATGGCAATTTTGCTGCATGATAGTGAATCAAATCCTAAATTTTTTCAGAATTACTAGTGTTCAAAATACGGAAATTTGTAATGAATTCGATTAGTTACTAATTGATTTTCACCTATTAAGTTAGAATGTCAGACACAATCTACAAACAGTGGTGGCATTATTTCGGTAAACAAAAAAAGCAGAATTACTTTTATCTTTTTTCTACAACCCCTTTAAATCTTACCATGATCTTGGTTTGAAATTCCTTTTAGTTTCTCTATTGCACTTGCTTATGTTTTTGTTATTAAACGGGTCCACCACTCCGGACAGTCCCTACTTGATGGGAAGTTTTCTCCACAATAAACTGTTCATAGTTACCCATCAATCAGCTGTAGTCTGTTAGGAATCCTGGCACAAAGTATTCACTCTCTCCACAGTGTCACCACTAGGGAAATGAGGTTGTCTTTGTATTATCAATGGTATCAGGTATCAGAATCAGGTATCAGTATTTCTGATGTTTGATTTTGATATATGATCATGTCCTAAAATGGACACTGTAATTATAGCATGTGTCAGGTCCTCCAGAGTGAGAGTCGCTCTTTGCAACTACTTTAAACTTTGAAAATCAAAGAAATGAGCATATGTTGGTATAATTGCATTGTAAGTGGTATAATGAGGTACGATTAGGTTCACCTTGTCATGGTGGGATGGCTTTTTTATCAAAACAGTGTCAACTAAGTACCATATGTTATTTATATGTACTATTCTAACTAGTGATGAGCGAGTATGCTCATTACTCGAGTTTTCCCGAGCATGCTCGGGTGTTCTCCGAGTAGTTTTGGCATGCTCAGAGATTTAGTTTCTGTCACCATATCTGCATGATTTGCAGCTGTTGGACAGCCTGAATACATGTGGGGATTTCAAAACAAACAGGCATTCCCCACATGTATTCAGGCTAGCTAGCAGCCACAAATCATGCAGATATGGTGACAGAAACTAAATCTCCGAGCACATCCAAATACACGGAGATCACCCGAGCATGCTCGGAAATCTCGAGTAATGAGCATACTCGCTCATCACTAACTATTACTATTTACTTACTGCGGGGTTTTTGCTCATTTTCATTTTATCTTTGGTTTTGCATTTTAAACTGTTGTCAATATGTGTGGGTCCAAAGCATGGTATCCTCTGTAATAAAGAGGTTGTCCACTACTTTTTCATTGATCACCTATCCCTAGAGTAGGTCACCACCAATATCTGATTGACCAGGGTCTGACACTCATCACCACTGCCGATCAGCTGTTATTGGCGGCGGCCGCGTGATGGAAGTATTCACTTGTGGAGCTGGCCGTCTTCTGATAGAGTACTACACATCCACCTCCTATTGAGGCAGATGTGTAGTACCAAGCCTTGGCCACTACCAGAAGATGGCCAGCTCCACAGGTGAAAATTTCATCACGTGATCGCCGCCGATAACAGCTGATCAGCAGGGATGAGTACTCTTGTCCGGTAGCCACCACCGATGAAACCGGTAACAGCTGATTGGTGGAGGAAACAAGTGTTGGATCCCAGCAGATAAGACATTGATGACCTATCCTAAGGATAGATCATCAATCAAAAATTAGTGGGCAATCTCTTTAGCTTAGTCTTGCAATAGTATATATGCTGATGGGTTTAACAGAAAAAAAAAAGATAAACGGTATAACAAATCATGATATGAAAAAACGGCACCAAACGGATCAATACTTTTTACCGTATTAAAGTGGAATGAAACCTGATATTTCCAATGCGGTTCTAGAATGAGCAAATATTCAAACCAAAGTGGAAAGCAAAAGTGATGGCAGCATGGCCTGAAATATTGGAGGTTACATTCATGTTTTCCACGCCGCGCCTGTCCTGAAATGATTGAGCACTTGTGTGATAATTTGTGGCTAATTCATTGATTTTCCGCAGGTTCATGGGTTTGGTAGTAAAGAATTTAAATGGCTTTACTGATACGTTTTGTGTTTACGCTGAGCTTTTACACAGTCTAATAGCCGGACATTATTTCAAAAGCTGACACCTGGCGCTACATAAACAAGTATTAATGCTGAGATATCTTGCTTGCTGAAAAACATCCATATATTACAGATGCACTTACATAATTCAAAAGAAAGCGCTGCCAGTGTAGGATGAGTCCTAGCTCCAACGAGTATTAGAATGAAAAATTAAATAATGCAGAATGAACAGCAATGCCCAAACCTTTTTAAAAAAAGTCAGACATTTTTTATTGTCTACCAAAACATGAAAATACAGTTGTACTAGTATATTAACATACCTACCAATTGGACATTATAATCATGCTACTGGAAAATGTACTGGAAAACAGAAAAAATGCAATTCTGGCATTGTATTTTGGGTGTTGTTTTTACAGTAATCATTGTGCTGTAAAAAGGACCTGGTAACATTTATGTAAGTGTGGTTACCAGTTATGGAGATTTGAAGTATAGTTTTTTTATTTTAGTAGTGAAAAATAAATTGGTAATTTGTAAAAAGAAAATTGTTCATGGAGCTACTTTAGAATTTGTTTTGACTAGGGAGCTGATACTTTTACTAATACAACTTTTTGGTACATATGATGTTTGGATTACTTTTTATTGCACTTTTTTGTGTCAAATGCCACCAACAAAAATGTCAATTCTGGTGTTTTTACTTTTTTGTGGATTTTTACAGACATCATTATACTGAATATGATTATTATTATTGTTTTATATTGTTATTTTTGGAAGGATATGGGAGTTGATTAAAACTTTTATGTTTTATTTAGCAAAAACTCACTCTCTTTACTTATGTTTTAGTCCTTTTAGAGGACTTGATCCTATGATCATCTGATTTGTTATTCTAAATGTCCCAATATAACAGGATTGCAGCATATACATAAGGTCATGGTCTCCTATTCACAGTAGTACCATCATGGCAGCCGTGGGGACTTTTAGCAGGCCCGTGACTGCCTTAGCAATCCATTCTGTTGCACCTTAAATGTCACTTTCAGAGATTGACAGCAGTAATTAAAAAGTAAAAAACAGCGATTGGTGCCTAACTCTGATCAGCCATTACATACTGATCCCAGTTGTGTAAGGCTGTTGGAATTTAAAGGGTAAGGTGTTGTGTCAGCATCCACCTCATTTACTTGCAGCAGTTGCATTAATGCATTTCCATCCCCCAACATAGATGGCCAGAAGATGAAATCGCAAAGGTGTCAATAAAGACACTCAAGTCTGCTAAGTACAGAGCAACTTGTAATCCCTCTTCTGCCAGATCAGGCTGCCTGTCACTTTATGCTTCACACAGGGGAAAGCCTTTCTAAGCTTTAGTGGGAGTGTGTTCTTTTTCCCCTGAGTGTAGCTGCATGCATATGATTGGTCAATGTCATACAGTGGGAAGAAGTTCATGCCCCCAGTGAAAACTCTCTGAAAAAGCTCACATGAACTTAATGAAAATTAACTTATTAGGTGCCAAATACCTTTATTGCTAATAACTCTGCTGTGTTCTTTAAAAAATAAAACAAAACAAAAAATTCCGAAAAGAGGGAAGAATAGGAAGCATTTAAGGAAACCAGGATGGATGAACACAGAACTTAAGCACATGCTAAAAAGGAAGAAAAAAATGTTTATAAAATGGAAAGAGGGAGGCATAGCTAAAGAAGAATATAATGCTGTCTGCAGAACCTGCAGGGCACAAATCAGATTAGCTAAAGCTGACAATGAATTGAGGCTTGCAAGAGATGTCAAAAGCAATAATAAAGGATTTTGGGGATATGTCAAAAGCAAAAGAAAAGTCAAAGATGCTATAGGATTTTTACAGGATGAAAATGATGAAATGGTAAGACAGGATGTTGAGAAGGCTGAACTTTTAAATTCCTATTTTGCATCTGTTTTCTCTCAGAAAGGAAATGTAACATCAACTGTTCTTCACTGTCCTATTAAGGGAGTAGAAGAATCCAGGATATCTATAAACAGAAAGATAGTGAGGAAACACTTAGCTAACGTAAATGAATTCAAGTCTCCAGGTCCAGATGAATTACACCCCAGAGTACTGAAGGAGATAGCAGAAGAAATTTTTGAACCCCTCTCCATAATCTTTGAAAATTCTTGGAGAACAGGAGAAGTGCCAGAAGACTGGAGAAGAGCAAATGTTATTCCTATCTTCAAAAAGGAGAAGAAGGTGAACCCAGGCAACTATAGGCCGGTGAGTCTGACTTCGATACCAGGAAAGATCTTTGAACAAATTATTAAACAACATGTATTTCAGTACCTGGATAAGAATGAAGTGATTAAACAGAGTCAGCATGGGTTTGTAACTAATTAGTCATGTCAGACTAACTTAATTTCCTTCTATGATGGAATCACTGATTGGGTGGATCAAGGAAATACTGTAGCTATAGTATATCTTGACTTCAGCAAAGCATTTGACAAAGTATCTCATACAATACTTATTGAAAAAATGACTAAGTATGGAATGGACAAGGCAACTGTTAGGTGGATTCATAACTGGCTTAGTGATCGGATCCAAAGAGTGGTCGTAAATGGCTGCACATCCAGTTGGAAGAATGTCTCAAGTGGGGTACCACAGGGCTCTGTCCTGGGCCCTGTATTGTTCAACATCTTTATCAACAATTTAGATTAAGGAATTGAGGGTAAACTGATTAAATTTGCTGATGACACAAAGCTAGGAGGGATAGCTAATACTAGAGAAGAGAGAGAGAGGATTCAAAAAGATATAAATAAACTGGATCAGTGGGCAGCAACTAACGGAATGGTTTTTAACAGGGAAGAATGCAAAGTACTACATCTGGGCAATAAAAATGAAAAAAAGCATATACAGAATGGGAGGAATAGGGCTAAGCAACAGCACATGTGAAAAAGACTTGGGTATACTAATAGATCACAGACTGAATATGAGTCAACAGTGTGATGCAGCAGCAAAAAAGGCAAATGCAATTCTAGGATGTATTAACAGAAGCATACAGTCTAGATCACGTGAAGTCATTATTTCCCTCTACTCCTCTTTGGTCAGACCTCATCTGGAATTTTGTGTCCAGTTTTTGGCACCACAATTTAAAAAAGACATCAACAAACTGGAGCAAGTTCAGAAAAGAGCGACCAGAATGGTGACCGGTCTGCAAACCCTGTCTTATGAGGAAAGGTTGCAGGATTTGGGAATGTTTAGTTTGCAAAAGAGAAGACTGAGAGGAGACTTAATAGCTGTGTACAAATATCTAAAGGGCTGTCACATTGTAGAAGGATCATCTTTATTCTCATTTGCACAAGGAAAGACTAGAAGCAATGGGATGAAAGTGAATGGGAGGAGACAAAGATTAGATATTAGAAAAAAACTTTTTGACAGTTAGAGTGATCAATGAGTGGAACAGGCTGCCACGAGAAGTGGTGAGTTCTCCTTCAATGGAAGTCTTCAAACAGAGGCTGGACAGACATCTGACTGGGATGATTTAGCGAATCCTGCTTTGAGCAGGGGGTTGGACCAGATGCCCCATGAGGTCCCTTCCAACTCTACGATTCTATGAAAAAGTTTCACCCCACTCTGCAGTCAGTATTGTCTAGTTCCTCATCAAAAATGTGGTGAAATTCACTTTTTCTTTGTTTTCTTTTATTCATTTACATTTTTGCACAACATTCTTCAACATAATGCACATTGTTCATCCCTTTTGGGTAAAATAAAGAATGCTCTTGTTTTGAACAAAAAATTCAAACATACTTAAAATCCCTTGGGGGGAGGGAAGGAAATACTGTAGTACATTTTCTCTATCATTCTGCAACTTTTTAGAAAGTCTCAATTGTAAATTCAGCCATATATATCTGGTAAATTCAATCCCTGCCCACAATGGTGAACATAAAAAAAAGCGTGAACACGAATAGAAGAGACTTTAAAACCAGGACAAAGAGAAGACGCAAATAAGAAAAAGCAACAAAAACCAGACAAAAAAGGCTCAAATTCAATAATAAATTGGGCCTATCTGACACTGTAGTGCACTAATCAAAGCAATAAATTGTGGTTTGTCGGCACCTTGAGACTCTGAGGAGGGGTTTCCGAAACAGTGATATACCGTACACAGTTCAGACAATAATCAACCATGAAAAAGAAACCAAAGAGATTTCCAATGTTCAAATTAAGAGAAAATTTATAGTGAATAGAGTTGAGCGATACCAGCCGATACTTGAAAATATCGGATCGGAATGGATCGGCCGATCTTAAAAAAAAGTATCGGTATCGCCGATTCCGATACCGGGAACCAATGCAAGTCAATGGGGCCAAAATATCGGAATTAAAAAAAAACCTTTCTTTCCTTGTAGGTTAATTCTACATGAAGAAAAACAACTAAGAATAATGTAGAATGTATTGTGGGAGGTGGAGGAGACATTAAAGCCATAGAGGTTTAGCCCAATCAAATGGAATAGCAGGAATTAAACTTTTTTTTTTAAAGATGTTAGGAGTTACAAAGATATTGACTATGTTAGCCTCATTTATATTTTGCCAGACATGTATGTCTTCTTCTTCTACTTCCTTTTTTTACATTCTTCTTCTTCTTCTTCTACTTCCTTTTTTTACATTCTTCTTCTTCTTCTTCTACTTCCTTTTTTTACATTCTTCTTCTTATTCCTTTTTTTACATTCTTCTTCTTCTTCTTCTACTTCCTTTTTTTACATTCTTCTTCTTCTTCTTCTTCTTCTTCTTCTTCTTCTTCTTCTTCTTCTTCTTCTTCTTCTTCCTTTTCTTACATTCTTCATATTCTTCTTATTCAACAATTATTATTCTACATATTCAGCTTCTTCATCTTCTTCCTATTCTTCTTCATCATATTCTTGTTTGTGTCAGGCATTCCTGTAGTTGTTATCTAGAAAAGTTAGAAGTTTACACCTTCCGTTCTGCCTGTCACAAAAGATTTACAACAGGATTTGTCCGCGTTCAGTTTGGCCTGCAGAAGCAGGCCTTTTCCAGGGGCACCACGAGGAGGAACGGACTCACCCCCATACACTGCTTAGTCTTCTTCTGCTTATAAATAAGATAATATCATTTGCTCAGAGTATTAGTCTTATGCTTAATGTTCTTCTGCTTTGTTTTTTTTATGCTTCTTTGTCTTCTCTCTCTTGTTGTTCTGCATCTTGGTGGTTGTCTTCCTGTTCTTTGTCCTCTTGAACCAGCTGACGGTACTGGCACCCGGAGGGGCAGCAGAAGGAACAAGAGCCAATGGCACTACCGAGGACCAGCTGACGGTGCTGGAACCCGGTTACTAAGCAGGAGGTACCTGTGCTACAAAGCACTACCAAGGACCAGCAGACGTTGCCGGAACTCGGATACCGAGATGGAGGCACCTAGGCCAAACGCTCTGACGAGAACCAGCTGACGGTGCTGGAACCCGGAGGGGTAGCATAAGCTGCAAGAGCAAATGGAAATAGCGAGGACCAGCTGACAGTGCTGGCACCCGGAGGGGCAGCAGAAGGAATAAGAGCCAATGGCACAACCGAGGACCAGCTGACGGTGCTGGAACCCGGTTACTAAGCAGGAGGTACCTGTGCTACAAAGCACTACCAAGGACCAGCAGACGTTGCCGGAACTCGGATACCGAGATGGAGGCACCTAGGCCAAAGGCTCTGACGAGAACCAGCTGACGGTGCTGGAACCCGGAGGGGTAGCATAAGCTGCAAGAGCAAATGGAAATAGCGAGGACCAGCTGACAGTGCTGGCACCCGGAGGGGCAGCAGAAGGAATAAGAGCCAATGGCACAACCGAGGACCAGCTGACGGTGCTGGAACCCGGTTACTAAGCAGGAGGTACCTGTGCTACAAAGCACTACCAAGGACCAGCAGACGTTGCTGGAACTCGGATACCGAGATGGAGGCACCTAGGCCAAAGGCTCTGATGAGAACCAGCTGACGGTGCTGGAACCCGGAGGGGTATCAGAAGTTACCCCTGAAAAGCAAAGTTGGCATGCCGCAAGCTGGCCGCAGTTACCGAATCACACAGTCCTACAGGGGGTGCTTGTCCTACTGGCACTATGGAACAAACCTTTCTTACCAGAACCCGCAGTCCACATAGGAAGCACCTAAACTGCTGGCACCCTAGCCTCGGCTAACCCAACCGCAACACGACATGGCAACTTGGGGTGGCAAACTGACATTGACACTTCCCGGAAACAGCAGGCAGGGCTGGAACCAAGCTGGGCAGGAGGGAGTACCCGTGCCAAAGTCAGTTATGAGCAGCAACTGGCGATGTTGGAGCCCAGGACAAGCACTTAGCAGGCTGAGGCCTGATGTGCTGTCAATTGGGAGGCAGCAGGACAGATTGCCATCAAAACAGCAGGGGAACAGCTGACGTTACTGAACCCCACAAACACAGGAGCTAGTGTTTTACTCTGTGAAGACGGCACTTCCGAGCAACAACTGGCTGTGTTGAAGCCCAGGGACAAGCACGGAGCAGGCTTAGGCTGCATTGAAGAAATTTTAAGATCGGTTGTAGACTACTAATTTGAACCAAGCTCCACTTAGGCCTGTGGATTCACTGATTTTCGTATTTCCCCTGTCCTCCAACCCCGCCAGTTACAGCTCCGAAGTGGCGTCTGCACAATCCACACTTGTTCCTGTGTTACAGGTGTTCAGTCCGGTCAGTTAATCCCCTGATGTGTGTCCGGCAATGTCGCCTGCTCTGTCCACATTCCGATAATGGGAATGTGGACAGAGCAGGCGACATTGCCGGACACACATCAGGGGATTAACTGATCGGACTGAACACCTGTAACACAGGAACAAGTGTGGATTGTGCAGACGCCACTTCGGAGCTGTAACTGGCAGGGTTGGAGGACAGGGGAAATACGTGAGACAGTGGAGCCACAGGCCTAATTGGAGCACGGTTAAAAATCAGTAGTGGTACGACTGTGTAGGCAGCAGGAGACTTTGCCATCCACACAGCAGGGGATCAGCTGACATTACTGAACCCCACTGAGACACGGGAGCAAGTATCTCTTTCCGTGTGGACGGCACTTCCGAACTACAACTAGCTGTGTTGAAGCCCAGGAAATAGGAGGGTGTAGGCAGAGGCCTACTGTATTTTGAATGAGTTTACAGCAGGAGAGACTGCCATCCACAAAGCAGGGGATCAGCTGACGTTACTGAACCCCACTGAGACACGGGAGCAAGTATCTCTTTCCGTGTGGACGGCACTTCCGAACTACAACTGGCTGTGTTGAAGCCCAGGAAATAGGAGGGTGTAGGCAGAGGCCTACTGTATTTTGAATGAGTTTACAGCAGGAGAGACTGCCATCCACACAGCAGGGGATCAGCTGACGTTACTGAACCCCACTGAGACACGGGAGCAAGTATCTCTTTCCGTGTGGACGGCACTTCCGAACTACAACTGGCTGTGTTGAAGCCCAGGAAATAGGAGGGTGTAGGCAGAGGCCTACTGAATTTTGAATGAGGTGACAGCAGGAGAGACTGCCATCCACACAGCAGGGGATCAGCTGACGTTACTGAACCCCACTGAGACACGGGAGCAAGTGTCTCTTTCCGTGTGGACGGCACTTCCGAACTACAACTGGCTGTGTTGAAGCCCAGGAAATAGGAGGGTGTAGGCAGAGGCCTACTGAATTTTGAATGAGGTGACAGCAGGAGAGACTGCCATCCACACAGCAGGGGATCAGCTGACGTTACTGAACCCCACTGAGACACGGGAGCAAGTATCTCTTTCCGTGTGGACGGCACTTCCGAACTACAACTGGCTGTGTTGAAGCCCAGGAAATAGGAGGGTGTAGGCAGAGGCCTACTGAATTTTGAATGAGGTGACAGCAGGAGAGACTGCCATCCACACAGCAGGGGATCAGCTGACGTTACTGAACCCCACTGAGACACGGGAGCAAGTATCTCTTTCCGTGTGGACGGCACTTCCGAACTACAACTGGCTGTGTTGAAGCCCAGGAAATAGGAGGGTGTAGGCAGAGGCCTACTGTATTTTGAATGAGTTTACAGCAGGAGAGACTGCCATCCACACAGCAGGGGATCAGCTGACGTTACTGAACCCCACTGAGACACGGGAGCAAGTGTCTCTTTCCGTGTGGACGGCACTTCCGAACTACAACTGGCTGTGTTGAAGCCCAGGAAATAGGAGGGTGTAGGCAGAGGCCTACTGTATTTTGAATGAGTTTACAGCAGGAGAGACTGCCATCCACACAGCAGGGGATCAGCTGACGTTACTGAACCCCACTGAGACACGGGAGCAAGTATCTCTTTCCGTGTGGACGGCACTTCCGAACTACAACTGGCTGTGTTGAAGCCCAGGAAATAGGAGGGTGTAGGCAGAGGCCTACTGAATTTTGAATGAGGTGACAGCAGGAGAGACTGCCATCCACACAGCAGGGGATCAGCTGACGTTACTGAACCCCACTGAGACACGGGAGCAAGTATCTCTTTCCGTGTGGACGGCACTTCCGAACTACAACTGGCTGTGTTGAAGCCCAGGAAATAGGAGGGTGTAGGCAGAGGCCTACTGTATTTTGAATGAGTTTACAGCAGGAGAGACTGCCATCCACACAGCAGGGGATCAGCTGACGTTACTGAACCCCACTGAGACACGGGAGCAAGTGTCTCTTTCCGTGTGGACGGCACTTCCGAACTACAACTGGCTGTGTTGAAGCCCAGGAAATAGGAGGGTGTAGGCAGAGGCCTACTGTATTTTGAATGAGTTTACAGCAGGAGAGACTGCCATCCACACAGCAGGGGATCAGCTGACGTTACTGAACCCCACTGAGACACGGGAGCAAGTATCTCTTTCCGTGTGGACGGCACTTCCGAACTACAACTGGCTGTGTTGAAGCCCAGGAAATAGGAGGGTGTAGGCAGAGGCCTACTGAATTTTGAATGAGGTGACAGCAGGAGAGACTGCCATCCACACAGCAGGGGATCAGCTGACGTTACTGAACCCCACTGAGACACGGGAGCAAGTATCTCTTTCCGTGTGGACGGCACTTCCGAACTACAACTGGCTGTGTTGAAGCCCAGGAAATAGGAGGGTGTAGGCAGAGGCCTACTGTATTTTGAATGAGTTTACAGCAGGAGAGACTGCCATCCACACAGCAGGGGATCAGCTGACGTTACTGAACCCCACTGAGACACGGGAGCAAGTATCTCTTTCCGTGTGGACGGCACTTCCGAACTACAACTGGCTGTGTTGAAGCCCAGGAAATAGGAGGGTGTAGGCAGAGGCCTACTGAATTTTGAATGAGGTGACAGCAGGAGAGACTGCCATCCACACAGCAGGGGATCAGCTGACGTTACTGAACCCCACTGAGACACGGGAGCAAGTGTCTCTTTCCGTGTGGACGGCACTTCCGAACTACAACTGGCTGTGTTGAAGCCCAGGAAATAGGAGGGTGTAGGCAGAGGCCTACTGAATTTTGAATGAGGTGACAGCAGGAGAGACTGCCATCCACACAGCAGGGGATCAGCTGACGTTACTGAACCCCACTGAGACACGGGAGCAAGTATCTCTTTCCGTGTGGACGGCACTTCCGAACTACAACTGGCTGTGTTGAAGCCCAGGAAATAGGAGGGTGTAGGCAGAGGCCTACTGAATTTTGAATGAGGTGACAGCAGGAGAGACTGCCATCCACACAGCAGGGGATCAGCTGACGTTACTGAACCCCACTGAGACACGGGAGCAAGTGTCTCTTTCCGTGTGGACGGCACTTCCGAACTACAACTGGCTGTGTTGAAGCCCAGGAAATAGGAGGGTGTAGGCAGAGGCCTACTGTATTTTGAATGAGTTTACAGCAGGAGAGACTGCCATCCACACAGCAGGGGATCAGCTGACGTTACTGAACCCCACTGAGACACGGGAGCAAGTGTCTCTTTCCGTGTGGACGGCACTTCCGAACTACAACTGGCTGTGTTGAAGCCCAGGAAATAGGAGGGTGTAGGCAGAGGCCTACTGTATTTTGAATGAGTTTACAGCAGGAGAGACTGCCATCCACACAGCAGGGGATCAGCTGACGTTACTGAACCCCACTGAGACACGGGAGCAAGTGTCTCTTTCCGTGTGGACGGCACTTCCGAACTACAACTGGCTGTGTTGAAGCCCAGGAAATAGGAGGGTGTAGGCAGAGGCCTACTGTATTTTGAATGAGTTTACAGCAGGAGAGACTGCCATCCACACAGCAGGGGATCAGCTGACGTTACTGAACCCCACTGAGACACGGGAGCAAGTATCTCTTTCCGTGTGGACGGCACTTCCGAACTACAACTGGCTGTGTTGAAGCCCAGGAAATAGGAGGGTGTAGGCAGAGGCCTACTGTCTTTGTAATGCGGAGACAGCAGGAGAGACTGCCATCTCCACAGCAGGGGAACAGCTGGCAGTGCTGAACCCCACTAACACTTGAACGAATGTGTTTGGCTCTGTGGAGACGACACTTCTGAACACCAACTGACGCTGTTGGAGCCCAGGATTAGGCGAGGAGCAGGCTGGGGCCTACTGGATTTTGGCAGGTGAAGGCAGCAGGAGACTTGCCATCTCCACAGCAGGGGAACAGCTGGCAGTGCTGAACCCCACTAACACTTGAACGAATGTGTTTGGTTCTGTGGAGACGACACTTCTGAACACCAACTGACGCTGTTGGAGCCCAGGATTAGGCGAGGAGCAGGCTGGGGCCTACTGGATTTTGGCAGGTGAAGGCAGCAGGAGACTTGCCATCTCCACAGCAGGGGAACAGCTGGCAGTGCTGAACCCCACTAACACTTGAACGAATGTGTTTGGCTCTGTGGAGACGACACTTCTGAACACCAACTGACGCTGTTGGAGCCCAGGATTAGGCGAGGAGCAGGCTGGGGCCTACTGGATTTTGGCAGGTGAATGCAGCAGGAGACTTGCCATCTCCACAGCAGGGGAACAGCTGGCAGTGCTGAACCCCACTAACACTTGAACGAATGTGTTTGGCTCTGTGGAGACGACACTTCTGAACACCAACTGACGCTGTTGGAGCCCAGGATTAGGCGAGGAGCAGGCTGGGGCCTACTGGATTTGGGCAGGTGAAGGCAGCAGGAGACTTGCCATCTCCACAGCAGGGGAACAGCTGGCAGTGCTGAACCCCACTAACACTTGAACGAATGTGTTTGGCTCTGTGGAGACGACACTTCTGAACACCAACTGACGCTGTTGGTGCCCAGGATTACGCATGCCGCATGCAGAGGCCAATGGGCAGCGGTTTTTATGGAGGTTGTGGACTACTACTGATTCTAACCATGCTCCACTTAGGCCTCTGGCTCCACTGTCTCTACTATTTACCCTGGCCTCCAACCCCGCCAGCTACATCTCTGAAGTGGCGTCAGCACAATCTACACTTGTTCCTGTGTTACTGGTGCTCAGTCCCATCAGTTGATCCCCTGATGTTTGTCCGGCAAGTTCGCCAGCTCTGTCCTCATTCCCACTACTGGTTATGGGAATGTGGACAGAGCAGGAGACCTTGCCGGACACACATCAGGGGATAAACTGATGGGACTGAGCCACAGGAACACAGGAACAAGTGTAGATTGTGCTGACGCCACTTCAGAGATGTAGATGGCGGGGTTGGAGGTCAGGGGAAATAGTAGAGACAGTGGAGCCAGAGACCTAAGTTGGGCACGGTTAAAAATCAGTAGTGGTTTGAATGTTGATGGAGCTGGTGACTCTGCCGTCCACACAGCAGGGGATCAGCTGGCATTACTGAACCCCAGTAACACAGGAGCTAGTGTGTTTCTCTGTGCAGACGACACATCTGAGCGACAACTGGCTGTGTTGAAGCACAGGGATTATAGTTCAGGTGGTAGAAAAATGAACACACCAGCAGACCTGGATACAGTTGCCAACCACTAATTTAGTCTGTAAGAGGAATGGCAAAGTCTTTGGAGATCCAGGCCTTGTTCATTTTCAGAAAAGTCAGCCGGTCAACATTATCGGAAGATAGTCGCGTGCGACGGTCTGTTAGTACACCACCTGCGGCACTAAAGACACGTTCCGATAATACACTGGCAGCAGGGCAAGCCAGCACCTCCAATGCATACTGGCTAAGCTCTGGCCATGTATCCAGCTTAGAGACCCAAAACTTGAAGGGGGAAGAGCCATCTGGGAGTACAGCGACAGGGCAAGACATGTAGTCTGACACCATCTGACGGAAGCGTTGCCTCCTGCTGACTCGAGGCGTCGCTGATGGTGTAGACAATTGTGGTGGACACACAAAACTTTGCCACATTTGGGCCATAGTGGTCTTGCCTTGTGCTGCGGCACTGCCTCTGCTCCCTCTTTGTGCAGAGTTTCCTCCACTGCCTCGACGCACAGAGCTGCTTTGTAAAGCACTTGCAACAATGCTGTCGGGTGGAATGGAAAACATTATGGACTGCACCAGTGACTCTTCGTACTCCCGCATTTTACGCTCCCGGTTCAACGTTGGTATGAGCCTTTGTACGCTGTCCCGGTAGCGAGGATCTAGGAGGGTGTACACCCAATAATCAGCCGAGACGAGAATGTGGGCGATGCGGCGGTCGTTTCTCAGGCACTGCAGCATGAAATCAACCATGTGCTGCAGACTCCCAACTGCCAAAGAACCGCTGTCCCCTGTTTGAGGCGTGACCTCGACCTGCTCTGCATCACCCCACCCTCGCTGTACATACTGAGTAGAGGTTTGTGTACCTCCCTCCTCTGGAGAGATGTCTTCCTCCTCCATCGACTCCTCCTCATCCTCCTCACAAAGTGTCCCCTGCCTAGGCCTTTGTGAGGAAACACGTAGCGCAGACTGTCCAGAAGCAGATGGCATTTGGGACTCCTCATCCTCCACCTCTTCTGAAACCTCATCCCTTAGTGCTTGCAGTGTTTGTTGAAGCAGGCAGATAAGGGGGACAGTCATGCTGACTAGTGCATCATCTGCACTCGCCATCCGCGTGGATTCATCGAAGGCACGCAAAACGAGGCAGATGTCCTTCATAGAGGCCCACTCAATGGTGCTGAAGTGTGAACGGCGCACAGTGCGACTTGTTTGCGCCTGATGCAGCTGGTACTCCATGACTGCTGCCTGCTGCTCACACAACCGCTCCAACATATGTAACGTTGAATTCCACCGGGTGGGTAGGTCACATATGATGCGATGTTCTGGAAGGCCAAATCGTCGCTGCAGAGCAGCGAGGCGCGATCTTGCCGTGCTGGAACGTCGCAAGTGAGCGCACTCTATGCGGACCTTGTGCAACAGTGCATCAAGATCCGGATAGTCCCTCAGAAAGCTCTGCACGACCAAGTTAAGAACATGTGCCAGACATGGGATGTGTGTGAGGTTGCCTAGGCCAAGAGCTGCCACCAGATTTCGGCCATTGTCACACACTACCAAGCCCGGCTGGAGATTCGCTGGCCCAAACCACACATCGCTCTCCAGCTTGATAGCATTCCAGAGCTCCTGCGCTGTGTGGCTTCGATTCCCCAAAGAAATTAATTTGAGTACAGCCTGTTGACGTTTGGCCACGGCTGTGCTCATATCGGTCGTAACAGGCTCCTGCTCTGCTGTTTCTGAGGAACTTGAGTAGGAGGAGGAGTCTATGTGTACAGACTGGAGTCCTGCAATCCGTGGCGTTGGAAGAACACGTACAGCGCCACTCTCCAGATCCGTACCCGGCTCCACAACATTGACCCAGTGGGCAGTGAGGGAAAGGTATCGTCCCTGTCCATGGTTACTGGTCCACGCATCGGTGGTCAGGTGGACCTTGCTACTAACGGCGTTTAGTAGCGCATGTTTTATTTTGCCCTCAACATGTTTCTGCAGGGCAGGGACGGCTCGCCTGCTGAAATAAAAGCGGCTGGGCACGTTGTATTGGGGGACTGCCAATGCCATTAAGTCCCGGAAGGTGTCAGTGTCCACCAGCCTGAATGACAGCATTTCAACTGCCAGAAGTTTGGCAATGCCAGCATTCAGAGACTGTGCTCGGGGATGGTTTGCCGAGTAAGGGCGCCTTTTATCCCATGCCTGTGCTACCGATGGCTGTGATGGATGGGAACGTGCTGTTATGGGTGGAATCTGACAGGGTCTCCGGACAACAGTGGCAGAGGTTCTTCCTTGGCGATCCTGTGAGGAAGCCGAACCAGCAGTGTGTGAGCTGGAGGAAGAGGGCCCAACACGAACTGAAGAGGTGGTAGGTGGTGCTGTACGTTGGCCTACGTCTTGAGGGTGTCTATGCAACTCCAACTCGTGCTTGGTGCGCACATGTTTCCACATATTTGTGGTATTGAGGTTGCTGACATTTCTCCCTCTTTTGACTCTCTGATGACACAGCTTGCATTTGACAAAGCAAATGTCATCTGCAACTGTGTCAAAAAAGGACCACGCACTGCAACTCTTGTGAGCGCCCGGTTTGCCTTTGGAAGGAGGAATGCTCCTAACGGGTGCCGAAGTGGAGGGTACAGGCAACCAAGTCTTCCCCCTCCCTCTGCCTCCTGTTTTGGCCGGTAGGGGAATCTCTTCCTCCGAGCTGCTCCCACCACCTTCCTGTTGCTCACGCCATGATGGGTCAAGGACCTCATCATCTTCCCTCCCCTCTTCAAACAGCTGCTTCTCCGGGGTTGTCTCGCCAGCACCGTACGCACCAGAAAGTGGCAACTGAGTCTCGTCATCATCTGATGCGTACTGAGGTGTGCTGACCATAGGCACTGGCCCACTCGCCTCTTCAGATTCAGAGGGACAAAGAAGTTGCGCATCACTGCATACTCCCTCTTCTTCACATTCAGGAATGCTGCTTGGCTGGCCCCTCTTTCCAAGCCAACAGATTCCGAGAACAGAAGTAGAGATTGTGATGGCTCCTGTCCATGTCTCTCTGACTGCCTGGGCACTTTGGCAGGTGGTGAAGAGACAGATGATTGCTCTTCGGTGCTCTGACCCTGAGAGGATGCGGAAGTAATTGAAGTCGATGCGTTAGCTGCCATCCATCCGACAACGGCTTCAATTTGTTCCTCCCGCAGCAGTGGGGTACGTTGAGGTCCTACAAAGCTGCGCATAAAGGACTGTTGCCTGCTAAAACTGGGGGATGCTGATCCACTGGTGCCCGCAGCAGGCCCAGAATCCCCACGTCCTCTACCTGTAGAATCCCCACGTCCTCTCCCTGCAGAATCCCCACGTCCTCTCCCTGCTGAAACTCCACGCCCACGCCCACGCCCCCGCGCCTTACTCCCTGCCTTCTTCATCTTGCAAGACTGCTTAAGATAGGCAAAAAAGGACAAAGGGGGGCCTTAGTGTGCTTATTCCTGAACAGCTGGTTACAGGTACAAGAAACACTAATTTTATGAAGTGTGTGTGTGTGGACTAGACTTTAATAGGAGCTGATGTGGCCTACACAAGTTCAAAATGTAGTGTTTGGTGAACTTTTTATGTGGTTTCTTTGTTTGAAACAAACTCAAAGTATGAGAACAAAGAATTGAAACTGATAGTATCACCAACTTTTTGGAGCTATTACAATGCAGGCAGGTAACCTACAATGCAAAAGATGAGGCTCCAAAAAAATTGGGTAATACTAATCTGGCTGCGCCGGCAGGGCACAAGCCAGAAAAAAAGGCTCCTCTATCTACTCCTATATAGTGTTTGCAACCAACCAATGTTGATGGATACGGATGGATGCACACTAATAGGAGAAGAAAAAATGAGCTGCACTCAGAGACAAATATGTGTGAGGCAGTGACGCACGTTGAGCGTCCTACAACCAGACGTAGCTGCAGGACACTCTACTCAGCGTGAGCTGCACTCACACACAGTCAGAGACCTCTCAGACAGCCGTCAACAGTGCAGCTAAGTGGGCACTGGCACTGACAGGCTGCAGAAAGGCTCCGCTGTGTACTCCTATATAGTGTTTGCAACCACCGTAGATGGAGACGGATGGATGCACACTAATAGAAGAAAAAATGAGCTGCACTCAAATAAAAATATGTGTGAGGCAGTGACGCACGCTGAGCGTCCTACAGCCAGACGTAGCTGCAGGACACACTACTCAGCATGAGCTGCACTCACACACAGTCAGAGACCTCTCAGACAGCCGTGAACAGTGCAGCAAAGTGGACACTAGCACTGAAAGGCTGCAGAAAGGCTCCGCTGTCTACTACTAGTGTTTGCAACCAACGTATATGGATACGGATGGAAGCACACTAGATTGAAATTATTTAAAAAATGCAGCTCAAAAAATAAAAGATGTATGAGGCAGCAGTGATCACACTGGGTGGCCTACAGCCTGACGTGGCTGCAGGACCCACTCCACAGCGTGAGCTGCACTCACACAGCCCTTGCAGACAGCTGTGAAAACAGCGCTGCTAGGGAAAAGCAAGCTACAGTGGTGGTTTATGTAGCCTGGATAAAGCACAATATTGTTTTTAGAATCGCTATTTCTAACTGTCCCTCACAGTCTTCTACAGCAGCCTGTCCCTAACTGAATTCACAGCAGAGTGACCAGAAATGGCGGCTGCGGTGGCTTTTATAGTGCATCATGACATCATTTCGGCAGCCAATCACAGCCATGCCAATAGTTAACATGCCTACATGCCTAACAGGATGTGCCCACACTTCGGAGGATTCCCATTGGCTTAATCAAAGCAAGCAGGCTCATAGCATGATGGGAACTTCCTATTCCGATTCCGATCCCGGAATCCGATATGAAAAAAGTATCGGAATTAAGTATCGGAATTCCGATACCGCTGATATCGGCCGATACCCGATACTTGCGGTATCGGAATGCTCAACACTAATAGTGAACAAAGAAAACCATAAGGAGGGGTGGCAACAAAATACCAAAAAAGGGGCAGCACAGGGGACAACAATTGCACAGATGTTTTACAAGAAAATATAATGTGGCCAAATAGTATTAAAATATAGTATAGTTGCAATTCTTAAAGTACAGTACCAAAAACAAAACAATCAGTATGCCACAAAAATAAAGTGCTAATGTGCAAATATGTATAGGCATATGGTAATTAAGTGTAAAGTGCAAATGCAATATACAATCCAGAGAAGTGGGCTGGAGTAAATAGCAGCACTTATAAAGAAGATAGCAGGACATATACCAATGTCCATAGAAAATATAATAATAAGTCTGCTTAATGGCAAGTAACAAGGTATACAATATTTATGTGTCCATAAGAAAGAATTACACTTCAATAGGTCTGCTCAACAAAATCACTCAGCCATTAGCTTATGCCTGTGTATGAGGTGTCCCCAGATGTGTCCAACCCCGACGCGTGTTTCGGCGTCAGCCTTCGTCAGTCTTATTATTTATTCTGTGGACATTGGTATATGTCCTGCTATCTTCAGATTGTAATATATGTGTCCAATTTCAATCACATGTTATGAAGTAGAAGTGGTGTGTTCGATCACCGTACATTGTATACACTAAGGGCTCACGCAGACCTCCTATTTTTGTGTAGGAGTGCTATCCGTTGTTTTCATGGATAACATTCATACCTGTGATAGTTTATGTGGCAATTCAGATTTTTCAAGGATCATGTGGTCTGTGGACAATCGTGGATAAATGTCCTATTTTGATCCAAAGGTCAGATCAAAATCGGCAATAGAAGTCTATGGGTCTGTGAGAAAATGGGACTCGGATGACATCTAAGTTTTGTCCGATTTTGGACAAGGTGAGAAATCTTTTTTTCCCCTCCACATATGAGAAAAACTGATGACACTCAGACCACACTTTGTTCAAGGTGTCATGATCAAGGATGTAATTTCGCTTTGGCCCGTCCTGGTTAGACTATGGGTTAATTGTGCTGTCTCTCTCTGGCAGAAGGAGGCTATTTAATGCTCACTGGACCTAGGTCCGGTGTCAGTTATACTCCTGCCCTCGGCTGAGTTAAGTGACCTCTTGTATACGTGTGCCTTGTGCCTGATAACTTGTTGCTTGTTTGGTTGTGATCTGGTTCTGTCCCTGTTGCGAGTTCTGCCTGACCCTCTTGTACTGCACTGTCCTCTCGTGTATGACCCTCTGCTTGTGACTCGACTGCTCTCTGCTCGTCCCTTTGGTACCGCACCGCCCTCTTGTGTATGACCTTTGGCTTCGTCTGACCTCCCATCTGCTTGTCCCTCCTGTACCTTGTTCGCCTGTATTGTGTATGATCTCTGGTTTACCCGACTCTGAGTGTTCTTGCATCTCAGTAAGCAGGATGCTAAGCCCCGCCCCCTTGTGGTCACATGACCGTAGGTCCCGTGCCTGCTTGCTAATACTTCAGCGTTCAGGTCCTGTGCGTCTGTACTTTCCAGCTGTTACTGTTCCCGGGACCCCTACAGCACTGGTGAGTCCCTGCTCAGCGAAGGCTGCATGCCGGCGCTGTCAGGAACCTGATATTATAACTGACCCATACCATTTTTTTTTCTCTGCTCCCATTCACCTGTGTGTGTGATGGATCCTATGCACGCTTTTTCTGAGCAGGTTAAGCACCTGATGCAGATGTCTCAGAAACTCCTTGGAGAACAACGAGTCCTGGCTCAGTCTCAGCAGCTGATCGCCGACACTGTGCAGGGGATTTTTCCATCGGGGGCTCGGGATGTTATATTAATTTCCCCGGAGTCTCCGGTTAAATTACTGGATACCTTTTCTGGAGATAAAAATGAATTTCAGACTTTTCAAGGAGGGATGTAAGCTTTTTTTTTCCTTAAGACCCCACTCTTCTGGGGATGAAAGTCAGAGAGTGGGGGTCATTATGTCTCTGTTAAGGGGAGCCCCCCAAGCTTGGGCTTTCTCCCTTCCTACCACGGCCCCTGAGCGTATGACTGTGGCTGCATTTTTTGAGGTCCTGGGGCATATTTATGATGAACCTGATCGGATGCGTATGGCTGAGGACATGCTGATGCGTGTTTGCCAGGGGAAGCACTCAGCCGAGTGGTTTTCTTCCGAGTTCAGACTCTGGGCTGCTGAGGTCTGCTGGAATGATGCCGCCCTCCGGGGGTTGTTCCGTAGAGGCCTGTCTGAGCATCTGAAAGACTTGGCTCTCCACCCCCCGCCTGATTCCCTGGAGGAGGCTATGACACAGGCCGTCCAAATGGATCGCAGGTTATGGGCGAGGGGAGTGATGCAAACAGAGACATCATTATTCTCCCAAGGAAGGGGAGCCAGTCCTACATTGGAAACCATGGAGATGGGAACCATCGACCTCAAAAAGAATGAAATGAGACAACGGTGCATGGGAAAATGCTGTTTTCACAGTGGCGATTCTGGACATTGGAAAAAGGATTGCCCCTCCCGTCCACTAACCAACACGCAACTGAGCCCGGGTGATTATCGTGGAGGTCACCCAGGCTCTCAGGTACCCTTTTCTGCCTTCTCTAAAATGTTGTTGCAAGTGGAACTTTGTTGTGGGAGTGTCTCCACATCCACTTCTGCCTTCGTGGATTGCGGATCGTCATTGAACTTTATTGACTGGGACTTGGTGGCCAGGTGTAAGTTAGGGACAGTTAGGTTGGAGACTCCTATTCACTTTGTTGCCATTGACAAAACACCACTGGTTAAGAATGACATTATGTTTCGTACTGAAGAGTTTCTCCTTAAAGTGAGTTCCTTGCACCAGGAACGTATTTCATGTTTTGTAATGAACAACCTGCCTGTGGGACTGGTGTTGGGGTTCCCCTGGTTACATTTGCATAATCCTGTGATTAATTGGGAATCTCGGGACATTGTTAAATGGGGTCCTTATTGCTCTGAGAAATGTCTTGTTTCTGTGTCTGTGTCATCCGTGGGTCTGGAAGGTATTCCGGAGTGCCTGATAGACTATACGGACGTTTTCTCCGAAAGAGAGGCTGAGGTTTTACCACCACACCGCCCATTTGATTGTGCCATTGACCTAGTTCCTGATGCTAAATTGCCCAAAGCTGACTTGTATAACCTCTCGGGTCCGGAACGGGCTGCGATTAAGGAATATATTTCCGAGAGTCTCCGTAAGGGTCATATTCGTCCTTCTGTTTCTCCTGTGACGGCAGGGTTCTTTTTTGTAAAGAAAAAAGATGGTGGTTTACGCCCATGCCTCGATTTTTGTGAGTTAAATAAAATAACTGTGAGGAATACGTATCCCCTTCCACTTATTCCTGATTTATACAATCAGCTGTCCGGAGCTAAGTGGTTTTCGAAATTAGATCCGGGATGGAGATGAGTGAAAAACCGCTTTTCTCACTACTGAAGGGTTGTTTGAAAATGTGGTCAAGCCTTTTGGCCTGACCAATGCTCCAGCGGTCTTCCAAAATTTCATAAATCATGTGTTCTCTGATTTGATTGGACGTTTTATGGTGGTGTATTTGGATGACATTTTAATCTACTCTCCTGATAAACAGGCTCATATTGGTCATGTTCGGGCAGTTCTCCAAAGGCTCCGGGAGAACTGTCTTTTTGCTAAACTTGAAAAATGTTTATTTTTTGTTCAGGAACTGTCCTTTCTGGGGTTCATCGTGTCTGCTGAAGGGTATCGCATGGATCCTAATAAGGTGCAGGCCATTGTCGAGTGGGTTCAACCTTGTGATTTGAAGGCCCTGCAGCGTTTCCCAGGATTCGCCAATTACTATCGTAAATTTATAAAGGGGTTCTCACAGGTGGTTAAACCCCTCACAGACATGACTCAAAAGGGGGCTGATATCAAGAATTGGTCAACCGCAGCGGTAGCAGCATTTCAGTTTTTGAAAAAAATGTTTCATGTCTGCCCCGGTTCTTATTCAACCGGACCCGTCTGAACCATTTATTGTTGAGGTAGACGCTTCAGAGGTGAGGGTGGGGGCGGTATTGTCCCAGGGTCCCGCCACTTTGACCAATTTAAGACCTTGCGCCTTTTTCTCAAAGAAATTCTCCCCTGCGAAGAGAAACTATGATGTGGGGAATCGGGAACTTCTGGCCGTGAAGTTGGCCTTTGAAGAATGGAGGAATTTTTTGGAGGTGGCTGTCCATCCTATAACTGTATTCACGGACCACAAAAACCTAGCTTACATTGAGTCAGCTAAAAGGTTGACTTCTAGACAGGCTAGATGGTCACTTTTTTTTCCCGATTCAACTTCTCGATCACTTTTCGGCCAGGATCCAAGAATGTCAGAGCGGATGCGTTGTCATAGAATCATAGAATCATAGAATCGTAGAGTTGGAAGGGACCTCCTGGGCCATCTGGTCCAACCCCCTGCTCGAAGCAGGATTCGCTAAATCATCCCAGTCAGATGTCTGTCCAGCCTCTGTTTGAAGACTTCCATTGAAGGAGAACTCACCACTTCTCGTGGCAGCCTGTTCCACTCATTGATCACTCTAACTGTCAAAAAAAATTTTCTAATATCTAATCTGTGTCTCCTCCCATTCAGTTTCATCCCATTGCTTCTAGTCTTTCCTTGTGCAAATGAGAATAAAGTTGATCCTTCTACAATGTGACAGCCCTTTAGATATTTGTAGACAGCTATTAAGTCTCCTCTCAGTCTTCTCTTTTGCAAACTAAACATTCCCAAATCCTGCAACCTTTCCTCATAAGACAGGGTTTGCAGACCGGTCACCATTCTGGTCGCTCTTTTCTGAACTTGCTCCAGTTTGTTGATGTCTTTTTTAAAATGTGGTGCCCAAAACTGGACACAATATTCCAGATGAGGTCTGACCAAAGAGGAGTAGAGGGAAATAATGACTTCACGTGATCTAGACTGTATGCTTCTCTTAATACATCCTAGAATTGCATTTGCCGTTTTTGCTGCTGCATCACACTGTTGACTCATATTCAGTCTGTGATCTATTAGTATACCCAAGTCTTTTTCACATGTGCTGTCACTTAGCCCTATTCCTCCCATTCTGTATATGCTTTTTTCATTTTTATTGCCCAGATGTAGTACTTTGCATTTCTCCCTGTTAAAAACCATTCTGTTAGTTGCTGCCCACTTCTCCACTTTATTTATATCTTTTTGAATCCTCTCTCTCATCTCTAGTATTAGCTATCCCTCCTAGCTTTGTGTCATCAGCAAATTTAATCAGTTTACCCTCAATTCCTTAATCTAAGTCGTTGATAAAGATGTTGAACAATACAGGGCCCAGGACAGAGCCCTGTGGTACCCCACTTGAGACATTCTTCCAACTGGATGTGCAGCCATTTACGACCACTCTTTGGATCCGATCACTAAGCCAGTTATGAATCCACCTAACAGTTGCCTTGTCCATTCCATACTTAGTCATTTTTTCAATAAGAATTGTATGAGAGACTTTGTCAAATGCTTTGCTGAAGTCAAGATATACTATATCTACAGCATTTCCTTGATCCACCCAATCAGTAATTCCGTCATAGAAGGAAATTAAGTTAGTCTGACATGACGTATTAGTTACAAACCCATGCTGACTCTGTTTAATCACTTCATTCGTATCCAGGTACTGACATACATGTTGTTTAATAATTTGTTCAAAGATCTTTCCTGGTATAGAAGTCAGACTCACCGGCCTATAGTTGCCTGGGTCCACCTTCTTCCCCTTTTTGAAGATAGGAACAAAATTTGCTCTTCTCCAGTCTTCTGGCACTTCTCCTGTTCTCCAAGAATTTTCAAAGATTATGGAGAGGGGTTCAAAAATTTCTTCTGCTATCTCCTTCAGTACTCTGGGGTGTAATTCATCTGGACCTGGAGACTTGAATTCATTTACGTTAGCTAAGTGTTTCCTCACTATCTTTCTGTTTATAGATATCCTGGATTCTTCTATTCCCTTAATAGAACAGTGAAGAACAGATGATGTTACATTTCCTTTCTGAGAGAAAACAGATGCAAAATAGGAATTTAAAAGTTCAGCCTTCTCAACATCCTGTCTTACCATTTCATCATATTCATCCTGTAAAAATCCTATAGCATCTTTGACTTTTCTTTTACTTTTGACATATCCCCAAAATCCTTTATTATTGCTTTTGACATCTCCTGCAAGCCTCAATTCATTTTCAGCTTTAGATAATCTGATTTGAGCCCTACAGGTTCTGCAGACAGCATTATATTCTTCTTTAGATATGCCTCCCTCTTTCCATTTTCTAAACATTTTTTCTTCCTTTTTAGCATGTGCTTAAGTTCTGTGTTCATCCATCCTGGTTTCCTTAAATGCTGCCTATTCTTCCCTCTTTTCGGAATTGTTAACAACTGTGCTTTGAGAATTTCATTTTTGAAGATTTCCCATCCTTCCTGGACATTTTTGTCTTTAAGGATATCCAGCCATTGGATCCCTCCAATTCTCTTTCTGAATCCCTTAAAATCTGCCTTTCTGAAATCTAACCTTGACGTCTGAGTCTTCACAGGTCTTCCGCCTCTAGTTATCCAAAATTCTAAAATAGCATGGTCGCTACCTCCTAGGGTCCCAGCCACTTTTACCTCCTCAACCATTTCCTCCCTGTTTAAAAGGATTAGATCCAAGGTAGCAGTTCCCCTTGTTTTCTCTCCTGTCACGCAGTCTAGATCGGTGTCCCCCCCGGAACCTCCATCCTCCATTCTTCAGCCTGGGGTGGTGGTGGCAGGTGTTTATAATGTGTTGGAACGGGAGATTCGGGAAGCCCTGTCTCTTGCACCTCCAGCTAAGCCGGTGGATAAACTTTTTGTGCCAGCTCAGTTTCGTCTCAAGGTCCTCCAGGAGTTCCATGACTTAGTTCTGGGTGGACATCCAGGGATCTCGGCCACCCGGAAGGCCATTGCTAGAATATTCTGGTGGTCTTCTTTAGCCTCTGATGTTGGGGAGTATGTGTCTGCGTGTGAGGTTTGTGCCCATGCTAAAACTCGCCATAACCGGCCGGCCGGGGAATTGGTACCACTGCCAATTCCTGAGAGACCATGGACTCATCTGTCCATGGATTTCATCACCAACCTTCCCCCCTCCAAGGGTAATACCGTTGTCTGGGTTGTAGTGGACAGGTTTAGTAAGCAGGCACATTTTGTACCTTTGGCAGCTGTACCTAATGCGGAAACATTGTCCAGATTGTTTGTTGAGCATGTGGTGCGGTTGCATGGGGTACCCTTGAATGTGGTGTCTGATAGGGGAGTGCAATTTGTTTCCAGATTTTGGAGAGCTTTTTGTAAGAGGTTGGGTATTGATCTGTCCTTTTCATCCGCCTACCATCCAGAAACTAATGGGCAGACCGAGCCGACCAATCAGTCTCTGGTGCGAATTCTGCTTTGCTTGACCTCAGCCCGACAGGATGATTGGTGTTCTGTGTTACCGTTGGCTGAATTTGCATTTAACAATCGCATTAACCAGTCTATGGGTACATCTCCATTTTTCTGCAATTGTGGGTTTCATCCTCATTCTGGAGAATTTTCCCGTTTGAATTCTGGGTGTCCTGAGGCAGATGAGACGATCCAGCAGTTGGGGGAGGTATGGCGGGAGGTCCAGAATAACATTACGAAGGCCAAGGACAAATGTAAATTTTATGCGGACAAAAAACGATCCGTGGGTCCAGTGTTTCAGATCGGGGATAAGGTATGGTTATCCACCAAGAATACAAGGCTCAAGGTCCCCTCTGCGAAGCTTGGACCCAAGTTTATAGGTCCCTATGAAATTACCGAAGCAGTTGACCCGGTGTCTTTTCGGTTGAGTCTCCCGCCATCTCTACGGATCCCTAATGTTTTCCATAAGGCCCTTTTGAAACCTGTGAGGTCCGGTGGGGAGGGATCATCAGCTTCCACGCAACCAGTTTTGGTAGACGGGCAGTCCGAGTACGAGGTGGAACAAATTGTCGACTCCAGGTTGGTCCGTCGTGCCCTTCAATATCTGATACATTGGAAGGGCTATGGTCCTGAAGAACGCTCGTGGGTTCCTGCTCGATCGGTTCATGTGGATCGGTTGATCCCAGCCTTTCACGCCAAGTACCCTGAGAGACCTGGGGGTCCAGTGGCCCCCCATTGAGAGGAGGGTACTGTCATGATCCAGGACGGGATTTCGCTTTGGCCTGTCCTGGTTAGACAATGGGTTAATTGTGCTGTCTCTCTCTGGCAGAAGGAGGCTATTTAATGCTCACTGGACCTAGGTCCGGTGTCAGTTATACTCCTGCCCTCGGCTGAGTTAAGTGACCTCTTGTATACGTGTGCCTTGTGCCTGATAACTTGTTGCTTGTTTGGTTGTGATCTGGTTCTGTCCCTGTTATGAGTTCTGCCTGACCCTCTTGTACCGCACTGTCCTCTCGTGTATGACCTTCTGCTTGTGACTCGACTGCTCTCTGCTCGTCCCTTTGATACCGCACCGCCCTCTTGTGTATGACCTTTGGCTTCGTCTGACCTCCCATCTGCTTGTCCCTCCTGTACCTTGTTCGCCTGTATTGTGTATGATCTCTGGTTTCCCCAACTCTGAGTGTTCTTGCATCTCAGTAAGCAGGATGCTAAGCCCCGCCCCTTGTGGTCACATGACCATAGGTCCCGTGCCTGCTTGCTAATACTTCAGCGTTCAGGTCCTGTGCATCTGTACTTTCCAGCTATTACTGTTCCCGGGACCCCTACAGCACTGGCGAGTCCCTGCTCAGCAGAGGCTGTATGCCGGCACTGTCAGGAACCTGATACAAGGTGTGATCCAAAAACATTGGTCTGTTTTATACGTACCTGGAAAAATCGGATGTTTGAATTTGCCCTAACTCATAAAACAAGTGTAACAATATATGAACCTAACAATCCCATGCAGGGAATATACTATCGTGTCATTTTTCTTCATGTGGAGGGCATAATGCTTAGAGCATCTTTCACGTAAGACAAATAAAATCTCAGTGATTTTTACTACCTGGCATATTGATATTATAATATAACGCTCCACATTAATGGAATAAAACCCATCGCCGTGATTAATCCAAACCGCGGGTGTAGGGCAGGTAGCAGGTATGGTGGTGTTAGACAAATGCCCCAAATAATTTAGCCTTCTTATTAACCCCTTCTCTCCGTCTGTTTACACAATCCTTTGTATTGTCTTCCTTTGTTGTGCCTCTCATCATGTTCCTCATTCTACATAAACAAGTCTCATCCGCCTGCACCTGAGAGACCAGGAGCTACATTTCCAATTAATATTTCATGAGCGGAAAGATTTATTCCCAGTCAATCCGGGGCAGGTTAGGGCATGAGAGAAGTTACGGCTAGAAGTCCTGGCAGTGTAAACATGATGGAAACGTGGATGAGATCAGCGCTAGTTTGGAATGTAAATGTGATGAGTTTCTATGAACGTTATGCCGTTCCCTTACACCTTCCTCCGAGTTGTAAATGACTAATTACTCCTTGACAAAGTGCTACCTTTTTAATTAGATTTAGGCACTGTATTGTAGATTCAGCTCCATTCATTAGGCTCGCTCGCGTATTTTCAACTCTCTTTAAATCTCAGCACCCAGCATACTGAATAGTACAGTAGTCATTATTATACATTCAGCGGCTTATACTATTGCTGAGGTTGCAATTTACGGTATACGGTCCGAACATGCTCACATAGAAAAGGGCATGCATACTTATAGCGACACTTTAATTGCTGCAATATATACATAGCATATAATGCATGCTTATATTTGTTACTCTGGATTTTTTTTCTGGTTAATCTAGTTTATTTGTAAAGGCATGCAGTTTTCCAGTATTGGATAGCCATTTCCCTACTTTCTAAGGCCTCCTTCACATGTCCGTGTTTGTAGTACGTGTGGTATCTGTTTTGTTCCCGGATGCCACACATACCCATTATAACCTACAATGGTGGCCAAAAGTATTGGCACCCCTGCAATTCTGTCACATAATACTCATTTTCTTCCTGAAAATGATTGCAATCACAAATTCTTTGGTATTATTATCTTCATTTAATTTGCTTGCAATGAAAAAACACAAAAGAGAATGAAGTAAAAAATCAAATCATTGAACATTTCACACAAAACTCCAAAAATGGGCCAGACAAAAGTATTGGCACCCTCAGCCTAATACTTGGTTGCACAACCTTTAGCCAAAATAACTGCCAACAACCGCTTCCGGTAACCATCAATGAGTTTCTTACAATGCTCTGCTGGAATTTTAGCCCATCATTCTTTGGCAAACTGCTCCAGGTCCCTGATATTTGAAGGGTGCCTTCTCCAAACTGCCATTTTTAGATCTCTCCACAGGTGTTCTATGGGATTCAGGTCTGGACTCATTGCTGGCCACCTTAGAAGTCTCCAGTGCTTTCTCTCAAACCATTTTCTAGTGTTTTTTGAAGTGTGTTTTGGGTCATTGTCCTGCTGGAAGACCCATGACCTCTGAGGGAGACCCAGCTTTCTCACACTGGGCTCTACATTATGCTGCAAAATTTGTTGGTAGTCTTCAGACTTCATAATGCCATGCATACGGTCAAGCAGTCCAGTGCCAGAGGCAGCAAGGCAACCCCAAAACATCAGGGAACCTCCGCCATGTTTGACTGTAGGGACCGTGCTCTTTTCTTTGAATGTCTCTTTTTTTTCCTGTAAACTCTATGTTGATGCCTTTTCCCAAAAAGCTCTACTTTTGTCTCATCTGACCAGAGAACATTCTTCCAAAACGTTTTAGGCTTTCTCAGGTAAGTTTTGGCAAACTCCAGCCTGGCTTTTTTATGTCTCAGGGTAAGAAGTGAGGTCTTCCTGGATATCCTACCATACAGTCCCTTTTCATTCAGACGCCGATAGATAGTAAGGGTCGACACTGTTGTACCCTCGGACTGCAGGGCAGCTTGAACTTGTTTGGATGTTAGTCGAGGTTCTTTATCCAAGATCTGCACAATCTTGCGTTGAAATCTCTCATCAATTTTTCTTTTCCGTGCACATCTAGCGAGGTTAGCCACAGTGCCATGGGCTTTAAACTTCTTGATGACACTGCGGACGGTAGACACAGGAACATTCTGGTCTTTGGAGATGGACTTGTAGCCTTGAGATTGCTCATGCTTCCTCACAATTTGGTTTCTCAAGTCCTCAGACAGTTCTTTGCTCTTCTTTCTTTTCTCCATGCTCAATGTGGTACACACAAGGACACAGGACAGAGGTTGAGTCAACTTTAATCCATGTCAACTGGCTGCAAGTGTGATTTAGTTATTGCCAACGCCTGTTAGGTGCCACAGGTAAGTTACAGGTGCTGTTAATTACACAAATTAGAGAAGCATCACATGATTTTTCAAACAGTGCCAATACTTTTGTCCACCCCCTTTTTTATGTTTGGTGTGGAATTATATCCAATTTGGCTTTAGGACAATTATTTTTTTGTTTTTTCATTTAAGACAAATTAAATGAAGATAATAATACCAAAGAATTTGTGTTTGCAATCATTTTCAGGAAGAAACTGAGTATTATCTGACAGAATTGCAAGGGTGCCAATACTTTTGGCCACCACTGTATGCCAATGTGCACATGTCGTTACACGAATCATGCGTTCCTGCAGATCACATGGAGACGCGTCAGGTTTTTCCGGCAGCATGGATGACAAAAGCCAATACAAGTCTATGGGTTTGTGCAAGACCTTTTTTTACACATCCTGATGATACCGGTACTGGAAAACCAGTACCAGTGCTATCAGTGTTGCGTGTCCAGATGACATACTTGTGTACGTGTGCGTCATCCGTGTGCCATCCACAAGCACATTAGGGTGATGGTACGTTCTATAGAAAAAAATAAAAATGTGTTTTATTCAAATCCTCACCCCTTATAATTGTTACACAGAATGATCTGTAATATCGTTAGCTTTTAAATTATGATTTGGGTATTTTTAATATAGAGCAATAATAAGGGCCCCACTGAGCCTTGAAACTTTCTCCAATTTACTTCTTTGTAATTTGGAAAGAATATTTAATATTATTAATATTAATTTATATTTCCTGTTTGAAAGTAAACTTGCCAGACTCTGGACAATTTTCATTAATATTCATTGTTTTAGGTAAGTCTAATCTCTAAATATTTACGTAGCAGCCTACACCACTCCAATGTGTCTTTTACTGTCTAATTAAGTTTTTGAATGACATTCACTTACTTTAATTTATAATAATAATTTTAAAGTGTTGATGAGCGATATGTATGTGATTTTCAGTCACTAGGGATGAGTGAATCCCTGTGTGTTCGGCTTTGGCCGCTGTCCAGCACGCAATGGAAGCGAATGGCGCGGAGGGCGAGCATGCGCAGTAGCGTGCACTCACGTTTTATTCACTGTCCCATCTTCTGTCCTGGACAATAATATTTGCTTAAAGGATGAGTGCAAGGAAATCAATCAACAAACGTTGCGGCTGTAGTCCCTCCCTCAATCATTAGCATGATTGTGATGATTAGCATTAGACAATGCATTGAAGCTGATGTTCCTCTCTTCTCTTCTTCACACAGGTATTTCATTCCATCATCCATGTATGCTGTCTGACAAGTGTGAACTGCATCATATATTGCCAGATATTTTTATGGTATTTCATTCCATCATCCATGTGTGCTGTCTGACAAGTGTGAACTGCATCATATAGTGCCAGATATTTTTATGGTATTTCATTCCATCATCCATGTGTGCTGTCTGACAAGTGTGAACTGCATCATATAGTGCCAGATATTTTTATGGTATTTCATTCCATCACTCCTGTGGTATTTCATTCCATCATCCATGTGTGCTGTCTGACAAGTGTGAACTGCATCATATAGTGCCAGATATTTTTATGGTATTTCATTCCATCACTCCTGTGGTATTTCATTCCATCATCCATGTGTGCTGTCTGACAAGTGTGAACTGCATCATATAGTGCCAGATATTTTTATGGTATTTCATTCCATCACTCCTGTGGTGGGTCTTTATTTTTTATCTATTTGGTTTCTGCTTTGAAGTGTAGAAAGGTGTGTTTTTTTTTTTTTTTTTTTCCCTTTCTCAGTTTGATGGCCTTGTCCAGCGTTAGTTATTTACCCTGCATAGTAATGCCTGCTCTGGCCTTGTGCTAATTGGTTAATTACTGATTGTGGCCTTTTGGTGGCTGAAGCTAGCAGACATTTCATATATATTTAGCTCTGGCTGGGATAGCACGCGTGCGGGCTTACGCGTGCAACAGATTAAGTGCAACAGGATAAAGTGTTTTGCAGTTAGACAATGCAGTTGGACAGGGCAGGAGACGGGTAAGGTGCATAAGTTTTTCATGCACGCTTGCTTCTTGGTCAGTTGTACTAAATATGCATTGATCATATCAACCTGCTGCTTATTTGTCTTCACTTCTGCTTTTTAACAACTCGCCTGCCCTTTTACACATTCTGTGCACTCTCTGCATATCCACCCCTCCCTTTTCCCCTCTCCCATGTTTAACTCTGAGGCTCTATTGACATTTCTTACCCACACCAAACCATCCAAAACCTCCATGCAGCACTCAAAACGTTCATACAAATCATCCCACCACCTGCTTTTTCTGTTTTTTCTCCTTTTAATAGTTGCAGGTGACATCTCCCCCAACCCTGGGCCTCCCTCCACCAGCATACATTACTCTCCTCCAGCTGCATATAGAAACCCTGCTAATCTTATTAACATTCAGTGCATGCCTTCTCCTCTCACTTTCCAATGTGCTCTCTGGAATGCACGGTCTGTGTGTAACAAACTGACTTACATTCACGATCTTTTTCTCTCTAATTCCCTTAACCTTTTGGCTATTACAGAAACCTGGATCCAGCATTCAGACACCACCGCTGCTGCCGCTCTCTCGTTTGGTGGGCTGAAATTTTCACATACCCCCAGACCTGAGAACAGACAGGGTGGAGGTGTTGGTTTGCTCCTTTCATCACAATGTGCTTTCCAGGTCATCCCCCCGGTTCCATCACTTACATTTCCTTCCTTTGAAGTCCACGCCGTCAGACTCTTTAAGCCCTTCTCCTTACGAGTGGCGGTCGTTTATCGCCCTCCAGGCTCCTCCCGCCAGTTTCTAGACCACTTCACCACCTAGCTTACTCACTTTCTGTCCTGTGACATCCCCACCCTCATCATGGGAGACTTTAACATCCCCATCAATGATCCGCTCTCCCAGTCTGCCTCTCATCTTCTTTCTCTAACTTCTTCATTCGGCCTCTCACAGTTTACTAATTCTCCTACACATGAGGACGGGAATACTCTGGACCTGGTTTTCTCCCGTCCCGGCTCGCTGCACAACTTTACTAATTCACCTCTCACCGCTCTCGGACCACAACCGTCTTTCCTTCTCTGTCAAGAATTGTCTCCTCACCCGGGACACCCCCACTTACCACACTTATCGGAATACACGTACCATTAATACCCAACAGCTTAGGGACAATCTCCACACATCTTTAGCCCCCATCTCCACCCTCTCCTGTCCAGACATAGCATTGTCACACTTCAATAATACACTGAAGAATGCCCTAGATGAAGCAGCACCTTCTATACGCAGAAAGACCCGACACAGACAAAAGCAGCCCTGGCACACAACACAAACACGCTCTCTTCAGCGCTGCTCGAGGTGTGCAGAGCGGCAGTGGAGAAAATCTCTCTTAGCAGAAGACTTCATCCACTATAAGTTCATGCTCAAAACCTATAACTCTGCCCTTCATCTGGCCAAACAATCCTACTTCACCACCCTCATCACCTCACTATCCAACAACCCAAGACGACTTTTTGAAACCTTAAACTCCCTCCTGAAACCTAAAGTACAGGCCCCCATCACCAACCTCAGCGGTGAGGATCTGGCCACTTATTTCCTAGAAAAAATCAACCACATCCATCAGGATATCTCAGCCTTATCTCCTCAGTGCCTGGATCCCCTTCCCTGCCGCACCTCAAGCTCACTAGACATCTTTGAGCCTGTTTCAGAAGAAGAAGTTTCCAAGCTCCTCGCTTCTGCTCGGCCTACAACCTGCAACAGTGACCCTATTCCTTCACAGCTCCTGCAGTCTCTCTCACCAGTGGTCACCACTCACCTGACTAAAATATTTAACCTCTCTCTTTCTTCAGGTATATTTCCCTCCTCATTTAAACATGCCATCATAACCCCTTTACTTAAAAAGCCATCCCTGGACCAGAACTGCACTGCTAACTACAGACCTGTCTCTAACCTTCCCTTCATCTCTAAACTCCTGGAACGCCTGGTCCACTCCCGTCTAATCCGCTATCTCTCGGATAACTCTCTTCTCGACCCCTTACAATCTGGTTTCCGCTCTTTACACTCTACTGAAACTGCCCTCACTAAAGTCTCTAATGATTTAATAACAGCTAAATCGAAAGGTCATTGCTCCCTGCTGATTCTCCTGGATCTCTCTGCCGCATTTGACACTGTGGATCACCAGCTCCTCCTCACTATGCTCCGCTCTATAGGCCTCAAGGACACAGCCCTCTCCTGGTTCTCCTCCTACCTCTCTGACCGCTCCTTCACTGTATCTTTTTCCGGCTCCTCTTCCTCTTCTCGTCCCCTTACTATCGGGGTCCCGCAGGGCTCAGTCCTAGGCCCCCTCCTCTTCTCTTTATACACTGCCCCTATTGGACAAACAATCAGCAGATTTGGGTTCCAGTATCATCTCTATGCTGATGACACCCAATTATACACTTCTTCCCCTGACATCACCCCTACCCTAATTCAAAATACCAAGGATTGTCTGTCTGCTGTCTCTAGCATCATGTCCTCCCTCTATCTGAAACTAAATCTCTCTAAAACTGAACTTCTTGTGTTTCTCCCCTCTACTAACCTCACTCTACCTAACATCGAAATAACCCTGGAGGGTTCAACCATAACTCCCAAGCAGCATGCCCGCTGTCTTGGGGTCATATTCGACACTGAACTTTCCTTTACTCCGTACATCCGATCACTCAGTCGCTCTTGTCACCTGCATCTTAAAAACATCTCCAGAATCCGACCTTTTCTCACCTTTGAAACTGCTAAGACTCTTACTGTCGCTCTTATTCATTCTCGTCTGGACTACTGCAACTCTCTTCTGATCGGTCTCCCTCTTACCAAACTTTCTCCTCTCCAATCCATCTTGAATGCGGCAGCCAGGGTCATATTTCTGTCCAGCCGCTTCACCGATGCCTCCATCTTGTGCCAGTCATTACACTGGCTACCTATTCGCTACAGGGTCCAGTATAAACTCATCTCTCTCACCCACAAAGCTCTCCACTGTTCTGCACCGCCTTATATCTCCTCTCTCATCTCTGTCTATCGCCCTACACGTGCCCTCCGTTCTACAAATGACCTAAGACTAACATCCCCCGTAATCCGAACCTCGCACCTCCGTCTCCAAGACTTCTCTCGTGCTGCTCCAGCTCTCTGGAATGCACTTCCCCAGACGATCAGACTGATACCTAGCCCTGACCTATTCAAGCGCGCTTTGAAAACCCATCTCTTCAAAGAAGCCTATCACATCAACTACTCAGCAAGCTAACTTTGCCCTGTTCCCTCCTTCCAAATATTATTCTGAATCTGCACCCTACTATTCATCTGTCTCCACACCCTTCATGCACATGATAACTGCACTTGATACTTGTCTATTGCGCTTAAACACACGGGCTGATGACCGGATCATGCAGCTTTATATGAAAATCCCTATTATAATTGCCAGACCTGAATTAACAAGCATTTCTCACCTACTGTGTCCCCCCAATTCCTTGTAGATTGTAAGCTTGCGAGCAGGGACCTCACTCCTAATGTCATTGTTTGAATTGTCTTAACTTGTATTGAATTTATTGTCTGTACATGTCCCCGCTTAATTGTAAAGTGCTGCGGAATATGTTGGCGCTATATAAATAAAAATTATTATTATTATTATTATTATGGGTCCCAGAGATACCTAACAGCACAGGAGCAGAGCAGCACAAGCTAAGGCTGTATTCAAGGTTCTTCAGGATTGGCAGCTCTTGGATAAAGTATACTTTATGTCATTCGACATGACTAGTAGTAACCTGGTGCTTGTGTCCTCTTGAAAAAGAAACTGCAGTAAGAACTACTGAGTTTGCCATGTAGGCACCACTTTCACGAGCTAATTATTGCAAGCGTGTTTGATAAATTGTGCCCGGGCATCTACAGGTCTAAATATAAAGTTGTTGGAGAGATTATCAGCTGCCTGGAATCAACTGGGAAAAACAAAGTTTTCCACTGGAATGGAAGATGCAATATTGTAGTTTCAACTGAGCTAGGTCCACTTAAGGAGTTACTAGTTGAATTTTGCACCAACGAGCTTGCACAATGCCATCCAAGAGATGATTACAAGGAATTAACTCTGGCACTCCTGTTCCTTGGACCACCGGCAAACTCAGATGTACACATCAATACTCCAGGCACCTACCATCGGGCCTTATGGATGGCCAAAGTGATATATGCTCTGAAGACCTTCATGTTTTGTCACCAAATTCATTTACGTTTGACAGGGTTAAAAAAAATCTCAGTAAATTTTGCACATTTAATGTCCACTTATGCTTGAAGGCTTGATATCTCTGTTAGATCCCAGCCACATCACCGCAAAATGACTTGACATTACTGCAATAACTCGTAGACACATGTGGTACCTCAGTGACATTATGGTGGGTCTGGCTTTTCTTGACTATGAGGTTCCAACCGCAGAAAAGCTTGATGGTACTGCTTCCGCTGAAGGAAGGCAGCGATGTCTGCTCAACTCACATGCATCTTACCAAAGACCTTGTGTCACATAAGAAGCTTCATCACGTCATGCCGCCCAACACAAAAAAACTGTTCTTTGCACTGGAAATAAACCAAGATTTTATTCATCAAGATCCAGGTCTGTGTCACACCAATGCTAGTTACGTCGATGCACCATAAAAGTCTCTGGATTGAAAATGAATGAATGATGCCGCCAAATGCTCCATTGCACTCATGAGTACATTCAGTTTGTCACTGAGCATTCAACAAGACCAGAAACAGTTTATTCTCCAGTGTGTGGAGAAGTATCAGCATAACTATCCTGAACCAAATAAAATGTGTTTTGTTAAAAAAAAGATAAACCATGAAACTACTGTAAAATTGTACATTTACTGTACTTAGCTGCAAGACATTTATTACAAATTGATAGTTTTGTGATGACTGTGCCACCAGTAAGCAATGTTGCAATGTTACAAAATTGTGTGTATGCTACAATCTCACCAAAGGGAATAATTGCCAGGGGTGAGACCTAAAAATTTGGACAAACCAGTTTTGACTGTCTTCCTAGTGCACGCGTGCATGATCAATGTGCCAGCTCATGCTGTGCTCTCCGAGACATGGCGACTGTAAAGAACAGTAACCTCACTGATGTCACCGATCATCAGTGTTGCCGTGTTGCCAGGTCACTCTGCATTTGGAGAGACCAAGCGACTGAAGAGCAGTAATGTTACTGACTTCTTAGCGCTTCACAACTGCAAAGTTTCACAAAGCTCAGTGCGAGCCGGGAGTGGCTCTATTGGCTTTGGACAACGGATGCGTAGAACATTGTGGGAAGTGCTGGACTACGTTCCACCTGCGTATGAACTTTTTTTATAATAAATTAATGACAGTGTCTTGTTTGTATTTCTCTCTTTTTGTGATTTTTTAGGTTTCCATTTGTGAACTACATTGAACCTGTTTGGGATTTTTTACATTTATATTTAATAATTGTTGAACCAGGGAAAGAGTTTGGGAGTGTGTTTTTAAATGAAGTATTTTTGTGTGTGTGCTTTTTTCTTTTTAGTGCTGGGTTAGTAATGGGGGTGGGTTAATATCAACGGTGTTTCTCACAGCTGTCTGCTTTACCTTTGCTGGTTACAAAAAATGGGGGGGACCCTACTTCATTTTCTTCTTTGATTTATTTGTTTAATTATTTCTTTTTTAGGTTAATGGCTGTAAAATTAAGCCAACATACATTGCACTACAGGGTGCCTTTTTTATTATGTGTCTAGTATGTGTTTTATATGCGTTTAGTATGGAATGTTGTGAAATTATCTATCTATCTATCTATCTATCTATCTATCATCTTTGCAAAGTTTGCAAACCTTCAACACATAAAAATCTTTAGTTTCTGCAAAGCATTTTACTCCAGTATGTGTCACATGAACGATACATGGACGGCACACGGATGATGCACACATACACATGTCCCACAGACACGCAACACTGATAACAACGGTACTGTTTTTTCCAGTACTGGTATCAACAGGATGTGTGAAGGGTGCCTATAGCTGTTTTCCATATAATGGGAATATCAAATAACGTTATGGCATATTGCTGGGCTGTGACAACACTTTATGATCAGTGAGGGTCTAATTTGTAGGAACCTCACTGATCCTGGGAATGAAGTGCAATCACTTTCACAGCCTTTTTGCTGCATAGTGGTGCTTGTGGACAACTTTCTGTGCAATGAATTGTAGCTGGCCCTACTCACTTCCATTGGACTGTGCTGCAGTTTCCCTACATAGTGGGTGGTTGAGGCAATGATAAGCAGGAAAAAGACTACAAAGTGGACTGCAGCATTGAATCAGTGCTACAACCCCTTAGTTCTAATTATCTGTGAGGGTCCAAGAGATTAGACACTCACAGATCAAAAATTGATGGCATATTCTAGTGATTAAGATAGGAATAAGGCCTCTTTCACACTTTAGTTTTTTGCATCAGTTCAAATCCGCCAAAAAGGCAGACAAGCGGATCCGTTCTCAACTGATGTGAACGGATGGCAAAGGATCCGTTTTCAGACGGATCCTGAAAAATGAGGAAATTTAAAGGGACCGCTGGCCGGGAAGAGGAGAGAGAGAGAGAGAGAGAGAGAATTTTTTTTTTTGTCCGGCACCCAGAAAGAATTTCGGGTTAAATGAGTGTCTGGAGGATCCGCCAGAGAAAACAACGTTGCAAGCTCCGTTTTGAAATCTTTGAGGATGGTGACGGACAGCAGCTTTTGGCGGATCCGCAAAAAAAACGGATGCAACGGACGGCAATCCGTCACAATCCGCCAATAATGGAAGTCAATGGGGAAAAAAAACGGATCCTCAAAGGAAAATTGAGGATCCGTTTTTTTCAAAACCTGGCGGATTGTGACTGATTGTAAAAAACTGAAGTGTGAAAGAAGCCTAGAATCATAGAATCATAGAATCATAGAATCGTAGAGTTGGAAGGGACCTCCTGGGCCATCTGGTCCAACCCCCTGCTCAAAGCAGGATTCGCTAAATCATCCCAGTCAGATGTCTGTCCAGCCTCTGTTTGAAGACTTCCATTGAAGGAGAACTCACCACTTCTCGTGGCAGCCTGTTCCACTCATTGATCACTCTAACTGTCAAAAAGTTTTTTCTAATATCTAATCTGTGTCTCCTCCCATTCAGTTTCATCCCATTGCTTCTAGTCTTTCCTTGTGCAAATGAGAATAAAGTTGATCCTTCTACAATGTGACAGCCCTTTAGATATTTGTAGACAGCTATTAAGTCTCCTCTCAGTCTCCACTTTTGCAAACTAAACATTCCCAAATCCTGCAACCTTTCCTCATAAGACAGGGTTTGCAGACCGGTCACCATTCTGGTCGCTCTTTTCTGAACTTGCTCCAGTTTGTTGATGTCTTTTTTAAAATGTGGTGCCTAACACTCTAAGGCCTCACTCACTGCATCCATGTGCCCTCAGAACTGCATTAAAACCATCATATGGCTACAAGTAGGGATGGGCGAATCCTGAAATATTCGGAATCGCTAGACTCTAACGAGTCCAACTCGGAAACTCGCTACTCGTTGCGAGTCTAGCGAGTCCAATGTTAATGAATGGGGATGCGAGTATTGCAGCGATTCCTGTGCTGCCATTTTTTTTGTTCCGCTTACTTCCCGCATGTGGCTGTGCACACCATGCTGAAAGTAAGCAGAACAATTGCGGATGGTACCCACGGTCCGGAGGAGAGGAGACTGTCCTCCGGGCTTTGGGCACCATATCCCTGTAAAAAATAGAATTTAAAAATAAAAAATATTGTTATTCTTACCCTCCGACGTCCTGCGCAGCCTTCCCGCCTCTCCACGCATCCGTTCCCAGTAGTCCTTTGCGAAAATGCCCGTGATGGCATCCGTTCTCGCGGGATCGCGAAGTCTCGCGGTCATTCGCGCGACGTCATCGTGAATAACCGCGAGACATCGCGATCCCGCGAGAACAGACGTCATCGCGGGCATTTTCGCAAAGGACTACTGGGAACGGATGCGTGGAGAGGCGGGAAGGCTGCGCGGGACGTCGGAGGGTAAGAATAACAATATTTTTTATTTTTTTTTACATTTTATCTTTTACTACTGAGGCTGCGTAGTAAAAAGTTGGTCACACTTGTCAAACACTATGTTTGACGAGTGTGACCAACCTGTCAATCAGTTCTCCAAGCGATCCTACAGATCGCTTGGAAAACGCTAGCATTTGCATTGGACTCGTTACTGTGCGAGTAATCGCTTGGAAACTCGCAGAGTACCGACTCCTGCGAGTCCCCTACTACTCGCAGAGTAACGAGTCCTAACGAGTAGATTCGCCCATCCCTAGCTACAAGAGATTTCCAATTAAGGCCTCTTTCACACATCAGGTTTTCGCCGTCAGGCGCGATCCGGCGCTTTTGACAAAAACCGGATCCGGCGAAATGCAATGCCGGATCCGGTTTCCCCCCCATTGACTTGCATTTGCGCCGGATCGCTACGGATGGCCATGCGTTTCATCCGGTTTTCGCCGGATCCGGCATTGTGTCTCAATCCGGCGTCTGGAAAAAACGGCTACTGTAATGTTTTTTGTCTCTGGCGAAAAAACCGGACACGCCGGATCCGGCGTGTCCGGCTTTTTCACACAATGAAAGCCTATGAGCGCCGCAATGCGCTGGATTCGGCGAAAGCCGGATCCGGCGGCCGGATCCGGTATTTTTGGTCTGAGCATGCTCAGTAGCTCTGCCCACAAGACACATATATAAAAGCAAGACAGTGGGACCCTCAGCCACACCCAACATGGCACCCAAGACAGCAACCAGGCGCAGGACAAGGCAGGAGACATCTGCAGCAGCACCATCAGCACCACCACCACCCCAAATGGAGCAGCATGCTGAGCAACGGGAGGGGAGTCCAGCAGCAGATGAGAGACGGTAATTATCAAATCCCCCATTCCTCCAAATTAGGGCCATGGAATATCAAGATATTCATTGCCCCTTTGTTTCTCTTTATTCAACAGCCGCCCAAGAGATGCAGCAGCAGCAGCAGCAGCAGCACTGGAAGCACTGGCAGCAGCAGTACCACCACCCACAGGCATGGAGTCTGGCCAGCAGGAAGACAGCACATCTTCTTCTGGGAGCCCTCCCTCGCATCGTCAGCGTTTGACGGTAAGTTTTTATTTCCAAAATCCATCATCTCTGTAATATATGTCTATTCATTGCCTTTTATTTCAAAACAGGAATCACAAGATGAAGCGGAGCTCCCAGAAGAAGAAGAAAGGGGTGGACAGACACCTGGAGTGGGCTCACAACTGGTAAGTTTTTGGCATCAAACGCAGAAACACAACATCACACTACACACAACACATAGAAAACAATGTTCTGCAGACCACACACAGCAAACAAATGCCTACATCCAAAGACATAACATTTTTTGTTTTCTTCTCTAGTCTTCCCAATCTGGTGCTCGGCCAAGAGGTCCTCGCAGTGCCTCCCAGGGTCGTCGGCGACAGAAACGCGGCGGTCACCAGCGTGAAAGTATAAATATTTTTGCTTTGACCACCATCTCCTACTCTCTAGGCTCCAGTCACTAGGCATTAAGGACACTGCACTCTCCTGGTTCTCTTCCTATCACTCTGACCGCTCCTTCAGTGTTTTGTTCTCTGGCTCCACGTCATCTCCTCTTCCTCTTGCTGTCGGGGTACCTCAGGGCTCAGTCCTTGGCCCCCTTCTTTTCTCTCTCTACACGGCCCCATTTGGACAGACCATCAGCAGATTTGGCTTTCAGTACCATCTTTATGCTGATGACACACAACTATACACGTCTTCCCCCGACCTTACCCCCGCTGTACTACAGAACGCCAGTGACTGTCTGTCCGCAGTCTCCAATATCATGTCCGCTCTCTATCTGAAACTCAACCTCTCCAAAACTGAACTTCTTCTGCTCCCGCCGTCTACTAACCTCCCTAAATCTGACATTTCCTTCTCCGTGGGTGGTACCACAATAACGCCCCGGCAGCAGGTGCGCTGTCTGGGTGTTATGTTTGACACCAATCTCTCCTTTACATCCCATATACAATCCCTTGCCCGCTCTTGCCGCTTACACCTAAAGAACATCTCTAGAATCCGCCCTTTTCTCACTATGGAAACAACAAAAACCCTCACTGTTGCATTGATCCACTCTCGCCTGGATTACTGCAACGCTCTATTAATTGGCCTCCCCGTCACTCGACTATCCCCTCTCCAGTCCATACTCAATGCAGCAGCCAGGATCGTCCATCTGGGTAATCGGTACTCGGACGCGTCCGCTCTTCGCCAGTCCTTACATTGGCTGCCCATTCATTATAGGATCCAATTCAAAGTACTTGTTCTCACCCACAAAGCTCTCCACAGTGCGGCACCCCCTTACATCTCTTCTCTCATTTCTGTCTATCGGCCTAGCCGATCGCTGCGCTCTGCAAACGACTTTCGACTAACCTCTGCACTAATCTGTACCTCCCACTCCCGACTCCAAGACTTCTCCCGTGCTGCTCCTATCCTCTGGAATGCTCTACCCCAAGAAATCAGGACTATCCACAATTTGCATAGTTTTAGGCGCTCCCTCAAAACACACCTGTTCAGAGCGGCCTATCACATTCACTAATCAAAGTCATTCTCTGTGTAAGTGTGCGTGCGTAGCCCATTCACTATCTCCATCCATCCTTCACTCCTGCAAGATGGCTGGACCTTCATTGTAAATACACCATTGTAAATACACACCTGTACTCTGTATCTCCCTCACCTCATTGTAGATTGTACGCTCTCACGAGCAGGGTCGTCTTATTTCGTCTTATTTTGCTTTAATTATTGTATTGTTAGCGTTGTTACTTATGACTTGTGTTTTGAAACTGTTAAACTGTAAAGCGCTGCGGAATATGTTGGCGCTATATAAATAAAGATTATTATTATTATTATTATTGCTTTGTTTTTTTGCACTTTTTATTTCATTTCTTTTGTGGAGGCTAATTATGTTATTGTTGTCTTTTTCTTTAACAGCCTTCACAGCGTGCTCCCGACTCTGACGGTGAGGATGGAGGAATCGATGTGGACCACCTCATCGATCTCGTCAGAGAAAGGGAGCCGCTCTGGAATATGGCTGACCGCCGCCACGCTGACCTGATTGTTACCCGGCGACTCTGGGAGGAAATCTGTTCGCTCCTTGTGGACCGCTGGGAGGACCTCGATGCTCGGGCCCAGATTAAAGAGCGTAAGTATATACAGTACCGGTTGCTTGATGTAAACCAGTGTTTCCCAAACAACAGTCCTCGTGGTCCCCACGGATCATGTGTTCAGGATTTCTATTTACTATGGAAATCCTGAAAACATGACCCCTGGGGACCATGAGGACTGGAGTTTGGGAAACACTGATGTTGTATACTAACCACTCCTTTCTCGTTTCAGGGAACAGAATTGTGAAGCGGTGGCGGTCTGTGAGGGATCGTTTCAAGAAGGAGTTCAATAAAGAGATGCGGACCCCGAGCGGATCTGGAGGACGCAGGAGCAAGTACAAGTACGCACAAGCCCTGTCGTTCCTCCGGGAAACAATGGTCACTAGAAGGTAAATATTACACACCACATGTGAAAAAAAATGTTAGATGTAACTTTTTTTTTTCAGCCAGGGCCATACCATGTCACTATTTTTATTGTTTTTTTTTCTCTTTATTCCACAGCACGGTGAGCAGCACTCGGGAGCCTGCACGATTGGACCCTTCTGAGGCGATCCCTGAGGAGACCGGCACCGAGGGACACTTCGACCGCCCCGGTACATCTGCACCTTCCCAGCCTTCCCACACATTCGACCCATCTGTCCCATCCACCAGCACAGGAGCATCGTGGCCGCCTACATTACATGAAGCTGCTGGTGAGGAGATCGATTTCCCTTTACCCCACCCTTCTGCCCCTGCCACCTCTAGTACACCAGCGGGTACTGGGCGGCAGCGGCAGAGGGGTCAGGAAAAGACTTATGCGCCAGAGTTCTTGCATCTGAATGCATCTTTCCAGAACTGTCTAAAAGTCTTGTCAGAGCAAATCTCCGCAGGCTTTCAGCAGATCAACTCCAGCATTCTGGAGGTGAAGACACTTCTGCAAACCATGCATTCAGAAGCAAGATCTTCGCCAAACCACACCTTTTTCAGGTCTGTTGTGGAGCGCATGGAAACGCTATCTCCTACCCAGCAGATGCATGTAATGCATTCATGCCACGGTGCTCTCCAGCACGTTACCTCCCAACCTCCTCCTCCCACCACAGTAGTTCCTCCACCTGCACCCCCTCCAGCCACTTTCCATCCTCCCCCTCCTATTACATACCATCCACCTCCCCAGCAACAGCCACCTCCCCAGTACCAGCAACCTCCCCAGTACCAGCAACCTCCCCAGTACCAGACATCTCCCCACTTCCAGCAACCTGCCCCGTATCAAACTCCTTCCCCGTACCAAACTCCTTCCCCATACAACTTGCCATCAACATCATCTGCTCCTACAGTCCCTGCCCAACCCTCCACTCCACCGCCCACCACCTCTTCTGCCTCCCACATGTCCACCCATTCTGTAGCTTTTTCCACACCATCACCTCTAACTGTTCCTTCCCCACCACGATCCCAATCCTCTCTCCACACTCCCAGTGTCGAAGTGTCCCGCAGCCCCTCCAGCAGTATTTCCACCCCACACTACACAGATTTATGATGTGTTTTGTAATAAAAATGCCCTGTTGGTTTCAAACCTTTATTAAAAAAGTTTTTTTAACTTCAAAAACAGTTTACAAAAAAAAAATATTTTAAATAAAAGTTAAATTATTGTTTACACTGGTTGTCTGTCATTTCTTTCTGCGGCGAAATATGTTTAAAAAAAAGGTTAAATACAGGGTATTTAAAAGGTAAAAAGTTATTCAAAACCAGGTATATAACTGTGGGTAAATTTTAGCTTTTTGCCACAGTTGTGTTCCTGGTAGTGTTTGAAGCAAAGTATTTCACCTAAAAAGTTGTGTTTATTGTTGGTGATTTCCTAACAATGTACACAACTTTTGTTAAAAGGTGAAATACTTTGCATAAAACACAACCAGGTACAGACCTGTGGCCTAAAGCTAAAAATAGAGACCATGACAAGATAGCCAACTTTGGTTGGCAAAGGTATATACTGTTGGTACAGAAGGTACACAAGTTTGGTTAGGCACAAATCTTTCACACTCTGTCATCCTGCCAGTGTACTCTGCCTTGAGGTGACATAAAGTATAGTGGAAAATTGTCCCTCATTACTGAAACCGTCACAGAACTTCTAGTGGTAATGTCATGGTAATCTTGCAAGGTGGTTTCTTCAGAGGTGTCCTCAATGGAAATGGGTTCCTTGCAGATAACAAAATTGTGGAGTAGCATGCAAGCTTTGATCACCTCGTTCACAGTTTCTGTCTTGAATTTGATCGCAGTCAATAGGACCCACCATTTGGCTGTCAGAATACCAAAGGTACATTCAACCATTCTTCTTGCTCTTGTGAGGCGGTAATTAAAAATGCGTTTTGTTCTTGTCAATCCTCTGCTAGAGTACGGTTTCAAAAGGTGTTCTGACAGCTGGAAGGCTTCATCCCCTACACAGACAAATGGCATAGGTGGACCAGATGTTTGCGGCAGCGGTCTAGGGGGTGGGAACTGGAAGGTGTTTCCATACAGTTTACGCCCCATGGCAGACAGTTTGAAAACTTGAGAGTCATTGGAGCGGCCATAGGCCCCAATATGAACAGCAATAAATTTGTATTCCGCGTCAGCGATGGCCATGAGGACAATTGAAAAATATTTCTTGTAATTGAAATATTCCGATCCCGATCCGGCTGGCTTTACAATGCGGATATGTTTCCCGTCCACAGCGCCCAAGCAGTTGGGAAACTGACATATCTGTTGAAACATTTCTGAAATTTCAATCCACCTCTCTGTTGTGGGCTCTGGTAAAAACTCTTCAGCTAAGGAGTCCCACAGTGCACGGCATGTGTACTTCACTATTCCAGATATGGTGGAAATCCCGAGTCTGTACTGGAAATGCAGTGATGAAAGGGATTCTCCAGTTGCAAGAAATCTGTGGGGAATTAAAAAACAATCAATTAGTTTTAAATCACAGCATTACATACCAAAACTCAGCTATAACACTTGGAGATACAAACTACCACCAACAAGATTGCAGTGAAAGTGTGCTCTGATGCGAGCACATCCAATAAATGTGGCTTACCTTAAAGTCACCATCAGACGCTCTGCGGGTGAAACAGAGAAGCGGCAATAGGTGTCCGCTTTTCTTATGAGGTGTGCAATGCGCTCCACCAAGTAATCAAAATTCTCCATTTTCATCCGAACATATCCAAAAAATTTATCCGGGTTTTGTCGAAGGTCCATGCAGAGTGTAGAATAGACCCCACGCGTCATTCTCTTGGCTGTGATGGGGTGGATCCACAAACGTCGTCTACGATGCCCGATGCGCTGCTGTCTCGCTCTCTCCTTCTCCAGAACAATCACCCTCAAACGATTCGCCTCCGCTGTAAAATCCGCCAAATTCTTCAAAATATTTCCAATGACAACATCCATCTTCGCCAGTAACTTGCTCTTCTCTCCAACCTGCACTTTCTCCTCTACAACCTGTCAAAGAAGGGCTGTAGGAACACGCTATATATAGTTTTCCAGTAGCCAATCCCGTTCGGAAGGCCACAAGGGGTGTTTTTAAAAACCGGATCCGGTGTAATGCGTCGAAAAACGGATAGAAAAACGAATGAACCGGATGAGACGGATCCGGTTTTGTCTGTCAAGAACAAGACGGATCCGGCAGAAAACCGGATCCGTCACATCCGGTTTTACAAAACATTTGCCGGATCCGGCGTTCCGGCACGACGCCGGATCGCGCCTGACGCCGAAAACCTGATGTGTGAAAGTAGCCTTATTGTGTTCTTGTTTTCTTTACATTTTACATAACGGCCCACCTTTTTGGGAATTGGGATTTTAATATTTATCCCCTATTCTTTGGATGATGTAATCTATTTATTCAGTGAGAAGACCCATTTATACAGGGAAGTGATGCATCCACTGAATACTACACAATATTTTTCATGACTGTAAACAACCAAGCTTTAAGTCATGTCTTTTCCTCATAAACTAGAGATTTATCAGTATTTTTTTTTATTCTTTTACCAGATTATACTTTACAATTTCATTTACGGATGCTACTTTAATGTTAATGAGACTGGAGATGGGGGAATGTTTTGGAAAATGTTAATTAATTCCTCTGTCACATTGACCTTTAAAGGTCAATAGCGTTGTCCCTCTTGTGCAGTAAAGCTAGTTTCTGAAATACTTGTCAATGATAGGTCAATATCACTGAATGAGAGCCTGTCCATTCTCTGTGAGAGCCTGATTTCACAGTGCGAGATCTTCAACTCCCAGCTTAATATCTATCTTCATTGATAATGATGATGATTATGCGTCTCCATTCTTGTTGATGCCTAAGGCTGGTTTCACATTTGCGTTTTTTAGCGCTGGAAAAAAACGCATATGTGCGCATGCGTTTTTTCCCCTATATTTAACATGGGTGCGCATACCTGCGCGCTTGTAAGCGCATGTATGCGATTTTCATGCGCTGCGTTTTTTTGGGGTGTGCGTTGGTATTTTCCAGACGCAGCATGTTGCATTTTTTGGCCCTGCAAAAAAGCGCATGCGCACATATGCGCATGTTTTGCGCTAAAAATGGCCATTATAGCCTATGGATGCGCATATGTGCGCACTGGCATGCTCATGTATGCGTTTTTTTGCATATGCGTTTTTTTTTTTTAACCATGGAATTTAGGGGTTTGGGTTAGAGTTAGGGTTAGTTAAGGGGGTTTAGGGTTAGGGTTAGGGTCAGGGTCAGGGTTAGGGTTGGGGTTTGGGTCAGGGTTAGGGTTAAGTATGGTTTGGTTAAGGGTTAGGGTCAGGGTTAGGGTCAGGATTAGGGTTAAGTATGGTTTGGTTAAGGGTTAGGGTCAGGGTTAGGGTTAGGGTTAGGGTTAGGGTCAGGGTTAGGGTTAGGGTTAGGGTTAGGGTCAGGGTTAGGGTTAAGTATGGTTTTGTTAAGGGTTAGGGTCAGGGTTAGGGTCAGGATTAGGGTTAAGTATGGTTTGGTTAAGGGTTAGGGTCAGGGTTAGGGTTAGGGTTAGGGTTAGGGTCAGGGTTAGGGTTAGGGTTAGGGTTAGGGTCAGGGTTAGGGTTAAGTATGGTTTGGTTAAGGGTTAGGGTCAGGGTTAGGGTTAGGGTTAGGGTTAGGGTCAGGATTAAGGTTAAGTATGGTTTGGTTAAGGGTTAGGGTCAGGGTTAGGGTTAGGGTTAGGGTTAGGGTCAGGGTTAGGGTTAAGTATGGTTTTGTTAAGGGTTAGGGTCAGGGTTAGGGTTAGGGTTAGGGTCAGGGTTAGGGTTAGGGTTAGGGTTAGGGTCAGGGTTAGGGTTAGGGTTAGGGTCAGGGTTAGGGTTAGGGTTAGGGTTAGTTAGGGTTTAGGGTTTGGGTTAGGGTTAAGTATGATTTGGTTAAGGGTTAGGGTCAGGGTTAGGGTTAGGGTTAGGGTCAGGGTTAGGGTTAGGGTTAGGGTCAGGGTTAGGGTTAGTAAAGTCATGGTTTGGGTTAGTGTGAGGGGACATCCAATGTTGGAAAAAAACGCAAACGCGGTAAAAACGCACTAAAAACGCATACAAACGCTTAAAAACGCTGCGTTTTTTTCATGCATGCTCATAAAAATGCTTGAAAAAAACGCAGCAGTTGTATGCTTTTGTATGCGTTTTTTCAATGCGTTTTTTTGCGGGAAAAACGCGCTGCAAAAAAAAGCAAGTGTGAAACTAGCCTAAGACATAAGAATACAAAGTAAATATGAGCAAGACATCAGGCAGGTGGATGATGTAAAATTCACATTACTAACAGTGATAACTTAATAATAATAATAATAATAATAATAATAATAATAATAGTAGTAATCTTTATTTATATAGCACCAACATATTCCGTAGCGCTTTACAGTTTAACAGTTTAAAATCACAAGTCATAAGTAACAGTGGTAACAATACAATAATTACAGCACAATTAGACGACCCTGCTCGTGAGAGCTTGCAATCTACAATGAGGTGGGGGAGATGCAAAGTACAGGTGTGTATTTACAATGGTGTATTTACAATGATGGTCCAGCCATCATGAGGGAGTGAGGGATGGATGGAGATAGTGAATGGGCTATATATCCACATTTACACATAGAATGACTTTGATTAGTGAACGTGATAGGCTGCTCTGAACAAATGTGTTTTGAGGGAGCGCCTGAAACTATGCAAATTGTGGATAGTCCTAATTTCTTGGGGTAGAGCATTCCAGAGGATAGGAGCAGCACGGGAGAAGTCTTGGAGTCAGGAGTGGGAGGTACGGATTTGTGCAGAGGTTAGTCGAAAGTCGTTTGCAGAGCGCAGCGGTCGGTTAGGCCGATAGACAGAAATGAGGGAGGAATGTAGTGTGGTGCTGCACTGTGGAGAGCTTTGAGGGTGAGAACAAGTACTTTGAATTGGATCCTATAATGAATATAACTTCATATGTCAACCAGTCATAGATATTTGCAGCTGACCCATTAGATCAGTGTGTCTGGGCTTCTAATAATTTTAAGCCACTTGCCATCTTATTTAATCTCTATTTCTTTCAATTGTGGAAGCAGAAATGGAGAATAATTTCTACAATTATGGGGGGGGGGGGCTGCAAAAAAGTACCAAAGCTATCTCCAGTGAGAGTTTTGAGCTGATATTTTACCTGAAATGGTGGCTAATGTTTGGTAGTCACATTATGCCACTTTTATGGAGATGACACACATTTATGACACAGAATTATACCTGCTAATTAGTGTTGAGCGATACCGTTTGATACCCAAAAATATCGTATCGGATGGTATCGCCCGATACGAAAAAAATATCGGGTATCGCCGATTCCGATACCGGAAGTCCCATTCAAGTCAATGGGACTTCCGGTATCGGAATTAAAAAAAAGCCCTTTATTTCCTTGTTGGCTAATTCTACATAATTGAAAACAAATAAAAATCATGTAGAATGTATTGTGGGAGGTGGAGGATACATTAAAAGCATAGTGGTTTATTCAAATCACATGGCATAGCATTAATTCCAATTTTTTTTTTCAATACGTTCGGAATTAAAAAGATATTGACTATGTTAACCTTTTTTATATTTTGTCAGATATGTACTGTATGTTTCACAACTTCCATGCTCTTCACCTTCTTTTGTACTTCTCCCACACTTTCTCCTTCATGATCCGCAGCAGTAGCATTTTTTTCATCAACTTTTTCTTCACCTTATTCATCTTCTTCTTCTTCATCTTCTCCCCATTAATTTTTTTTTCCATTCTTCATATTCTTCTTATTCAGCTATTATTAATTTTAATATGCTATTTCTTCATCTTCTTCCTATTCTTCTTTGTCTTCATTTTCTTATGGTGACAGGCATTCCTGTAGTACTTATCTATAAAAGTTATAAGATTACACCTTACGTTCTGCCTGTCACAAAAGATTTACAACAGGATTTGTCCGCGTTCAGTTTGGCCTGCGGCAGCAGGCATTTTCCAGGGGCACCACGAGGAGGAACGGACTCACCCCCATTTACTGCTTAGTCTTCTTCTGCTTATAATTTTGATTTCTTCTATGCTGATTTTTAGTCTTATGCTTAATGTTCTTCTGCTTTCTGTTCTTCTGCTTTAGCTTCTTCTGCTTCTTGTTCTTCTGTCTTTTGTTCTGTATCTTGGTGGTTGTCTTCATGTTCTTTGTCCTCTTGGTCTTATTATTTAGGGTCATATTTCTGGTCTTCTTTGGTGTGGTCTTCAGGGTCGTCATCATCAGGGTCGTCGTCATGGAGATCAATAAGGATTACCAAAGACAATTTCAAAAAGCTTGATCTTGGAAATGTAGCAGAAGGTACAAGAAGGCTGAGAAACTGGCGAGAACCAGCAGACAGTGCTGGCACCCGGATGGGTAGCAGAAGGAACAAGAGCCAATGGCACTACCGAGGACCAACTGACGGTGCTGGACCACGGTTACTAAGCAGAAGGTACCTGTGCTAAAAAGCACTACCAAGGACCAGCTGACGGTGCTGGACCTCGGATACCGAGATGGAGGCACCTAGGCCTAAGGCTGTGGCGAGAACCAGCAGACGGTGCTGGCACCCGGATGGGTAGCAGAAGGAACAAGAGCCAATGGCACTACCGAGGACCAACTGACGGTGCTGGACCACGGTTACTAAGCAGAAGGTTCCTGTGCTAAAAAGCACTACCAAGGACCAGCTGATGGTGCTGGACCTCGGATACCGAGATGGAGGCACCTAGGCCAAAGGCTCTGGCGAGAACCAGCAGACAGTGCTGGCACCCGGATGGGTAGCAGAAGGAACAAGAGCCAATGGCACTACCGAGGACCAACTGACGGTGCTGGATCATGGTTACTAAGCAGAAGGTACCTGTGCTAAAAAGCACTACCAAGGACCAGCTGACGGTGCTGGACCTCGGATACCGAGATGGAGGCACCTAGGCCAAAGGCTCTGGCGAGAACCAGCAGGCAGTGCTGGAACCCAGGTGGGTAGCAGAAGGTACCCATTCAAAGCAAAGTAGCCAGGCCGCAAGACGGCCGCAGTTACCGAAACCCACAGTCCTACAGGGGGTCCATGTCCCATTGGCACTACGGATCCAGCCTTCAGTGCCAGTTCCCTCAGCCCACATAGGAGTCACCTAAACTGCAGGCACCGTAGAGTCGGCTAACCCGGCCGCAAGACGACAGGACAACGGATTGGTGGCATAGTGACCTTGACACTACCCGGAAACAGCAGGCGTGCTGGAACCAGGCTGGGCAACAGGGAGTTCCCGTGCCAAAGACACTGCCGAGAACCAGCTGATGGTGCTGGAACCCAGATGGGTAGCAAAAGCTACAAGAGCCAATGGCACTACCGACGACCAACTGACGGTGCTGGACCACGGTTGCTAAGCAGAAGGTACCTGTGCTAAAAAGCACTACCAAGGACCAGCTGACGGTGCTGGACTTCGGATACCGAGATGGAGGCACCTAGGCCAAAGGCTCTGGCGAGAACCAGAAGGCAGTGCTGGAACCCGGGTGGGTAGCAGAAGGTACCCATTCAAAGCAAAGTAGACAGGCCGCAAGCTGGCCGCAGTTACCGAAACCCACAGTCCTACAGGGGGTCCATGTCCCATTGGCACTATGGATCCAGCCTTCATTGCCAGTTCCCGCAGCCCACATAGGAGTCACCTAAACTGCAGGCACCGTAGAGTCGGCTAACCCGGCCGCAAGACGACAGGACAATGGATTGGTGGCATAGTGACCTTGACACTACCCGGAAACAGCAGGCGTGCTGGAACCAGGCTGGGCAACAGGGAGTCCCCGTGCCAAAGACACTGCCGAGCACCAACTGGCGTTGTTGGAGCCCAGGGACAATCATGGTGTAGGCCGAGGCCTACTTGGTGGTAGTTTTAGATTGTTTGTAGGCTACAACAGACTGTCAACGTGCTCCAATTAGGCATCTGTCTCCACTCTGTTTCCAGGATTTCACGTGACCACCAACACCGCCAGTTTATGCGTACAGTAGCCGTCTGCCCAATCCACACGTGTTCCTGTGTTACTGGTGTTCTGTAATGTCAGCAGATCCCCTGATGTTTGTCTGCCAATGTCTCCTGCTCTGTCCACATTCCCACCACTTGCAGTGGGAAGGTGGACAGCGCAGGAGACAGTGCCGGACACACATTGGGGGATCAGCTCACGTTACAGAACACCAGGAACACAGGAACAAGTGTTGAATGCGTGGACGGCACCTGTGAGCAGGAACTGGCGGTGTTGGAGGTCAGGGGAAATACTAGAGACAGAGTGGAGACAGAGGCCAAATCAGAGAATGTTTAAATCTGAAGTAGTTACAATTTGGAGGCAGCAGCAGTTGGCTCTCCACACAGCAGGGGATCAGCTGACGTTACCGACCCCCACTTTCACATGAACGAGTGTGTTTTTCTGTGTGGACAGCACTTTCGAGCACCACCTAGCGTTGTTGGAACCCAGGGACAATCATGGTGCAGGCCGAAGCGTACTAGGAGCCAGGTGTAAAGCTGAGGTATTTTGACTTTGGAGGGAGCAGGACACTTTGCCCTCCACACAGCAGGGGATCAGCCGACGTTACCTACCCCCACTTTCACATGAACAAGTGTTTTTTTCTGTGTGGACAGCACTTCCGAGCAACAACTGACGATGTTGGAGCCCAGGGATAGTCATTTGGTAGGCTGAGGCCAACTTGGAGGCAGTTTAAGATAAGACGTTGTTTGAATTTGGAGGGAGCAGGACACTTTGCCATACACACAGCAGGGGATCAGCTGACGTTACCGAACCCCACTTACACATGAGCGATTGTTTTGTCTGTGCGGACAGCACTTCTGAGCCCAACTGGCGGTGTCGGAGCCCAGGGAAAATCAGGTAGTAGGCCGAGGCCTACTTGGTGGCAGTTTGCGGTTGTTTCTAGACTACTACTAACTGTCAACGTACTCCAATTAGGCCTCTGTCTTCACTCTGTTTCGAGTATTTCCTCTGGCTTCCAACCACGCCAGTTGCTGCTCTGAAATGCCGTCTGCACAACCCACACTTGTTCCTGTGTTACTGGGGTTCTGTGACACCAGCTTCTCCCAAGAGGTGAGTCAGGCAATGTCTCCTGCTCTGTCCACATTTCCACTACAAGTAGTGGGAATGTAGACAAAGCAGGAGACATTGCCATGCTCACCTCTGGAGATGAGCAGATGTTACAGGACCCAGGTAACACAGGAACAAGTGTGGATTGTGCAGACGGCACTTGAGAGCAGAAACAGGCGGTGTTGTAGGCCGGAGGAAATACTCAAAACAGAGTGGAGACAGGGCAAATCAGAGAACTTATTAAATCAGAGGTAGTCAGAAGTTGTAGGCAGCAGGAGAGTTTGCCGTACACACAGCAGGGGATCAGCTGACGTTACCGAACCCCACTAACACATGAGCGAGTGTTTTGTCTGTGCGCATAGCACTTCTGAGCAACAACTGGCGGTGTCGGAGCCCAGGGAAAATCAGGTAGTAGGCCGAGGCCTAGTTGGAGCCAGGTGTAAATCTGAGGTTGTTTGACTGTGGAGGGAGCAGGACACTTTGCCATACACACAGCAGGGGATCAGCTGACGTTACCGAACCCCACTTACACATGAGCGAGTGTTTTGTCTGTGCGGACAGCACTTCTGAGCCCAACTGGCGGTGTCGGAGCCCAGGGAAAATCAGGTAGTAGGCCGAGGCCTACTTGGTGGCAGTTTGCGATTGTTTCTAGACTACTACTAACTGTCAACGTACTCCAATTAGGCCTCTGTCTTCACTCTGTTTCGAGTATTTCCTCTGGCTTCCAACCACGCCAGTTGCTGCTCTGAAATGCCGTCTGCACAACCCACACTTGTTCCTGTGTTACTGGGGTTCTGTAACACCAGCTTCTCCCTAGAGGTGAGTCAGGCAATGTCTCCTGCTCTGTCCACATTTCCACTACAAGTAGTGGGAATGTAGACAAAGCGAGAGACATTGCCGTGCTCATCTCTGGAGATAAGCAGATGTTACAGGACCCAGGTAACACAGGAACAAGTGTGGATTGTGCAGACGGCACTTGAGAGCAGAAACAGGCGGTGTTGTAGGTGGGAGGAAATACTCAAAACAGAGTGGAGACAGAGGGCAAATCAGGGAACAGATTAAATCAGAGATAGTCAGAAGTTGTAGGCAGCAGGAGAGTTTGCCGTACACACAGCAGGGGATCAGCTGACGTTACCGAACCCCACTTACACATGAGCGAGTGTTTTGTCTGTGCGCACAGCACTTCTGAGCAACAACTGGTGGTGTCGGAGCCCAGGGAAAATCAGGTAGTAGGCCGAGGCCTACTTGGTGGCAGTTTGCGATTGTTTCTAGACTACTACTAACTGTCAACGTACTCCAATTAGGCCTCTGTCTTCACTCTGTTTCGAGTATTTCCTCTGGCTTCCAACCACGCCAGTTGCTGCTCTGAAATGCCGTCTGCACAACCCACACTTGTTCCTGTGTTACTGGGGTTCTGTAACACCAGCTTCTCCCTAGAGGTGAGTCAGGCAATGTCTCCTGCTCTGTCCACATTTCCACTACAAGTAGTGGGAATGTAGACAAAGCAGGAGACATTGCCGTGCTCACCTCTGGAGATGAGCAGATGTTACAGGACCCAGGTAACACAGGAACAAGTGTGGATTGTGCAGACGGCACTTGAGAGCAGAAACAGGCGGTGTTGTAGGCCGGAGGAAATACTCAAAACAGAGTGGAGACAGAGGGCAAATCAGAGAACATATTAAATCAGAGGTAGTCAGAAGTTGTAGGCAGCAGGAGAGTTTGCCGTACACACAGCAGGGGATCAGCTGACGTTACCGAACCCCACTAACACATGAGCGAGTGTTTTGTCTGTGCGCATAGCACTTCTGAGCAACAACTGGCGGTGTCGGAGCCCAGGGAAAATCAGGTAGTAGGCCGAGGCCTAGTTGGAGCCAGGTGTAAATCTGAGGTTGTTTGACTGTGGAGGGAGCAGGACACTTTGCCATACACACAGCAGGGGATCAGCTGACGTTACCGAACCCCACTTACACATGAGCGAGTGTTTTGTCTGTGCGGACAGCACTTCTGAGCCCAACTGGCGGTGTCGGAGCCCAGGGAAAATCAGGTAGTAGGCCGAGGCCTACTTGGTGGCAGTTTGCGATTGTTTCTAGACTACTACTAACTGTCAACGTACTCCAATTAGGCCTCTGTCTTCACTCTGTTTCGAGTATTTCCTCTGGCTTCCAACCACGCCAGTTGCTGCTCTGAAATGCCGTCTGCACAACCCACACTTGTTCCTGTGTTACTGGGGTTCTGTAACACCAGCTTCTCCCTAGAGGTGAGTCAGGCAATGTCTCCTGCTCTGTCCACATTTCCACTACAAGTAGTGGGAATGTAGACAAAGCAAGAGACATTGCCGTGCTCACCTCTGGAGATAAGCAGATGTTACAGGACCCAGGTAACACAGGAACAAGTGTGGATTGTGCAGACGGCACTTGAGAGCAGAAACAGGCGGTGTTGTAGGCGGGAGGAAATACTCAAAACAGAGTGGAGACAGAGGGCAAATCAGGGAACAGATTAAATCAGAGGTAGTCAGAAGTTGTAGGCAGCAGGTGAGTTTGCCGTACACACAGCAGGGGATCAGCTGACGTTACCGAACCCCACTTACACATGAGCGAGTGTTTTGTCTGTGCGCACAGCACTTCTGAGCAACAACTGGTGGTGTCGGAGCCCAGGGAAAATCAGGTAGTAGGCCGAGGCCTACTTGGTGGCAGTTTGCGATTGTTTCTAGACTACTACTAACTGTCAACGTACTCCAATTAGGCCTCTGTCTTCACTCTGTTTCGAGTATTTCCTCTGGCTTCCAACCACGCCAGTTGCTGCTCTGAAATGCCGTCTGCACAACCAACACTTGTTCCTGTGTTACTGGGGTTCTGTAACACCAGCTTCTCCCTAGAGGTGAGTCAGGCAATGTCTCCTGCTCTGTCCACATTTCCACTACAAGTAGTGGGAATGTAGACAAAGCAGGAGACATTGCCGTGCTCACCTCTGGAGATGAGCAGATGTTACAGGACCCAGGTAACACAGGAACAAGTGTGGATTGTGCAGACGGCACTTGAGAGCAGAAACAGGCGGTGTTGTAGGCCGGAGGAAATACTCAAAACAGAGTGGAGACAGAGGGCAAATCAGAGAACATATTAAATCAGAGGTAGTCAGAAGTTGTAGGCAGCAGGAGAGTTTGCCGTACACACAGCAGGGGATCAGCTGGCATTACCGAGCACCACTTACACATGAGCGAGTGTTTTGTCTGTGCGCACAGCACTTCTGAGCAACAACGGGCGTTGCTGTTGCCCAGGAAATAAAGTTCAGGTCATAGAAACATGAACACAACAGGAGACCTGGATCCTGTTGCCAGCCAATTATTTATTCTGGAAGAGGACTGGCAAATTTAGGTGAGATCCAGGCCTTGTTCATTTTCACAAAAGTAAGCCGGTCAACATTATCGGCGGATAGTCGCGTGCGACAGTCTATTACCACACCACCTGCAGCACTAAAGACACGTTCCGATAATACACTGTCAGCAGGGCAAGCCAACACCTCCAATGCATACTGGCTAAGCTCTGGCCATGTATCCAACTTAGAGACCCAATACTTGAATGGGGGAGAGCCGTCTGGGAGTACACTAACAGGGCAAGACAAGTAGTCTGTCACCATCTGACGGAAACGTTGCCTCCTGCTGACTGGAGCCGTCTGTGATGGTGTAGCCGTTTGTGGCAGTCCCACAAAACTTTTCCACATTTGGGCCATACTGGCCTTGCCTTGTCCTGCGGCACTGCCTCTGCTACCTCTTTGTGCAGAGCTTCCTCCACTGCCTCTACCCACATAGCTGCTTTGAAAAGCACTACCAGCAACACTTGCGGGGGGAATGGAGAACATGATGGCCTGCACAAGTGTTTCTTGGTACTCCCGCATTTTTCGCTCCCGGTTCAACTGTGGTATGAGGCTTTGTAAGTTGTCCCGGTAGCGAGGATCTAGGAGGGTGTACACCCAATAATCAGCTGTGTGGAGAATGTTGGCGATGCGGCGGTCATTTAACAAGCGCTGCAGCATGAAATCAACCATGTGCTGCAGACTGCCAACTGGACCGGAAACGCTGTCCCCAGCTTCAGGCAGCATCTCTGCCTGCTCAGCATCACCCCACCCTCGCTGTACACACTGACTACTAGAGCCTTGTGTACCTCCCTCCTCTGGAGAGATGTGTTCCTCCTCCTCCATTGACTCCTCGTCATCCTCCTCACTAAGTGTCCCCTGCCTGGGCCTTTGTGTGGAAGCACGTTGCGCAGATTTGCCAGAAGCAGATGGCATTTCTGACTGCTCATCCTCGACCTCTTCAAAAACCTCCTCACTTAGTGCTTGTAAGGTTTTTTGAAGCAGACAGATGAGGGGGGACAGTCATGCTGATTAGTGCATCATCTGCACTGGCCATCCGCGTGGAGTCATCGAAGGCACGCAAAACTTGGCAGATGTCCCTCATAGTGGCCCACTCAGTGGTGGTGAAGTGTGTCCGGCGCACAGTGCGACTTGTTTGCGCCTGATGCAGCTGGTACTCCATTACTGCTGCCTGCTGCTCACACAACCGCTCCCACATATGTAACGTTGAATTCCACCTGGTGGGGAGGTCACATATGATGCGATGTTCTGGCAGGCGGAATCGTCGTTGCAGAGATGCAATGCGCGATCTTGCCATGCTGGAACGCCGCAAGTGAGCACACTCTAGGCGAACCTTGTGCAGCAGTGCATCAAGATCCGGATAGTCCCTCAGAAAGCTCTGCACGACCAAATTTAGCACGTGTGCCAGACATGGTATGTGAGTGAGGTTGCCTAGGCCCAGAGCTGCCACTAGATTTCGGCCATTGTCACTCACTACCAAACCTGGCTGAAGATTCGCTGGCACAAACCACACATCGCTCTCCTGCTTGATGGCATTCCAGAGCTCCTGTGCTGTGTGGCTCCGATTCCACAAAGAAATTAATTTAAGGACGGCCTGTTGATGTTTGGCCACAACTGTGCTCATATCTGGCCTAACAGGCTCACGCAGTGCTGATTCCGAGGAACTAGAGTAGGAGGAGGACTCAATATGTACAGACTACATTCCTGCAATCCTTGGAGTTGGCAGAATACGTACAGAGCCACTCTCCAGATCTGTACCCGGCTCCACAACATTGACCCAATGGGCAGTGAGGGAAAGGTATCGTCCTTGTCCATGGCTACTAGTCCACGCATCGTTGGTCAGGTGGACCTTGCTACTGACGGCATTTAGTAGCGCATTTTTAATTTTTCTCTCCACATGCTTTTGCAGGGCAGGGACGGCTTGCCTGCTGAAATAAAAGCGGCTGGGCACATTGTATTGTGGAACTGCCAATGACATAAAGTTCCAGAAGGTGTCAGTCTCCACCAGCCTGAATGACAGCATCTCAAGGGCCAGTAGTTTGGCAATGCCGGCATTCAGAGCCAGTGCTCGGGGATGGTTTGCTGAGTATGGCCGCTTTTTCTCACATGCCTGTGCTACCGATTGCTGGTGAGTGGCCTGGGAGTGTGCTGATGACTGCGAACGTGGTTCAGTGGATGGAATTTCACTGGGTCTCTGGACAACAGTGGCAGTGGTTCTTCCATGGCGTTCCAGTGAGGAAGCCGAACAAGCTGTGTGTGAGCTGGAGGAAGAGGCCCCAACACGAGCTGAAGCGGTGGTAGGTGCTGCTGAAGGTTGGCCTACATCTTCAGTGTGTCTGTGTAACTTCACCTCGTGCTTGGTACGCACATGTTTCCACATATTTGTGGTATTGAGGTTGGTCACATTTTTCCCTCGTTTCACTTTCTGATGACACAGCTTGCATTTGACAAAGCAAATGTCATCTGCAACTGTGTCAAAAAAAGACCACGCACTGCAAGTCCTGGGAGCGCCCGTTTTGTGTTTTGGAAGAGGATTGCTCCTCACGGGTGCCAAAGTGGAGGCTACAGGCAACCAAGTCTGCCCCCGCCCTCTCCCTCCTCTTTTGGCCGTTCGGGGAATCTCTTCCTCAGAGCTGCTCCCACCACCTTCCTGTGGCTGACGCCATGATGGGTCAAGGACCTCATCATCTCCACTCCCCTCTTCAAGCACCGGCTGGTCCTGGGTTGTCTCGCCAGCACCGTACGCACCAGAAATTGGCAACTGAGTCTCATCATCATCAGTTGAGCACTGAAGAGTGCTGACAATAGGCACTGGCCCACCCGCCTCTTCAGATTCAGAGGGACAAAGCAGTTGCGCATCACTGCATACTCCCTCTTCTTCACGCTCTAGAATGCTGCTTGGCTGGCCACCTCTTTCCAAGCCAACAGATTCTGAGAACAGAAGTAAAGATTGAGATAGCTCCTGTCCAGGGCTCTCAGACTGCCTGGGCAATTTGGCAGGTGGTGAAGAGACAGATGGTTGCTCTTCAGTGCTCTGGCCTTGGGAGGATGCGGAAGTCATTGAAGTGGATGCGTTAGCTGCCATCCATCCGACAACGGCTTCAATTTGTTCGTCACGCAGCAGTGGGGTACGGCGAGGTCCTACAAAGCTGCGCATGAAGGACTGTTGCCTGGTAAAAGTGGGGGATGCCGGGTCACTGGTGGCCGCAGCAGACACCGAATCCCCACGTCCTCTCCCTGCTGAATCCCCCCGTCCTCTCCCTGCTGAAATTCCACGGCCACGACCACGTGCCTTACTCCCTGCCTTCTTCATCTTGGTAGACTGATAAAGATAGGCAGTAAAGTAAAAAAGGGGTGGCTTAGTGTTCTTATTCCTGAACACCTGCTAACCAGTATAAGAAACACTAATTTGGCTAAGAGTGTGTGTACTACACTTTAATATGATCTAATGTGGCCTAGACAACTGTAAAGTGGAGTGTTTGGTGAACTTTATTTCCTTTTTTTTTGGGGGGGGGAAAGAAAAGGATGTGACCAAAGTTTGAAAGCTATAGTATCACAAACTTTTTGGAGCGATTACAATGCAGGAAGCTAACCTACAATGCAATTGATGAGGCTCCAAAAAATAGGGTGATACTAGTCTGGCTGGCCCTGAAGGGCACAAGCCAGCAAAAAGGCTCCTCTATCTAATCCTATATAGTGTTTGCAACCAACCAATGACAATGGATGCGGTTGGAATCACACTAATATAGGAGCAAAAATCTGGCTAAATTAGCTGCAAAAAAAGGACTATGTATGAGGCAGTGACGCACGCTGAGCGGACTACAGCTAGCGGTGGCTGTAGAACACACTGCAACGTGAGCTGCACTCACACACAGAGAGACCTATCAGACAGCCAAAAACAGTGCAGAGAAATTGGCTATAGCACTGAAAGGCTGCTGAAAGGCTCCGCTGTCCACTCCTTTAGTGTTTGCAACCAACGTATATGGATACGTATGGAAGCACACTATACAGGAGAAAAAAAAAGCAGCAATAAAAGAAAAATGTGTATGAGACAGAGACACACGCTGGCCGGCCTACAAGCAGACGTGCCTGCAGGACACACTACACAGCGTGGGTCTGCACTCACACAGCCCTTGCAGACAGCTGTGAACACTGCTGCTAGGCAAAAGAAAGCTACAGTGGTGGTTTATGTAGCCTGGATAAAGCACAATATTGTTTTTAGAATCGCTATTTCTAACTGTCCCTCACAGTCTTCAACAGCAGCCTGTCCCTAACTGAATTCACAGCAGAGTGACCAGAAATGGCGGCTGCAGCGCTTTTTATAGTGCATCATGACATCATTTCAGCAGCCAATCACAGCCATGCCAGTAGTTAACATGCCTACATGCCTAACAGGATGTGCCCACACTTCTGAGGATCCCCATTGGCTGAATCAAATCGAGCGGGCTCCTAGCATTATGGGAACTTCCGATTCCGGTATTCGATATGAAAAAAGTATCGGAACTAAGTATCGGAATTCCGATACAGCTAATATCGGCCGATACCCGATACTTGCGGTATCGGAATGCTCAACACTAGAGTTGAGCGAAACGGGTCGAAAAAATTCAAAAGTCGCCGACTTTTGGCAAAGTCGGGTTTCATGAAACGAAACCCGACCCTAGGATGAGGTCGGCCACGAGGTCGGCGACTTACGCGCCAAAGTCGCGTTTCAAAAGTTTGTTTTGCGCTCTTTTTCAGCCAATCAGGATCCACTGACACTGTGGGCAACGTGATGACATAGGCACGGGTCACCACCATCTTTCAGAAGGGCATGCAAGTGATTGGCTTGCTTTGGTGGGCGTCACAGGGGGTATAAAAGGGCGTGCACGCCGACCGCCATCTTACTTCTGCCGATCTTAGTATAGGGAGAGGTTGCTGCTGATTCTGTAGGGAGAGCGTTAGGCAGGGAAGAAGACAAAAAAACTGCTTCTGCTGCTAGCGATTTGGCCTGCACAACACACCAGTCACTGTGTGTGCAGTGCAAGGGGAGGCTATATAGTGGTGTATCAGTGGTGTTGGTTGTTGGGCTGCCTTCTAAGGCTTCCTGACATTCCTGCATTGCTGTTTACCCACTGCTCCGCAAACTGCTTTTTTAAAAGCAATCCCAATTTTTTTTTTTTGTCCTGCTGAGAAGAAAAAAAAACTGCTTCTGCTGCTAGCAATTTGGCCTGCACAACACACCAGTCACTGTGTGTGCAGTGCAAGGGGAGGCTATATAGTGGTGTATAAGTGGTGTTGGTTGTTCGGCTGCCTTCTAAGGCTTCCTGACATTCCTGCATTGCTGTTTACCCACTGCTCCGCAAACTGCTTTTTTAAAAGCAATCCAATCTCCCTTATCCTCTAGTCACTTTTGTCACAGCTGTGCCATCGAGCCTGTCACATAGCGCTCAGATATTCATTGGGCCTCACACAATCCAAAAGTGACCAGTGTCCAAAAGTGTGTGCAGAGATTCAAAGTCTCCCTTTTCCTCTAGTCACTTTGGTCACAGCTGTGCCATCGAGCCTGTCACATAGCGCTCAGATATCAGTGGGCCTCACACAATCCAAAAGTGTCCATCCAGTGTCCAAAAGAGTGTGCAGAGATTCAAAATCTCCCTTATCCTCTAGTCACTTTGGTCACAGCTGTGCCATCGAGCCTGTCACATAGCGCTCAGATATCAGTGGGCCTCACACAATCCAAAAGTGTCCAGTGTCCAAAAGTGTGTGCAGAGATTCAAAATCTCCCTTATCCTCTAGTCACTTTGGTCACAGCTGTGCCATCGAGCCTGTCACATAGCGCTCAGATATCAGTGGGCCTCACACAATCCAAAAGTGTCCAGTGTCCAAAAGTGTGTGCAGAGATTCAAAATCTCCCTTATCCTCTAGTCACTTTGGTCACAGCTGTGCCATCGAGCCTGTCACATAGCGCTCAGATATCAGTGGGCCTCACACAATCCAAAAGTGTCCAGTGTCCAAAAGTGTGTGCAGAGATTCAAAATCTCCCTTATCCTTTAGTCACTTTGGTCACAGCTGTGCCATCGAGCCTGTCACATAGCGCTCAGATATCAGTGGGCCTCACACAATCCAAAAGTGTCCATCCAGTGTCCAAAAGTGTGAGCAGAGATTCAAAATCTCCCTTATCCTCTAGTCACTTTGGTCACAGCTGTGCCATCGAGCCTGTCACATAGCGCTCAGATATCAGTGGGCCTCACACAATCCAAAAGTGTCCATCCAGTGTCCAAAAGTGTGTGCAGAGATTCAAAATCTCCCTTATCCTCTAGTCACTTTGGTCACAGCTGTGCCATCGAGCCTGTCACATAGCGCTCAGATATCAGTGGGCCTCACACAATCCAAAAGTGTCCAGTGTCCAAAAGTGTGTGCAGAGATTCAAAATCTCCCTTATCCTCTAGTCACTTTGGTCACAGCTGTGCCATCGAGCCTGTCACATAGCGCTCAGATATCAGTGGGCCTCACACAATCCAAAAGTGTCCATCCAGTGTCCAAAAGTGTGTGCAGAGATTCAAAATCTCCCTTATCCTCTAGTCATTTTGGTCACAGCTGTGCCATCGAGCCTGTCACATAGCGCTCAGATATCAGTGGGCCTCACACAATCCAAAAGTGTCCAGTGTCCAAAAGTGTGTGCAGAGATTCAAAATCTCCCTTATCCTTTAGTCACTTTGGTCACAGCTGTGCCATCAAGCCTGTCACATAGCGCTCAGATATCAGTGGGCCTCACACAATCCAAAAGTGTCCAGTGTCCAAAAGTGTGTGCAGAGATTCAAAATCTCCCTTATCCTCTAGTCACTTTGGTCACAGCTGTGCCATCGAGCCTGTCACATAGCGCTCAGATATCAGTGGGCCTCACACAATCCAAAAGTGTCCATCCAGTGTCAAAAGTGTGTGCAGAGATTCAAAATCTCCCTTATCCTCTAGTCACTTTGGTCACAGCTGTGCCATCGAGCCTGTCACATAGCGCTCAGATATCAGTGGGCCTCACACAATCCAAAAGTGTCCAGTGTCCAAAAGTGTGTGCAGAGATTCAAAATCTCCCTTATCCTCTAGTCACTTTGGTCACAGCTGTGCCATCGAGCCTGTCACATAGCGCTCAGATATCAGTGGGCCTCACACAATCCAAAAGTGTCCATCCAGTGTCCAAAAGTGTGTGCAGAGATTCAAAATCTCCCTTATCCTCTAGTCACTTTGGTCACAGCTGTGCCATCGAGCCTGTCACATAGCACTCAGATATCAGTGGGCCTCACACAATCCAAAAGTGTCCAGTGTCCAAAAGTGTGTGCAGAGATTCAAAATCTCCCTTATCCTCTAGTCACTTTGGTCACAGCTGTGCCATCGAGCCTGTCACATAGCGCTCAGATATCAGTGGGCCTCACACAATCCAAAAGTGTCCAGTGTCCACAAGTGTCTGCAGAAATTCAAAATCTCCCCTGTCCTATAGAAACCTTGTACCTTGTTTTACATTACTATATAGTTTGTTGGATTTTGTCTACATTTCTACCAAAAATGAGGAAGGCTGGTGGAAGAGGCCATGGAATTGGGCGGGGGTTGGCAGCTGGTAATGTTGGTGTTGGTGGTGGATCTGATGGTAGTGGCAAGAGCAAAATAGGACCGAATGCAGGAGCTGCTGACCCTGCGTCATCGTTTGGCTACATAAGGCCTCGAACGCTTAGTTTTCTAGGAGTTGGCAAACCGCTTTTAAAGCCAGAGCATCAGGAAAAAGTTTTGTCTTACATTGCTGACTCAGCCTCCAGCTCTATCGCCTCCTCTTCTTCAGTTGTAAAAAGTAAAAGCACTGAGTCGTCATTGGAGGCTCATGTTCATGAACCACACCTTTCCTTGAGTCCTTCACCCCAACCAAGATTGAAGAATGACGCAGGCCATACTACTGATTACTCCATGGAGCTGTTTTCACATACCATGCCTGGATTATCAAGTGAAATAGTGAATTACCCAGGCCAAGATGAATCTGACATGGAGTGCACTGATGCACAGCCGCTGATGGATGATTCTGCTGGTACATTCACTCAGAGCACTACATTGTCCTCGCAGTGTACAGAGCCAGATTCTGACCCTGATGAGACTCAGGTGCCCCTTCCCGCACACTATACCACCATACACGGTGACACAGAGGAAGGTGCACATGACATAGAAGAGGAGGTGATGGATGACCCAGTTGTTGACCCAGATTGGCATCCATTGGGGGAAGAGGGTGCTGCTTCCAATAGCACAGATGAGGAGCATCCACAGCAGATATCGACATCGCAACAGCTGTTATCTGGCAGGCCCGGAGCACTCCAAAGACAGGTTCCAAACATCAAAAGAGTTGCTGGACAGCTTGTCCAGAGGGTCAAAAGATCACAGTGTGCTAGGCCGCAAAATGTCTGCCAAAGTAGGAAGAGTGCAGTGTGGCACTTTTTTTAACAAAATCCTCATGATCAGGCCAAGGTTATCTGTAAGAAGTGCGCAAAGACCTTTAGCCGAGGGAAAAATCTGAAAAATTTGAATACCAGTTGCAAGCTTAGACATTTAACCAGCATGCACTTGCAAGCGTGGACACAACACCAAACCTCAAGTGCCACATGTGCAACTGATCACAACGAAGGTAGTCAGCAACGCTACATTGTTTCCCCACTGTAAGCCCACCGGTTAGCACAGCAGCAAATGTTGAGGTGTCGTTGCAAGACCACAGCAGTCAGGGAATCCCACTGTTATATTAACGAAAGACTGATTCTAGGCCATCAGAAAGAACACCAACTCCATCACCATCATCAACCCTCTCTCAGTCCGCCCTGTCCACCGCTACTTCCACCATATGCAGCTCTCAAGTCCAGCTCACCCTCCCAGACACTATGAGTAGGTCAAGAAAGTACTCAGTCTCTCATCCGCGTACACTGGGTTTGAACGCCCACATTGCCAAACTAATCTCGTTTGAAATGACGCCCTTTCGGTTGGTGGAAAGCACAGCTTTCCGCGAACTCATGGCCTATGCAGTACCACGCTATGACCTACCCAGTCGCCACTTCTTCTCTCGCAAAGCCATCCCAGCCCTCCACCATCATGTGAAAGACCGCATTGTCCATGCACTCAAGCAGTCAGTGAGCGGAAAGGTGCACCTCACAACTGATGCATGGTCCAGTCGGCATGGCCAGGGCCGTTACGTGTCCATCACTGCGCACTGGGTTAATGTGGTGGATGCAGGGTCCACAGGGGACAGCGGTGGTGGGACAGTGCTGCCTAGCCCACGGTATAGGAAACAGTTGACTGTAGGCGTTCGACCCTCCTCCTCCTCCTCCTCCTCCAGAAGCGAAAGCTCGTCCACAGAGTGCAGTCGTACGAGCACTCCATCTGCAGCTGCCAATGTTGCACACGATGTGTCCCCCTATCGAGCAGCTAGTGGAAAGCGTCAGCAGGCTGTGTTGCAAATGATGTGTTTTTTTGGGCGACAGACACACCGCCGAGGTGCTGGCCGAGTACTTGAAGCGACAAACTGAGTCATGGCTGGGCAGTGTAAATCTTGAGGCAGGCAAGGTAGTTAGTGATAACGGCCGTAATTTTGTGGCAGCCATAGCCCTTTCAAAACTCAGCCACATACCTTGCTTGGCTCACACCTTGAACCTGGTGGTGCAGTGCTTCCTCAAAAATTATCCGGAGTTAACAGCCCTGCTCCAGAAGGTGCGAAGACTGTGCGCGCACATCCGCCGGTCGCCTGTACACTCCGTTCATATGCAGAAGCTGCAGCGATTGCTCCACCTTCCCAACCACCGCCTCATTATCGACATTGCAACAAGGTGGAACTCCACCCTGCACATGGTGGAGCGGCTGTGCGAGCAGAGGCAGGCCATAATGCATTTGTGGGAGGATACACGGCCAGGCACTTTGAGAGCAGACATGGAGTTGACAGGTGTGCAGTGGTCGAAGCTGAAAGACCTTTGTAAAGTCCTTCAGTGTTTTGAGGAATGCACACGGCTGGTAAGCGCAGACGACGCCATCCTAAGCATGAGCATCCCACTTATGCGTCTGCTCATGCAAACTTTGACGCACCTTAAGGAGCAGGCGTCTGCAGCCAATGTTGATGAGGAGGAAGAGGAGGAGGGAATCCTTGATGACATTCAGCCATTGTCTGCTCAGGGACCTCTCCTGGACGAGGTGGAGGAAGAAGAGGAGGAGGAGGATGATGATGGGGATGATTACTTAGGGGAGGAGGATGCATCTCATGGGGCAAGTGAAAATGTTGGCGTGGCAAGGTCTGGTACAGGGTTTGTGCGTGACTGGAGGGATGTGGATTTGCCAGAAAGTGCTCCTCCACCCAGCACTCGCAGTGCATCATTGACACCGGGAACATTGGCCCACATGTCAGATTATGCCTTGCGGATCCTAAAAAGGGACCCCCGCATTGCCAAAATGATGAACGATGACGACTACTGGTTGGCCAGCATCCTGGATCCATGCTATAAAGGCAAATTACAAAACATCATGCCACAGGAGATCCTTGACCAAATATTGGCTAATAAACAAGCAACTCTGGTAAATCGGTTGCTTGAGGCATTCCCAGCACACAGCAGCGGTGATGGTTCTCACACGAGCCGTACGGGCCAGGGGCAGCTTGGCAGAGGTGTTCGTGGTGCACACAGCAGAAGTGGCGTTGGAGACAGGGGTTTCATGACAATGTTGTGGACTCATTTTTCAAATACCGCTCACACAACTGGTAATACTGCATCGATGGAAAGTGACAGGAGACAGCAGTTGTCAACTATGGTTACAAACTACTTTTCCTCCCATATCGATGTTCTCCCACACAGGTCATTCCCCTTTGACTATTGGGCCGCTAAACTGGACACCTGGCCTGAATTGGCCCAATATGCCTTGCAGGAGCTCGCTTGCCCAGCTGCAAGTGTGCTATCGGAAAGAGTCTTCAGTGGAGCTGGATCAATCCTGACAGAAAAAAGGACCCGTCTGTCAACCCAAAATGTGGATGATCTAACCTTCATTAAAATGAACCACGCATGGGTTTCCAAGGATTTTGTCCCACCTTCCCCTGATGACACATAGGGTGAAAGAAAAATGGCTTGCTTTGGTCCACCTCTTCCTGGTACTTCACCTATTTCGCCTTTTGCATCAGCTGAATGTCCAACATCAACATATGCCACTTTCTAAAACTCCCTAACTGTGCTGCCTCCCCCCCCATGGCCGGGGTCACCACCTAGCGCACGACACCGTGCGAGTGCCGTTGCCCTGGACAGGTGGGTAGGCCGACTCTTGGGCGCGGGCACTGGCACAGGGTCCCTCATAGTGCAATCAAGTGTCTCTGACGGTGGTGGTGCACACCCGCCGTCAGACACACCGCTGTACTATGAGGGGCCCAGTGCCAGTACCGACGCCCACGAGTGGGCCCCCCTTGCTTGGGCAGGGCCCCAGCATTTGCAATCTTTACCTCTCCCTGCTCCTCCGCTGTGTAATCTGGGCCGTCAAATCCATACTGTGCCTGACACCGTCTGAGCCTGCCTCCTGATGTATAGACATATATTTTGAATGTGTACGCTATCCATAAGAGAGAAGGAAGATCCGGCACTGGAGACTTGATAAAATCCACGATAAGTTTTATTCACATAATTTCATGATAAAACCATAAAGGGGAAAACAGACCCCCCACGCCTGGCTTGTCCAAACATTTCCTTGAAATACACAAGGGTAATTTATGCAGTCTTAAAGTTAAGGGAATAGAACGGGTATTGAAACCCCCCAGAGGGGGTGACTGGGAACATTTACTACACTGTCGGGAAGCCTTCTGGATACTTGCGCTTGATGCACGATATCCGCAAGGTCTAAATTATAGAAATGATCTTATGTATTTCTATTGAGTGCTGAGATTTTTGGTGTTTTTTATTTATTTATTTTTTTTTTTATTTTTGTTTGTCATTTGATAGTTGCTATGCATTTATGCATTTATACGTGTGTATTGCACATGTTTTTCTTTATTCTATGTCTTGTCCATTGTTGTATAAGTCTTTTCCTTTTTTTTTTCTTTCTTCTTGCAAGGGAGTGACTCCACCAGTGATTTGAGGGCTTAGTTGTCTGCCTCTTTGATTATACACATGTGTGGAGTCCCTCTGCTGATTAGGAATGTTTATAATCATTTTGTGAACTGTTTTGTTTCATGTCTCTGAGGAAGAACCTGGTGTAAGGTTCAAAACGCGTCAGGCGTGGGGGGTCTGTTTTCCCCTTTATGGTTTTATCATGAAATTATGTGAATAAAACTTATCGTGGATTTTATCAAGTCTCCAGTGCCGGATCTTCCTTCTCTCTTCATGTTTGCAACACATGGTGGTCAGCCATTTGATCCCTAGGCACGACCGGCTTACAGGACTATTTTGGTGAGCACAAATTTCCCTTTCCCCTTCCTAATTTTCTAAATTACGCTATCCATACATGTTATGCGGGAAAACGGTACCCTTTCTAACCTTTGTGCAATCACGTGCAATCCATACTGGGCCTAACACCGTCTGAGCCTGCCTCCTGAGACATATATTTTGAATGTGTACGCTATCCATACATGTTATCTGGGGATACGGTACCCTTTCTAACCTTTGTGCAATCACGTGCAATCCATACTGGGCCTAACACCGTCTGAGCCTGCCTCCTGAGACATATATTTTGAATGTGTACGCTATCCATACATGTTATCCGGGGATACGGTACCCTTTCTAACCTTTGTGCAATCACGCGCAATCCATACTGGGCCTAACACCGTCTGAGCCTGCCTCCTGAGACATATATTTTGAATGTGAATGTGTACGCTATCCATACATGTTATCCGGGGATACGGTACCCTTTCTAACCTTTGTGCAATCACGTGCAATCCATACTGGGCCTAACACCGTCTGAGCCTGCCTCCTGAGACATATATTTTGAATGTGTACGCTATCCATACATGTTATCTGGGGATACATTACCCTTTATAACCTTTGTGCAATCACGTGCAATCCATACTGGGCCTAACACCGTCTTAGCCTGCCTCCTGAGACATATATTTTGAATGTGTACGCTATCCATACATGTTATCCAGGGATACGGTACCCTTTCTAAACTTTGTGCGATCACGTGCAATCCATACTGGGCCTAACACCGTCTGAGCCTGCCTCCTGAGACATATATTTTGAATGTGTACGCTATCCATACATGTTATCCGGGGATACGGTACCCTTTCTAACCTTTGTGCAATCACGTGCAATCCATACTGGGCCTAACACCGTCTGAGCCTGCCTCCTGAGACATATATTTTGAATGTGTACGCTATCCATACATGTTATCCGGGGATACGGTACCCTTTCTAACCTTTGTGCAATCACGTGCAATCCATACTGGGCCTAACACCGTCTGAGCCTGCCTCCTGAGACATATATTTTGAATGTGTACGCTATCCATACATGTTATCCGGGGATACGGTACCCTTTCTAACCTTTGTGCAATCACGTGCAATCCATACTGGGCCTAACACCGTCTGAGCCTGCCTCCTGAGACATATATTTTGAATGTGTACGCTATCCATACATGTTATCCGGGGATACGGTACCCTTTCTAACCTTTGTGCAATCACGTGCAATCCATACTGGGCCTAACACCGTCTGAGCCTGCCTCCTGAGACATATATTTTGAATGTGTACGCTATCCATACATGTTATCTGGGGATACGTTACCCTTTCTAACCTTTGTGCAATCACGTGCAATCCATACTGGGCCTAACACCGTCTTAGCCTGCCTCCTGAGACATATATTTTGAATGTGTACGCTATCCATACATGTTATCCAGGGATACGGTACCCTTTCTAAACTTTGTGCGATCACGTGCAATCCATACTAGCTTACACCGTCTGAGCCTGCCTCCTGAGACATATATTTTGAATGTGTACGCTATCCATACATGTTATCTGGGGATACGGTACCCTTTCTAACCTTTGTGCAATCATGTGCAATCCATACTGGGCCTAACACCGTCTGAGCCTGCCTCCTGAGACATATATTTTGAATGTGTACGCTATCCATACATGTTATCTGGGGATACGGTACCCTTTCTAACCTTTGTGCAATCACGTGCAATCCATACTGGGCCTAACACCGTCTGAGCCTGCCTCCTGAGACATATATTTTGAATGTGTACGCTATCCATACATGTTATCTGGGGATACGGTACCCTTTATAACCTTTGTGCAATCACGTGCAATCCATACTGGGCCTAACACCGTCTGAGCCTGCCTCCTGAGACATATATTTTGAATGTGTACGCTATCCATACATGTTATCTGGGGATACGGTACCCTTTCTAACCTTTGTGCAATCACGTGCAATCCATACTGGGCCTAACACCGTCTGAGCCTGCCTCCTGAGACATATATTTTGAATGTGTACGCTATCCATACATGTTATCTGGGGATACGGTACCCTTTCTAACCTTTGTGCAATCACGTGCAATCCATACTGGGCCTAACACTGTCTGAGCCTGCCTCCTGAGACATATATTTTGAATGTGTATGCTATCCATACATGTTATCTGGGGATACGGTACCCTTTCTAACCTTTGTGCAATCACGTGCAATCCATACTGGGCCTAACACCGTCTGAGCCTGCCTCCTGAGACATATATTTTGAATGTGTACGCTATCCATACATGTTATCTGGGGATACGGTACCCTTTCTAACCTTTGTGCAATCACGTGCAATCCATACTGGGCCTAACACCGTCTGAGCCTGCCTCCTGAGACATATATTTTGAATGTGTACGCTATCCATACATGTTATCCGGGTATATGGTAGCCTTTCTAACCTTTGTGCAATCACGTGCAATCCATACTGGGCCTAACACCGTCTGAGCCTGCCTCCTGAGACATATATTTTGAATGTGTATGCTATCCATACATGTTATCCGGGGATACGGTACCCTTTCTAACCTTTGTGCAATCACGTGTAATCCATACTGGGCGTGAGAACGGCTGGCGAGCTGTTAAGCAAGCTACAGCACCTGTGGTTTGCACACGTAAGTTTTTCATTTTTTCAGGAATGACGGTTAGGCCTAATTCCGGAACTGCGGTTGACCTGCACTTACTGGGAAATCATTGTTCGCGGGTAATAATTGTAATCAGTGATCCCCATCACTAACGTTGTTCAGTGGGTTATCTGCACCTGTAAGCGACAAACGCTGGCCTTTTCAGTGTAGCGCACATGCAGCCACGGACATGTAAGGGCATGACACACCAGTTATTGGCCAATCTCATGTGCCAGAGCCTCACGTGTCCCTCTAGTAAGCCGGACTCGGACCGCGGGGCAAGACGGAGTCTTGTTCGTTAACGGAATTAAGCTTGCAATGTGTGCATCTGTTCTGTAGCTGGCATGGTTGAGGTTTCCCAGGTGGAGTCGAATTTAACCGTAGGCTCCACTCCTGGTGGTGCCCTTCTGGACATTCATTCCTTTAAGGTTCAGCTTTGCAACCATACTGCCCACGTAAAACAAACACTTTGCCTTCATGAACACTGTTTGGAGGGTCATGACTCGTGGGAATAACGCAGCCCAATCAGTTAACCTGCTAGAGAGATCCTTCGTTGCTCCCAAGCATGACATCACACTCCCTAGGAAGAAGGTAATGCCACTGTGGCGAACGTACTCCTGGGGGCGACACAAGTGCACTGATGCCCAGCCACTGCTCGATGAATCTGCTGGTACATTGACCCAGACCACTACATTCCCCTCGCACGCTACCCGGCCTGAATCTGACCCTGATGAAACTCAGGTTACCCTTCCCATATACAGTTCCATCTTACACGGTGACAAAGAGGAAGCTGCAGATGAAAGTGCAGGTTCGGCCCACCCGCCATCAGACACACCACCGTACTATCAGGGGCCCTGTGCCAGTGCTGTCGCCAACGAGTGGGCCCCCCCTGCTTGCCCAGGATCACAGCACTTGCAAAGTTGAAATACTGTGCAGTGAGATGGAAGATGGGGACGACGAGGAGTCCAGATAAGTACAGGGATTCCCTAGCAAGGAGACTTATTTGATTGTTTTCAATGTTGGGACAGCAATTTTTGGGGAGCACTATACTCTGGAGAATGATATATGGGGCCCACCATACACTGGAACATTCCAAAGGTGGACATCAGACACTGGAGCAACATTTACAGGGCCCATTATACACTAGAGCATTAGAAATGGGGCCCATTATGTTTGGAGCATTATTTGGGCCCATAAGACAGTGGAGCTTCATCCATGGGGACCAACATATACTGTAGCATTATGTGGAGCTCATCATATACTGTTTCAAACATTATATGGGACCAATGATTCTGTATGGAGAAATAGATGGGCCTCGTCATGAGATGTAAAAAGTGAGGTATTTTTCATTGTACTATACTGCTATTTCTCTGCCGTATCGGAGCATGATGAGTTGTGGTATGTGTTAAAGGGGCGCTCTTTCGCCCAGGGCACATGAAAACCTGGAGCCAGCCCTCCCCACCCACAGTCTGTAGCCAAATAACCCCCATTTTTCAGTGCGTAACTTGTATTATGAAGTTAATTAAGGTTGACAAGCTTAAGTAAGAAGAATTGATGCTTTTGGCATTCAAATGGGCACTGTTGGTGTGTTTCCTGTCCTCTTCTCACTGCCGACTTTTATTCCCCATTGACTTACATTGGGTTTCGTGTTTCGGGACGACCCCGACTTTTCCCTATAATCGGACGATCTTGCTCGACCCGACTTTTGGAAAAGTCGGGTTTCACGAAACGAAACGCGACCCTAAAAACCAAAAGTCGCTCAACTCTACTCAACACTACTGCTAATAGCTTGCATGGACTTGTTCTTATTCCTGAGTAAAGGTGTATGCCTTTTAATGCATTTTACGCAAATTGCTCCAACCACCTCAATTGTTTGTAGAGACATTAAAAAGTCTCAGTAAATGTGGGTCATTAAGTTTACCATGACCAAACAATAAAATTGTGAATTAAATAGAAAAACTGTCTTATTATGATCAGTAGGGTGGATCTATGAATAGTGCAAAGAAGCATGAATTCATTTTACTGTGTTGGATATTAATAGTACTTGTAGACTCTAATTTGGTTAAACTTTTTAGCCATGTTGCAAGGCCTGGTAAAAACTCTGATCTTGATTTCTAGGGTAGCTTACTCCATTTGATGACATTAGATGGTACTTTCTCCCAGAAGAGAGCTAAATAGCATACCTTTTCCCTGAGAGCATTGTTTGACCCATAAGACTCTGTAAGCAGTTCACAGCCTCAAGAAGATTAAGTACCCACCTCAATGCTCATTTGAGATTTAAAATAAAGACAAAGGTCTTGGGACACCTACTAATTACACATACATGTAACATTACACCTTTATGACATCCCATTCTAAAGCCGTAGGTATTAATATGACTTTGTCTCCCTTCTAGAGCTATTATAGCTTCCATGGGAAGGTCTTCTACAAGATTTTGGAGACATTTTTGCCTATTCACCCAGAATTACATTTGCGAGGGCAGATCTTTGATGTTAGATGAGAGGGTCTGGTTCATATCTTCCATTCTGGTTCATCCCAAAGATTTGATGGCATTAAGGTTAGGGATCTGGGTAGGGTTCATCTTCTTCTACACAAAAATCACACAACCATGGCGTTATAGGCCTTGCTTCATGCACTTGGGCACAGTCGTGGGGAACTGAAAAAAAGGCCTTTACCAAGTTGTGTCCAACAAAGTTGTAAGCTACATTTTTTCAAAATGTCTTGTTATGTTGAAGGATTAAGATGTCACTCCTTTTGAACTAAGCAGCCAAAACCAACCCCTGAAAAACAGCCCCATAGTTTTATCCCTCCTCCACCAAACTTTACAGTTGGCAGGTAAGGTTCTCCTGGTATTTGTGAAACCCAGACTTAACAACCATATTTCCAGATAGAGAAATGTGATTTCTTACTGCATGGAACTGGTTTCCACGGCTACACAGTCCGGGGGCTTTATGCCATTCCATCCGACGTTTGACATTGTGTTTGGTGATGAAAAGCTTGAATGCAGTTCCTTGACCATACAAACCAATGCTCTTGACACACACACTTTTTCTGTGCTGATGTTAAAATGTCTTCTCTACTCTTTTTATCTCCTACTTTCATCTCTGGCAGGAACCTTTACAACTGATTCCCAGCTAAAAGATCTGTTTTATACAGTATTAATATTGTAGGATTCTCTTAAAACTGTCTGTAATATAAAATAGTGTTAAAAAATCCCTAAGAGGCAGGAAATAAACTTTACTTGTATATATGTAATAAAGTTTAGCTAAAGGATGGAGGTCTTTGAGAGCATTGTGTTGTGTATTGGATGTGTGAGGCAGTGACCGCTGTTACATGTAGGGGTCACTGTGTGAAACAGACTACAGATAGCAGTGGTGCAGTCCATTTCATTCCCGCCTCGGGTTTTCCATGCGGCCCATGGCCACAGATTCCAGTTAAAAACCCTGCAGTAAAGGGTTTAGGTATGTCAGAGTCAGGGTCAGTGTCAGTTTTGTGTTTGCAAGAGTGCAGAGCAGAAGGGTCTGCAGAGCTCCACCTGTGTGAGGCAACACAGGCAAGTGAAACCAAACAGCCAAGGTAGCTGAAAGGCCTGGCACCCACAGCATACACAGCGGTGCAGTCACTCATGGTAACTGGTCTCGGAGGTGGACTGGCGTGTTTATTGGCTGCAATCTGACAATCTTGTTTCCCGGCTGTGATCCGGAGGATATCCTTTTGCTTTCTACTTTGGGAGTACGCTCAGAAGCGTATCCAGGGGGGCAGTCGGGTCATTTGCCCTGGGCGCAGCCGGCAGGGGGGCGCAGTCAGGCCGCCTAATGTGGCGGTGCCCAGTGTCACCCCCCCGCGGCTGCATTCTGCCGCCCCCCTGCCTGCGAGTCTGTGATTCTCTGTGCCGGCTGTCAAGCTGACAGCAGGCTGTCGAGAAGCTGCTGCACACTGACTCCCAGGGGCAACTGAACTGGCATCTATTTAGATGCCAGTACAATTGAAGCTCTGACCGCCAGGTGCTGCTGCTTTCATCTTGCTGAGCCTTGAGAGATGGCAGCACTGGCAGGAAGTGGGTGTTGTTGTGCTGCTGGAGCAGTGTGCGTTGAGCTGCCGACTGTGATCTGCTCCTCTCCTTCTATCCTCTGCTGATAGTAGATTAATAACCCTGCCTCGAGCCATGGACCCTGCAGCCCCAGGACTGGTTGTCGTTAACCCCTTCCACGCTGTGCGGCTGTGACTCGAGGCTCAATGACACGATTCTGGCACTTTCCTTGAGGCTCTGCTCCAGCTTCTTCATTTAGTCCTGCAGAGTCCGAGATGCTCCAGAGCTCAGTCCATGGAGCCCGTCTCCAGGGTGCAGTGTCTTCTTAGAGGTATGTGCTCTGTGCTCCTCTCTCCTGGTTGTCTGACAGCTCTCCATCTGGGGAGAAACTACAAGTCTCTGGCAGGCTGAGCATGCTGAGGGTTGTAGTTCTTCCAGACAGTGTGAGTGAAAGAGGAACACTGGTGGTAATCATGCTCCACTGTGGAGCTGAAGAAAACACTGAAGATTAAGGGGGGTTTAGAGTAGGGATGGGGGGTACTTTATGTGTGTGGGAGGGGATTTGGAGTGGGGATGAGGGGGTACTTTATGTGTGTGGGAGGGGATTTGGAGTGGGGATGAGGGAGTACTTTATGTGTGTGGGAGGGGATTTGAAGTGGGGATGAGGGAGTACTCTATGTGTGTGGGATTTGGAGTGGGGATGAGGGAGTACTTTATGTGTGTGGGAGGGGATTTGGAGTGGGGATGAGGGAGTACTTTATGTGTGTGGGATTTGGAGTGGGGATGGGGGAGTACTTTATGTGTGTGTGGGATTTGGAGTGGGGATGGGGGGTACTTTATGTGTGGGGGGATTTGGAGTGGGGATGGGGTTACTTTATGTGTGTGGGGATTTGGAGTGGTGATGGGGCGTACTTTATGTGTGTGGGAATTTGGAGTGGGGATGAGGGGGTACTTTGTGTGTGGGGGGATTTGGAGTGGGGATGGGGGATGCTTAATGTGTGTGGGAGATTTGGCATGGGGGTGGGGGGATTTAATGTGTGTGGGGAGGGATTTGGAGTGGGGGTGGGGGGATTTACTGTGTGGGGGGATTTGGAGAGGGGATGGGGGGATTTAATGTGTGGGTAGATTTGAGGACACAATGAAGAGTATGTATGTATGAGGGCATGGGGGATGGGTGCAGACAGTATGGGGAGCGAATGGGTAAATGTATGTGGACACAGTATGAGTAGCGATGGGGAAAAATGTATGTGGACATGGTATGGGGAGTGAGGGTGATGGGATGTGTGCAGACACAGTATGGGGAGTCAGGGGTATGTGTGAGCAGACAGTATAGAGAGTTAATATATGAGGAGACTGTATGGTGAACAGGTGGGATGTTAGAGGAGACAGTATGAGGAGGGAGGGGAATAGTGTGAGGCAACAGTATATTGCAGATATCTTTATTCAGAATCAGGAGCATTATAATGACACTTTAAGGGCATCGTGTGGAGATTTGCTGCAGAAGACCGGAGAAGATGGAAGTCTGCAGAGACGAGATGTGGATGAGAAAACTCATCATGGGGTCTGGACAAGAAGAAGAAAAGAAGAACGACTTCAGAGACGATGTCATCTATAAGGTACATGGATGTAAATATTATTTGTGATACTGACTTATTCTCATGTTTTTATTTATGTTAGGAACATTAAAGGGGTTGTCCAGGTTTGTGCTGAGTCTGCAGACATTCTATGTGACTGCAGACTTCTGAATTCTCACAGTGCTCACTGGACGCTGTGGGGATTCTCTTGTGCTGGTAATTTACATACATGCGGTCACGTGCTGACTAGACATGTGTGGCCTCACTCAACGAAAATGAACAGAGCGAGGCCGGGCACGTCTAGTGGGAATGTTGCCAGAAGAATATAAATCACATGCTTGTGCTGACATGACCGTGTACTCTTGCCACCAGTACGAGAGAATCCTAAAAGTGTGCAGTGCATTCGTTGTGAGAATTCAGAAACCTGCAATGTCAATATTCAGCTCTGCAGGTTCCAGTAGTCGTCATCACATAGACACTTCAATCATATGCGATTTTCATACTTATGGTCCTGTGACATCAAGTTTCTCTTCCTGCTTCTCTCTGTTTTCCACTGAACATTGGGAGCATTTGGAAGAGCAGCTCGTCGGTACATGACTAAGGCCTCTTTCACACATCAGGTTTTCGCCGTCAGGCGCGATCCGGCGCTTTTGACAGAAACCGGATCCGGCGAAATGCAATGCCGGATCCGGTTTCACCCCCATTGACTTGCATTTGCGCCGGATCGCGCCGGATGGCCATGCGTTTCATCCGGTTTTCGCCGGATCCGGCAATGTGTCGCAATGTGTCGCGATCCGGCGTCTGGAAAAAACGTCTACTGTAACGTTTTTTGTCTCCGGCGAAAAAGCCGGACACGCCGGATCCGGCGCGTCCGGCTTTTTCACACAATGAAAGCCTATGAGCGCCGCAATGCGCCGGATCGGCCGGATCCGGTTTTTTGGTCTGAGCATGCTCAGTAGCTCTGCCCACAAGACATATATAAAAGCAAGACAGTGGGACCCACAGCCACACCCAACATGCCACCCAAGAAAGCAACCAAGCGAAGCAGGAGAAGGCAGGAGACCACTGCAGCACCATCAGCACCACCACCACCCCAAATGGAGCAGCAAATAGAACATGCTGAGGAGGGGAGGCCAGCAGCAGATGAGAGACGGTAATTATCAAATCCCCCATTCCTCCAAACTAGGGCCATGGAATATCAAGATATTCATTGGCCCTTTGTTTCTCTTTATTCAACAGCCGCCAAAGAGATGCAGCAGCAGCACCATCAGCACCACCCCAAATGGAGCAGCATGCTGAACGGGAGGGGAGTCCAGAAGCAGATGAGAGATGGTAATTATCAAATCCCCCATTCCTCCAAACTAGGGCCATGGAATATCAAGATATTCATTGGCCCTTTGTTTCTCTTTATTCAACAGCCGCCAAAGAGATGCAGCAGCAGCAGCAGCAGAAATGGCATCACTGGCAGCAGCAATACCCACAGCCATGGAGTCTGGCCATCAACAGGACAGCACATCTTCTTCTGGGAGCCCTCCCTCGCATCGTCAGCGTTTGACGTAAAGTTTTTATTTCCAAAATCCATCATCTCTGTAATATATGTCTATTCATTGCCTTTTATTTCAAAACAGGAATCACAAGATGAAGAGGAGCTCCCAGAAGAAGAAGGAAGGGGTGGACAGACGCTTGGAGTGGGCTCACAATTCGTAAGTTTTTTGCATCAAACGCAGAAACACAACATCACACTACACACAACACATAGAAAACAATGTTCTGCAGACCACACACAGCAAACAAATGCCTACATCCAAACTCATAACATTTTTTGTTTTCTTCTCTAGTCTTCCCAATCTGGTGCTCGGCCAAGAGGTCCTCGCAGTGCCTCCCAGGGTCGTCGGCGACAGCAACGCGGCGGTCACCAGCGTGTAAGTATAAATATTTTTGCTTTGTTTTTTTGCACTTTTTATTTCATTTCTTTTGTGGAGGCTAATTATGTTATTTTTGTCTTTTTCTTTAACAGCCTTCACAGCGTGCTCCCGACTCTGACGGTGAGGATGGAGGGATTGATGTGGACCGCCTCATCGATCTCGTCAGAGAAAGGGAGCCGCTCTGGAATATGGCTGACCGCCGCCACGCTGACCTGATCATTACCCGACGACTCTGGGAGGAAATCTGTTCTCTCCTTGTGGGCCGCTGGGAGGACCTCGAAGCTCGGGACCAGATTAAAGAGCGCAAGTATATACAGTAACGGTTGCTTGATGTAAACCAGTGTTTCCCGAACTCCAGTCCTCGTGGTCCCCACGGATCATGTGTTCAGGATTTCTATTTACTATTGAAATCCTGAAAACATGACCCCTGGGGACCATGAGGACTGGAGTTTGTGAAACACTGATGTTGTATACTAACCACTCCTTTCTCGTTTCAGGGAACAGAATTGTGAATCGGTGGCGGTCTGTGAGGGATCGTTTCAAGAAGGAGTTCAATAAAGAGATGCGGGCCCCGAGTGGATCTGGAGGACGCAGGAGCAAGTACAAGTACGCACAAGCCCTGTCGTTCCTCCGGGAAACAATGCTCACCAAAAGGTAAATATTACACACCACATGTGAAAAAAATGTTAGATGTAACTTTTTTTTTCAGCCAGGGCCATACCATGTCAGTATTTTAATTGTTTTTTTTTCTCTTTATTCCACAGCACGGTGAGCAGCACTCGGGAGCCTGCACGATTGGACCCTTCTGAGGCGATCCCTGAGGAGACCGGCACCGAGCGACACTTCGACCGCCCCGGTACATCTGCACCTTCCCTGCCTTCCCACACATTCGACCCATCTGTCCCATCCACCAGCACAGGAGCATCGTGGCCGCCTACATTACATGAAGCTGCTGGTGAGGAGATCGCTTTCCCTTTACCCCACCCTTCTGCCCCTGCCGCCTCTAGTACACCTGCGGGTACTGGGCGACAGCGGCAGAGGGGTCAGGAAAAGAGTTATGCTCAAGAGATATTGCATCTGAATGCATCTTTCCAGAACTGTCTCACAGTCTTGTCAGAGTAAATCTCCGCAGGCTTTCAGCAGATCAACTCCAGCATTCTGGAGGTGAAGACACTTCTGCAAACCATGCATTCAGAAGCAAGATCTTCGCCAAACCACACCTTTTTCAGGTCTGTTGTGGAGCGCATGGAAACGCTCTCTCCTGCCCAGCAGATGCATGTAATGCATTCGTGCCACGGTGCTCTACAGCAGGTTACCTCCCAACCTCCACCTCCCACCACTGTAGTTCCTCCACCTGCACCCCCTCCAGCCACTTTCCATCCTCCCCCTCCTATTACATCTGCACCCCCTCCAGCCACTTTTCATCCTCCCCCTCCTACTACATACCAGCAACCTGCCCAGTACCAGCAACCTCCCCAGTACCAGCAACCTCCCCAGTACCAGTCATCTCCCCACTTCCAGCAACCTGCCCCGTACCAAACTCCTTCCCCGTACCAAACTCCTTCCCCGTACCAAACTCCTTCCCCATACAACTTTCCATCAACATCATCTGCTCCTACAGTCCCTGCCCAACCCTCCACTCCACCACCCACCACCTCTTCTGCTTCCCACATGTCCACCCATTCTGTAGTTTTTTCCACACCTTCACCTCTAACTGTTCCTTCCCCACCAAGATCCCAGTCCTCTCTCCACACACCCAGTGTCGAAGTGTCCCGCAGCCCCTCCAGCAGTATTTCCACCCCACAGTACACAGAATTGTAATGTGTGTTTTTTGTAATAAAAATGCCCATTGGGTTTAAAACCTTTCTAAAAAAGTTTTTTTGCACTTTAAAAACATTTTACAAAAAAAAAAAAAAATTAAATAAAAGTTAAATTATCGTTTCACAATGGTTGTCTGTCATTTCTTTCTGCGGCGAACTATGTTTTAAAAAAAGGTTAAATACAGGGTATTTCAAAGGTAAAAAGGTATTCAAAACCAGGTATAACTGTGGGTAAATTTTAGCTTTTTGCCACAGTTGTGTTCCTGGTTGTGTTTGAAGCAAAGTATTTCACTTAAAAAGTTGTGTTTATTGTTGGTGATTTCCTACCAATGTACACAACTTTTGTTAAAAGGTGAAATACTTTGCATAAAACACAACCAGGTACACACCTGTGGCCTAAAGGTAAAAATAGTAAGACCATGACAAGATAGCCAACTTTGGTTGGCAAAGGTATATACTGTTGGTCCAGAAGGTACACAAGTTTAGGGCAAAAATCTCTCACACTCTGTCATCCCAGTGTACTCTGCCTTGAGGTGACATAAAGTATAGTGGAAAATTGTCCCTGAAACCGTCACAGAACTTCTAGTGGTAATATTTCCAATGACAACATCCATCTTCGCCAGTAACTTGCTCTTCTCTCCAACCTGCACTTTCTTCTCTACAACCTGTCAAAGAAGGGCTGTAGGAACATGCTATATCTAGTTTTCCAGTAGCCAATCCCGTTCGGAAGGCCACAAGGGTCAATTTTAAAAACCGGATCCGGCGTAATCCGTCGAAAAACGGATAGAAAAACGGATGAACCGGATGAGACGGATCCGGTTTTGTCTGTCAAGAAAAAGACGGATCCGGCAGAAAACCGGATCCGTCACATCCGGTTTTACTAAACATTTGCCGGATCCGGCGTTCCGGCACGACGCCGGATCGCGCCTGACGCCGAAAACCTGATGTGTGAAAGTAGCCTTAGTGTGCAAATCGCATGTGTGCATTGGGGGGGGCACCGAACCGAATTCTTGCCCGGGGTGCCAGAAAGCCTAGATACACCTCTGAGTATGCTGAACAGACTTTTGTTTTGGAACTTTACTGTGGTCACTGCCTGTCTATCACGCTGCATCAAACCCGCTGCACTACAGATGCCAGGTGTAAACTGTTCATTACCAGGCCACTTTACCTTCTGGATTGAGATAAAGGGCTACAGCAATCATACAAGCTTTTTGGGATAATGAGATAATTTATTATTATTTTTAGTAAAAATAGATTAGCAATAGCTTTCAAACATTCAGATGTATCTGACAATGACTTATTACCATCACCATATAGAGAAAGCTTGCTCATTGTGGGTCTGGAGGAATAACTGTCAGACAAATGAGCATTTGGCCAACAGCTAATTAATACATTTGGGTACTATTAAAGGACCTATCCAGGACTGATATTAAATTTGCGCATCTGGCCAAAAACAAACAGGCAGGTAGTTACTAATTACATGCCTGTTCTGCATGGTGACTATCTCTGCCACCACAGCAGATGATTCCCGTGCTTCAGTTCAACTGTCTTCTACAAGGCAACTCTTCCTCGTCTGTTCTGTTCTGCTGATGGGATGTCACTGCATATAACATGCTGATTGACAGCCGGCTCCCTCAGTTAGTTATCAGGGAGCTGGCTGTAAATTAGCATGACATTGACAGAGATGCCCCGCCAATAGAACAGAGCATGCAAAAATATAAGCCGCGGAGACACCATCACATGTTTCTCAACGCAAGCAATGACTAGCCAGGTCTTTCACCGGGAAGGAACAACCACGGGAAGGGCAGTCTCCAATGAAGGAAACCACCTATGCCAAAACATGGTATCCATCCACAGACAGCTGTTTCGGGGTATTGCCCCTCATCAGTGTGGAGTAGGAAACTGGCTAGTAGGAGCAATGCCTAGTAGAAGACTATGAAAAAATGAGGATGATTGACCTCATGGAGATCAACATCCGACACTGCGGAGACACCTAGTCATTGCTTGCGTTGAGAAACATGTGATGGTGTCTCCGCGGCTTATATTTTTGCATGTTTTACATATTTCCCATAAGGGATGGGGGCAGTGCTCTAGAATCACTGCGTTGAGAAACACGTGATGTTGTCTCCGCAGTGTCGGATGTTGATCTCCATGAGGTCAATCATCCTCATTTTTTCTAGCGTTAAAAGACTTACATCTCTTCTCGCGAAAACTCTTGTTGCAAAAACTACATCATAAAAATGAAAATAAAGAGATGATGAGTGAGAGCGAGAGAGAGGCACTTCGCGCCCTTGAGGATCTTCTTGGTGAACAAGAGCCACCCACTCGGGGTAAGTTCCCTTCGAATATTCTGCCCAGATCCACAAGATTTCCGCCCTTATCACTTTGTCCCGCCATTGATATCTTTACTAAATTAGTAACTGAGGATTTTAAAAAACTTTCCTCTCGGCGGAAATTTGACAACTTGACTTACAAGCAACGGCAGGCCAATAAAGAACTACAGTCAATTCCAGGTATACTATTTAAGCCTGCTGATAAGGGCGGAAATATTGTGGTGTGGCCTATAGGTCTTTATGAGCGCGAGGTGTACAGACAACTGAGAAATCCTCATACATATGAGAAGTTGTCATATAACCCTACTACCTCTTTCTCGCTCTCACTCCAGCGTATTTTGGTCCGTGCCTTAGATGAGAATATCATTTCTAAGACAGTTTTCGAGGGATTAATGGTCAAATACCCTAAGACACCAACCTTTTACCTTTTGCCTAAAATCCACAAGAACGCCCTCAACCCTCCGGGCCGTCCGATCGTGTCGGGTATGGAAAGCCTTTGTGATCCAGTATGTAAATTTCTGGACTACTATTTGAAACCATTGGTGGAATCACTACCTTCCTATATCAAAGACACGACGGATGTCCTGACCAGGGTCGATGGCGTTCTTGTGGATTCTCATACTCTTCTCGTCACGGCTGACGTCGAATCCCTTTATACCTGTATTGATCATAGTCTGGGGGTGGATGCAGTCCGCCTGTTCTTGGGAATGTCCGACCTGGACGGCTCCTTGTGCGAGTTGATCCTAGAGCTGTTGCGTTTTGTCCTCACCCACAATTTCTTCGTCTTCAAGGATCAATTCTATCTTCAGCGGTGCGGCACGGCCATGGGCACGGCCTGTGCGCCTTCGTATGCCAATCTTTTCCTCGGTTCGTGGGAAAGATTCATTTTTGGCGACTAGGGCGCAACGGCCGCCTCCCATGTGCTGAGCTGGCACCGCTATATTGATGACATACTATTCTTTTGGGATGGGACGGCGCAGCAGCTCGGGGATTTTATGGCGTGGCTTAATGTGAACAATTTTAACATTAAGCTTACTTATAAATATGATTTGAGGTCTATTGACTTCTTGGACGTCATCCTGGAAGTAGACCATAGACGCTGCATTCAGACCGATGTATATAGAAAGCCTACCTCGGTGAATGCTTTGTTACACGCCACATCCGCACATAATCAGTCTACCATTAGGGCCGTCCCTGTCGGGCAGTTCCTACGAATGAGGCGGATTTGTTCCACAGAAGCCAAATTTGAGGAACAAGCCCGCGACCTGAGAACACGATTTCAGGATCGCGGGTATAGTAACAGATGTATAGGGAGGGGTTACAATCGGGCGAGGAGAACTGCACGAGGGGATTTATTATACCCTCATGGAAAAATCGGCAGAGAGAGGTTTGGGAGGAATGGGACCTCTCGATCCTTTGGCCCTTCTCGCTTTATCTCTACTCATAATCATGAGTGGGGACATATGCGAGACATTCTTATGAAGCACTGGGCCATTCTGAAGTCTGAACCAGTATTGAATCAGGCTGTTGGTGACCATCCCTTGATGACGGCAAGAAGATCTAAGAATTTAAGGGATCTTCTGGTTAAGAGCCATTATGTCCCCAATGCAATCAACCCGTTTGGCACTAGAGGCCCTGTGGCCGCCTCGGTCCCGTGCGGTCACTGTCTTTCTTGCCGCAATGTTTCACGATGCTCAACGTTCTATAACTCGAATAGGTCGAAAGAATTTCAAATTACTGAACGGATATCATGCGGCAGTACTAATGTCGTGTATTATGCCGTGTGCGGATGTTCTCTTATATATGTGGGTTTAACCTCTAGAGAACTCCGTGTGAGGATCCGGGAGCATGTTCGTGACATTCTGGCGGCCAAGACAGTGACCGACCTTTCTACTTTAAAGACGATCCCTCGTCACTTTAAGTTGATGCACAATTGTGACCCACAGACATTTATGGTGAGGGGGATTGATAGGGTTCATCTAGGGATCAGAGCTGGCAATTACAAGAAAATTTTGGCGCAAAGAGAATCTAAGTGGATTGTTATGCTGGATACGATTACCCCGAAAGGTCTTAATGAGTCTCTGAGCTTTGCCTCTTTCCTGTAAAATGAATTACCCTTTTGGGTTGACCATGCCCACTACTGCTCATTATTCTCCCCGTTTGTGTTCTTATTGTTTTTAATTTTTAATTGTTTCTCATTTTTTATTCTTTAGTTTTATTGTTCCTGTTGCTGTTCTGGTATCCATGGATCCACTGCTTCTTTCTTCACCGGTTCCTGCCATTTAGGTGCCATTGATTGGATACTGCATTCGAATCTCCTCCTGTTTTATATATTCAACAACCATTTTGGCTGTCGTCTCCCTACTCTTCTTTTCTGGCCATATTTGTTATTGGAGATGGGAATTTAGAGATTTGTCTGTGCAGTTTATATCTTTGACTCCACTGGCATTTTGTGTGGGGTGGGACTTGTGTGGACATGACTGTTATTTGATTTGTGTTTTGTTGATACCTCTATGTACTGTATATAGCCGCATTAATAGTTGTAATGTTTGTACCGTTATTCTGCGGTTGTGCGCATGCGTTGTTGCCTTCCCGTGCTCCCTTCCATGGGGGCGGTGCCCTTCAAGCCTGTGACGTGAGCGCTGATTTTGAGCGCGCGTCCAGTGCTGGGCGCCTGTCTCTATGTTAGAGGACTGGGTTGTGCCACAGCGCATGCGCCGCTATAACCGCTTTTGATTGGTCCATTTACATCACATGGTTAGACATGTGACGGTTGTTATGGTTACATAAGGTCCTGCGCCAGTATCAGCGGCATCTCCTTGAGAAAGCGCTAGTTGCAAGCGCGAAACGCGCGTTGGAGATTTTCTTTCACTACTGGGGGTTAGCAGGCACCATTTGGTAAGCGTTCGCATGGAATATTTTTTATACCATCTCGGTGTAATTATGTACTGGTGAACTCTTACCGCTATGTCTATCTTTATTATGTCATGCCCGTCGTGGGAGCTTGCTGCCACCTTAGATATACTTTGGTCATGATAGGATTTTTTACATAGGCAGCAGCAAGTTATTTATATCCCATAAGGGCTGTTATATTTGAGGCATTTTAGCTGAATGGTGCTTTCTATTACTTCCACGCATCTCCTTTCCTGTTTTTTTGGCGTCATATTCTATGTATAATTGTACCATGATTATTGTGTTTTTCTATATATATATTAATTATAATAAATTTTCATATTTTTATATTAAAAAAATTGTTGGATTCAGTTACTCCGTTGTCTCCTTGTGTGTATATATATTCTAATGGAGTAGAACCATTTATTATGGCAGACCATATACTCAGGTCACTGCCATTTATGTTCTGTAAAGTATTGGGCTATTGTGTTTTACTGTTGATTCCTATGCCTATTTTTCCTTTCTGGGTTTGTTTCTCTTCAGGTGTTTACCATTGTTCCGTTTTAGTTGTCCTATCACAGTCTGGGTTGGGCTATATATATGATCCCTTCACTGCCCTTCCTTGCTGACTATTCTTCTCAGTGGATTATTGCTCAGTAGCTCCAGCTCATCAGCAAGGGATTTTTTCCTGCTATGCAAACACCGTTTGTTTTGTCTTCCTTCCCAGCACCTTTCCTTTCTTAGGTTGGTGGTAGATTCTTGTCTTTTGAATTATTCTCCTTATTTCACCTTTGTGAACTTGCTTTAAGTTTCCTCACTCTGGTACCTTGTATCCTTCTGCACACTTTCGCTCTCCTTGGTTGATGTGCGCAGTGGCCTCCTCTCTGATTCCTCAGGAGGTATGAGAAACCCCTTGATGGCCTTTTAGGGAGCCAGGTCCGAGGTGGTAGTATTCATTGTGCGGTTAGGGATTGTCTAGTCTGTACAGGGACCAGTAACAAAAGGAGACCCAATGGCATATTAATTGTGAACAAAGAAGCACTACATCAGGTTCCAATATTCACAGGCAAAAAACTCCTCCTACTAAATTAAGAAAAAGGAGAAATTGGAGTATAATTGATTAAAAATAGTACATTTTATTAACACACTCAGTAATTATATTTTAAAATACATGAAAATAGACAAACAGACAGAAAACACACTGATTATCCAAGAAAGTATTTAGAAGATCACCGCAAGTGTCTGTGTACATAGATAAATCAGATTATAGACTTGATTCCATTAACAAAACATGAAGGTATATCATGCCAAATTGGCATAATTGAAGTAAAATGTATCAGGAATCATCTTACCACACAAATAAGAATTCAGATTGTCATCAGAGAATAAATATAAACACAGCCTCAATGTGTATTTGGCCTCACTTTCTCAAGGGGAATCATAGGTCCTGGCAGGTCAACACTATATTCAGAGGCGCGGCTCGGTCATGGGTGCAGCCTGCGTGCCCTCGTATTCTAAACTCTTCCTGGGGTCCTGGGAGAGATTCATTTTTTGCGACAGGGAGAGCGTGAGTCACTTACCATGTGCTTTCCTGGCTCAGATACATTGACGATGTCTTTACGCTGTGGCGTGGGACTATGCCGTAGCTTGAAACATTTATAAACAAACTAAAACTCAAACTATTTAACCAATTTAGTTTGACATATCTTCATGTTGTGTTATTGGAATCTAGTCTGTAATCAGATTTATCAATGCACACAGACTCTAAAGGGCCTGTCACACTAAGCGATATCGCTAGCAATATCGCTATAACTTGTGACGTTATAGCGATATTGCTAGCGATATCGCTGTGTCTGATACTTACCTACGACCGGCTCCCCCGCTGGTTATCGCTGATCGCGCGAGAACGTCCTGGACCGTTTCTCGTCGTCAGCTTCCTGCGGTGCTTCCTGTGGAGAGACGAGCGTGGAGCCGTGCGGGAGGACGTCAGGATCGCCTAGTGTGACAGGTAAGTAGCGACCCCCGTCCCCAGCGATGTCGCTGGTGAGATCTGCCTGTGTGGCAGCTCACTAGCAACCACTTAGCGATGCACCAGCGATCCTGACTGCGTCATATCGCTGGTTGGGATCGCTGGTGCATCGCTAAGTGTGACAGTACCTTTACGGTGATCTTCTAAATACTTTCTTGGATAATTAGTGTGTTATCTGTCTGTCTTTTTTCACTTCATGTTTTGGTCAGAGTTCCTATAAAAAGCTGTACTTTTCTTGCACAATAGAAGAGCCCCCCATATATACCAAATGAAAGTTGGCCAGACCTCCTGATTTGGGCAGGACCAGACGACCATCTGATGTGAAGTAAAGAAAGCTGATCCTTTTGTTTTGATGAAGTCTGGCAGCAACTTTCGCCACTCTGCCCATCGAAAACACATGAACACTCAGATGCCAAGTAAATGTTCAGCCAATAAGGTTTCTCATGTGTATGGCCAGCTTTAGGCACCAGGGCCTTCATCCAATTGCTACTTTTGTACCTCTTAAGACTAAAGAAAAAAGGCAGGTGCCAAAAAAATGCTGTAAGGTAAGAAAGCACAGAAAATATTGACTCAAAATTCTCCTTTATTCATTCACTTTTCATTTTGCTAATTGATAAAAATAAACTGGTACTTCTATTTTTGAAAGCATTTTTACAGCATTTTTTCCACACCTGATTTACATTTTTGCACAGTACTGAATGTCACTTGCCAATAATCACTTGCTTAAGTCTTTTCTGCATTTTCGTATTTCATGGATGAGTCACAGATTCTTATATGAACATATTAACATTGTACTGTAAATAATATAATGGATCATTCATCCCCGAGAATGATTTATCCACATTAGTATGAAACAATCAGCTATTCCATTGTTTAGCAGCGCCCTGACCTGGCGGAGATAACGTCCAATGCCAGGAGCTATTATTGAAATATATGAAATACCTGTTGCAACATGGGATTGAATTGATTTCCTCTCACCGTATAATATATGAAATAACTCGATCTTTCAGCACATTAGGACTTCACATTACTGATAATTTGGTTACTGTTGCAATAATTACTACATTTTCTCCTTTGTGTCTTTGGAATAAGACCTTTTCAGTGGATTTCTATATGGCTCTTATAGAAAAGAAGCCTTGTGCAAGGGTCATTCCCAGAATATCTCATTGTGATGTATACAAATAAGAAAACAGCTCATTGCTATCATTTCATACCATAAAAGCAGGATAGATTTATTGCACATTCTCGTCACTAACATTTTCTATTGATTTTACGAAAAAATAAATGCATTTACCAGAATGAAAAAAGAAACATTTTCAGATTTTCCCTAAAGAGACTGATGCACAGGGAATGTACTCATGTTAATCTAATGGAAGCAACTTTTACAGAAAAACACATCTCTGCAAATAGAGGTTACAATGGTAATAGCAGGCAGTACATTACAAAATTGGATGAGGGATATAAAATGAATATCCTTCTATGAGTTGAATTTCACTTGGATAGATGTGCCTTATTTTCCTGTATTTCAATGCTATGGGATAGATTAACTATTGTGGGTAGAGATGAGCAGATTGATCCATGGAGGATCATGTTCGAGACAAATTTCCTGAAATTCACAGTTTCACATGAATTTAAACATTTAGAGATTCGATTTGCGGTTCACAAAAAAAGAAACTTGCCTGCCACAATTTCCCACATCAGAAAGCAGGCTGTAATTTTTCATTGCCACACTGGCTTCACCCATAGTGTCCTACAGCTAAAACATCTAACAGATTATCATACTTTGTACAGTGGTGGTCAGTACCGGGACCATCACAGATCAGTGGTTTCCAGTGAAGCACAGTTTGTATGGCAGAGTCATTTTCTATTTCTAGAGTCACTGGGTATGTCTCTCTGCTGTAAAGTGTAAATTCTCACGGTTAGTAGGGCGCTCTCTCTTTCTTTCCTGTAGAGTGTAAGCTCCCATGGCTTAAGGGGTCCTCTCTCTCGTTCTCTCTCCTGCAGAGTATAAGCTCTTCTAGTCAGAGTCATGTTTCTGTTCTGTAGATTGTATGATCTTATGGACAGTGGGGTCTTCTCTCTCTCTTTTCTGTAAAGTGTAAGCTCTTCTGGTCAGCAGTGTCCTCTCTGTCTCTCTCCTGTACAGTGTAAGCTCTTGTGGTCAGCAGTGTCCTCTCTGTCTCTCTCCTGTAGAGTGTAAGCTCTTATGGACAGCAGGGTCCACTCTCTCCTGTAGAGTGTAAGCTCCTATGCAGTGGCGTAACTACAAAGTTATGGGCCCCGGTGCGAAGTTTCAAATGGGCCCCCCAATGCCAAAATACACGCACATCTCTGCTCTCTACACCTTGCACACACATGGCTCCACTCTGCACACCTCGTACACATGCGGCTCTGCTCTGTACACCCTGTAACGCCTCACTCCGCTTCGTACACCTAGTACATGTGCAACTTCGCTCCGTACACCTCATACACGCTCCGCGCCGTACACGTCGTATAAACGTGGATCCGCTCCACACACCTAGTACACGCTCCGCTCCATACACCTCGTTCACGCTCTGCTCCATACATATCGTACACTCGCGGCTCCGCTCCGTACACAAACGGCTCCTCTCCGTCCACCTCATACACATGCGGCTCCGCTCCGTACACTTTGTACGCACATGGCTCCGCTCCATACACTTCGTACACACGCGGCTTCTCTACGTACACCTCGTACAAGCGCGTCTCCGCTCCGTACACACACGGCTCCTCTCCGTCCACCTCATACACATGCGGCTCCACTCCGTACACTTCGTACACACACGGCTCAGCTCCGTACACTTCGTACACACATGGCTCTGCTCCGTACGCACGCGGCTTCTCTCCGTACACCTCATACACACGTTTCTCCGCTTCGTACACACACGGCTCCGCTTACCTCATACACACACAGCTGTGCTCCAAACGCTTTTTACACATGGCTCTGCAATGTACACCTCGTACACACATGGCTCTGCTCCGTACACCTCGTGCACACCCGGCTGTGCTCCATACACCTCATACACACACAGCTCCACTCACCTCGTAGACACACGGCTGCACTCCATACACTTCGTAAACACGGCTCTGCTCCATACACCTCATACACGCATGGCCCCGCTCCGTACACCTCGTACACACACGGCTCCGCTCCGTACACCTTGCACACACGGCTCTGCTCCACTCCGTATACCTCGTACACACACAGTTCTGCTACATCCACATTGTAAACCCCTCCTGACCCCACACATAAATTTTACCTCATCCAGCACCTTGACAACCCGTACAGCAGAGTCCAGCAGACTCCCAAGCCCCTGATACTGTGACACCTGACTCCTCCCCTCCTGTGACCTCATCACAGGTCCTGTGAGCACATTGGAGAAAACAGCCTAGCGACAGGCTGCTGTCAGTGAGGTGGGTCTCTGCAGGGGGGGCGAGGATGGGGTGCATGGGGGGGTGGCGGCTCAGTGCAGTGAGGGACGCGAGTGGGGGGGGTCAAAAATGAGACTGTCCCGTGAGAATCGGAACGATTGGGAGATATGCATGCCGGGCCCCTGACTCCCCCCCGGGCCCGGTCGCAGTGGCGACTCCTGCAACCGTGGTAGTTACACCCCTGCTCCTATGTACAGCATGTACAGGTGGGAACTCCTTACCACGCTCCACACCTGCATTCCACACACAGGATATTTCAGTGGGGCCACCTAACAGCTTCATGCTGGGGTTTAGCATGGTTCCCCTCGTGGAACCCTGCTTTGTAACACGAGATGTGCTGGGAGGCGGGTGGAGTGTGATGATACAAAAGAGAGGGAAAGTGTAGGATTTCAGGTCAGTCTGGTGGGAGACCCAGAAGAGGTCAGTCTGACAGGAAGTCAGCAGACGAGGGTCTGAGAGAGAGCAGGCTGACGGCAGGTCAGCCTGAGAGGAGCTCAAGGCGGAGGAAGGCAGTCAGTCAGGAGAGGCTGAGGACTGGTCTTAGTGGAACAAGCTTCTCAGGAAAGGAAGAGAAGGAGAAAGAGATGTAGACTGGAGACTACAGATTACATCAGAGAGAGATAGAACAGATGGGAACGAAGGAGAATATAAGGACGGTAGGAAGCTGGTTGAGAAAGAGAGAGAACCCTTCAAGTCCAGAAAGCGCAAAGGCCGGGCCCGGTCCCCGAGGTTGATTGGATCTTTATATCCGGCAACAGACACCGGAGGAGTATTGAGCCGCTAACGCCTTGCTCCCACCATAGAGTTGGTGTTGTGAGCTCATCTTCGGGTTTGCCTCTGGCTTCTGGTGAGGGTTATGGAGCTGGCTGTGCTGACAGAGGAGTAGTGAGTTCTCTATCTGTACTCCCTCTGTTGGTGATGGGAGGTAATGAAGCTGATCTAAATGGCAGAAACCGGCCACCTGAGGAAGAGGACTGTGATTGGACATCAGGAGTTTCTGAGTGGATATAAGGCAGCCAACGCCCTGTAGGGTTGCTGGTGATTTCTCCTGCTCTGAGGTCTGGCCTCCAGTTCAGTTCCTGTCTTCTAAAGCTAAGTTTTGCTCTGCTATTGTTCCATGAGATTTTATCTGATTTACTTAGTTTTGTGTTCAGCCAGTCCCGGCTGGGGCTGTGCTGAATTTCCATTTTTGTCCCTGATCGGTTTAATCTCTTCTGCTCTGTCCTCAGAAAATATCAGAGTGCTGATACAGCGATTTTGAAGTCTAGTGACATCAGGGCCGTTTTTCCTATCAGACGTGTTTGGACATTTTTGGTAGAGTTTTTGTGGATTGCAGCCAGCATCTTTTCTGTCCTGTCCTGTCCTATCTAGTTAGTTGGGCCCCATCGTTTGCTCTGCCTGTCTTTCTGTCTGTGTTTGTGTTTTCATCTTTTTTCACCGTCAATACATGTTGGGGGCTGTCTATTGCTTTGGGGTCTGCTCTGGGGCAGTTTAGATTTCCCCTTTCTTTCTTTAGGCTTATTTAGCTCTCCGGCTGTGACGAGGCATCTAGGACCACCGTAGGCACGCTCCACGGCTACTGCTAGTTGTTGTGAATAGGATCAGGGGTCTGCAATCCGCTAGTTACCAACCTCTCCGGTTTTCTGGGCTTAGCTTGCCTTTTTGTTTTTTCCTCCTCGGTGACTCATTCATAACACTTGGGACACAACAGCGAAACGGATAGAGTGCCGGGACTCTGGAGCTAGAGTTCCCCGAAGCAGGCTACAGCTGTCTGTCTTACAAGTAGAGACTAGGAACACCTAGAGAGAGGCATTCCAGGGTAACTAAGTACTGGAGTGCTTCGCACCTAAAGGCGCGTTTGAGGAGTCATTCAGTGAAGGTACATATTGGCGGAGTGTGGAAGGGAGAATCCTATCCTGCCTGGAGGTTGGCTGGAGCCCTGACCTGGAGAACACAGTACGGAGGCAGGCAGTTGTGTGAACTGCAAACAGTGAGTAAAGCTTTGGAACCGCATACTCTGGTGTCCTCCAGTTATTCCCACCCCGCTATACCTGGGTAACAACATCTACACCATCCTGCGCCTCTCCTCATCCATTGCACCTACACTGCCCTGGGACTACAGCTCCACCTGTGGGGAGCTATACCATCTCTGCTGCACCACACCATCAGTCCCAGTGGATCTGTATGCAGTGTTGGCCTAACACCATACTTGCCAAATACCATGGGTGGCGTCACGAACTATTCAAATAAACTCTAAACACCATTAACACCACCGCCATTGATATTGGGGCCCAGGGCCACGGACTGGGTCACTGCTGCTGTGACACACCATCCTCCGTGCACCGGCCCGGTACCGAGTACCCCACTGCCCTGGGCGAGCCGCGGGGCGACCCAAATTCTGGCGTCACGAACAGGATGACGAAGCCCGATGCCATCGGGTTCTGTGTGCCTTGGATTTGCAATTTTTGAAAATGTGCAGAAGACCAAATTTAATAGACTGTAAAATGGACATTAGAAATGGCTGCTTGCATGGAGAAGAAGGGCGTGAAGAGATGGGAGGTCCTAAGAAAAGACCGCGAAGAGTCTTGGGCCGTCCCTGCCTAAATTACTATGTGACAGATGCATGGTCCACCCCCCCGAGGGGTTCGTATACTGGCTTGGTATGGAGGTGCGGGAAGAAGATGCCGCCCCCGGAAGGAGGGGCAAAGAAAGCCAGTGGCGAGCAGAAGGGCAGAGCAAGGAGAAGAACGCGAGAACACCATTTTGGAGAGTAAGGGAAGGAGCACGTGGAAGTGCATACCCCCGGCGCCATGGCTGACGGCTCCAACCCGAACTCCGGCATGAACCGCCAGCAACTAGAAGCTGAAATAGCTGAAGAAATAGTCACGCTGACCACCCGGCTGTGGCTGAGGCAGGAGGCCTTGGGAAGACTGAGCCGGCAGCGTGCCCAGGAGAAGCCTACATATGCCGTGCCCGCGACACCGGTACCCACTGCTACCGCACTGGATCTGTTCCTGGCAGACCTTGCGGAGCTGGGAGCTGCTGCCATGCCATCGGCAGTGTATGTTATACCCTCTTTGACGCTGATACCGGAGGAGTTGTATGCAGCCGAGGGAGGTGAAGCAGAGGAAGAGGAACTCCTGCCCGGACCTGGCGCGGCTGCGCAGGTCTCGCCGGCGACTCCCGCGGAACCGGAGTTGTCATGGGCTACACCGCTGTCACCCGCCACCACCACGTCCACACCGGAGCAGAGATCGCACCCCTGGGAACTCCCGGGCATATATTCTGGCCTTCCTAATGGATTGATGAAGAGAAGGACCCTGCTGGTGGGGGTACGGCTGGAGCCAGCGTGCCAGATTCGACATCTACAGACCAGAAGGGGATCTGGATCGTTTTGGTATGGTGATTTCGGGATCCCTTCACTGCTAAATCCCCAGGAAGTTGCTCATCAGCACCAGCACACTGCAGAGGCCCTAGGAACTAGACCACGCACCAGAACTGTGGAACCACCTATTGAGGAGGATACTACATCAGGTAACAGTTCCAGTGCAGCTATCAGAACCCCAGGAGGGGATCAGCACTAAAGAACAATTTACAAAATTTCTCGTTACCCAGGAGGGTTTTGTTTGCACCAGTTGTGCTTTTCTATTTTTGCTATCATGTTTTCCGGTAGCACTTTTGTTGCCCTGTTTTTGCAGCATTTTCTATAATGGAACTGTGGAGATCATGAATGCTGTAAGATCCAAAAACTTTAATTGTAAATAGTTTGCACCTCTTTAGGTGCCCTTTCTTGGTTTTACATTTGTAGCCTCTTTGTGAAGATAATGGTTACACAAAGACTCTTTGCGAAGATAAAGAATGATGTCTACCTCAAGGGACACTGCAAGAAATCCCGGCTGGGAGCAGTGTTCAGCACCTTACAAGAATTTGTGAATGTTTTATTGATAACGTATTTGATAATGTTATGCCTTATGAAAAGTAAATGTCTTTTATAGAATATTTTGATACAGAGAATTAGAAACATTTTGAGATAGAATGTGAGAATTGAATAAAGATTGAAGAATTGCAAGTGACAGGTAACAGGCCAAGAGTAGATGGTCAGTGTCTTGCGTCCAGCAGTAGTAGTGGTAGAGAGAAAGAAACAGAGAATAACTGATAGAAAATGTAATAAAGAAAATGTGTTGAGTATAGCACTTTGAATTGAGAATTGCACTTAAAGTAACATTTTGATATTAAGATAGGAAGTTAGCCTGTTTGTAAAGTTTAAGAAATGTGCATCCTATACTAAAAAGATTAGATAAGTATTGTTGACAGCATTTAAAAATCTTTGTGTGTTCCTGTATTGTACTTTTGTTGTTCTGCAGCCCGCGGACGTGCTGTGTTTAACGGGGGGGGGGGGGGGGTGGCGCCCCTGAGGCTTCAGTCGCCACAGAGGTACTGCACCTTCTCCTAAGGTGTAGTGCCCCACCATCCAGGCAAGGTGGGAACTCCTGACCATGCTCCACACCTGCATTCCACACACAGGATAGTTCAGATGTGCCACCTAACAGCTTCAGGCTGGGGGTTGGCAGAGCACCCCTCGTGGAACCCTGCTTCATAACAAGAGATGTGCAGGGAGGTGGGTGTAGTGTGATGATACAAAAGAGAGGGACAGTGTAGGATTTCAGGTCAGTCTGGTGGGAGACCCAGAAGAGGTCAGTCTGACAGGAAGTCAGCAGACGAGGGTCTGAGAGAGAGCAGGCTGACGGCAGGTCAGCCTGAGAGGAGCTCAAGGCGGAGGAAGGCAGTCAGTCAGGAGAGGCTGAGGACTGGTCTTAGTGGAACGAGCTTCTCAGGAAAGGAAGAGAAGGAGAAAGAGACGTAGACTGGAGACTACAGATTCCATCAGAGAGAGATAGAACAGATCGGAACGAAGGAGAATAGAAGGACGGTGGGAAGCTGGTTGAGAAAGAGAGAGAACCCTTCAAGTCCAGAAAGCGCAAAGGCCGGGGCCCGGTCCCTGAGGTTGATTAGATCTTTATATCCGGCAACAGATACCGGAGGAGTAGTGAGCCGCTAACGCCTTGCTCCCACCATAGACTTGGGACACAACAGCGAAATGGATAGAGAGCCGGAACTCTGGAGCTAGACTTCCCCGAAGCAGGCTACAGCTGTCTGTCATACAAGTAGAGACTAGGAACACCTAGAGAGGCATTCCAGGGTAACTAAGTACTGGAGTGCTTCTCACCTAAAGGCGCATTTGAGGAGTCATTCAGTGAAGGTACATATTGGCGGAGTGTGGAAGGGAGAATCCTATCCTGCCTGGAGGTTGGCTGGAGCCCTGACCTGGAGAACACAGTACGGAGGCAGGCAGTTGTGTGAACTGCAAACAGTGAGTAAAGCTTTGGAACCGCATACTCTGGTGTCCTCCAGTTATTCTCGCACCACTATACCTGGGTAACAACATCTACACCATCCTGTGCCTCTCCTCATCCATTGCACCTACACTGCCCTGGGACTACAGCTCCACCTGTGGGGAGCTATACCATCTCTGCTGCACCACACCATCAGTCCCAGTGGATCTGTATGCAGCGTTGGCCTAACACCATACTTGACAAATACCACGGGTGGCATCACGAACTATTCTAATAAACTCTAAACACCATTAACACCACCGCCATTGAGATTGGGGCCCAGGGCCACGGACCGGGTCACCGCTGCTGTGACACACCATCCCCCACGCACCGGCCCGGTACTGAGTACCCCACTTCCCTGGGCAAGCCGCGGGGCGACCCATAAGCTCCTATGGACAGAAGGGTTCTTTCTTTCCTGTAGAGTGCAAGCTCTTATGTACAGCAGTGCTCTCTCCTGTAGAGTGTAAGCTCTTATGGACAGCAGGGTTCTCTCCTGTAGAGTGTAAGCTCTTTTGGACAGCAGGGTTCTCTCTCTCCTGTAGAGTGCAAGCTCTTATGGACAGCAGAGTCCTCTCTCTCCTGTAGAGTGTAAGCTCTTATGGACAGCATGGCACTCTCTCTCCTGTAGAGTATAAGCTCTTATGGTCAGCAGGGTCCTCTCTCCTGTAGAGTGTAAGCTCCTATGTACAGCAGGGTTCTCTCACTCCTGTAGAATATAAGCTCTTATGGACTGTAGGGTTATCTCTCTCCTGTAGAGTGTAAGCTCCTATATACAGCAGGGTTCTCTCTCTCCTGTAGAGTGTAAGCTCTTATGGACAGCAGGGTTCTCTCCTATAGAGTGTAAGCTCTTTTGGACAGCAGGGTTCTCTCTCTCCTGTAGAGTGCAAGCTCTTATGTAGAGCAGGGTTCTCTCTCTCATGTAGAGTGTAAGCTCTTATGGACAGCAGGGTTCTCTCCTTTAGAGTGTAATCTCTTTTGGACAGCAGGGTTCTCTCTCTCCTGTAGAATGTAAGCTCTTATGGACAACATGGCGCTCTCTCTCCTGTAGAGTATAAGCTCTTATGGTCAGCAGGGTACTCTCTCCTGTAGAGTGTAAGCTCTTATAGTCAGAGGAGTCCTCTTTTGTAGAGTATAAGCTCATATGGTCAGCAGGGTTTTCTGTCTCTAATCTGTGAAGCATAAGCTATTATTGTTTGCTATGTTCTCTCTCTCCTTTCTTCCACGTGTATTTTGCAAGCAATTAGAAGTTTCCTTGTATTGAGATTCACACAAATTTATTAGCTGCAAATTGAATTTTTGTGGAAAATCCTCATCCAGCACCATGACATGCAGCACAGCAGAGTCCTGCAGACTCCCAAGCCGCTGATACTGTGACACCTGACTCCTCCCCTCCTGTGACCTCATCACAGGTCCTGTGCGCACTTTGGAGAAAACAACCTAGCGACAGGCTGCTGTCAGTGAGGTGGGTCTCTGCGGGGGGCGAGGACGGGGTGCATGGGGGTGTGGCGGCTCAGTGCAGTGCAGGACGCGAGTGGGGGGGTCAAAAATGAGACTGTCCCGTGAGAATCGGAACGATTGGGAGATATGCATGCCGGGCCCCTGACTCCCCCCGCGCCCGGTCGCAGTGGCGACTCCTGCAACCGTGGTAGTTACGCCCCTGCTCCTATGTAGAGCAGGGTTCACTCTTCTGTAGAGTGTAAGCTCTTATGGACAGCAGGGTTCTCTCTCCTGTAGAGTGAATGCTCCTATGTACAGCAGGGTCCTCTCTTTCCTGTAGAGAGTAAGCTCCTTTGTACAGCAGGGTTCTCTCTCTCCTGTAGAGTGTAAGCTCTTATGGACAGCAGGGTTCTCTCCTGTAGAGTGTAAGCTCTTTTGGACAGAAGGGTTCTCTCCTGTAGAGTGTAAGCTCTTTTGGACAGCAGGGTTCTCTCTCTCCTGTAGAATGTAAGCTCTTATGTACAGCTGGGTTCTCTCTCTCTCCTGTAGAGTGTAAGCTCCTATGTCCAGCAGGGTTCTCTCTCTCCTGTAGAATGTAAGCTCTTATGGACAGCAGGGTCCACTCTCTCCTGTAGAGTGTAAGCTCCTATGTACAGCAGGTTTATCTCTCTCCTGTAGAGTGTAAGCTCCTATGTCCAGCAGGGTTCTCTCTCTCCTGTAGAGTGTAAGCTCTTATGGACAGCAGGGTTCTCTCTCCTGTAGAGTGAATGCTCCTATGTACAGCAGGGTCCTCTCTTTCCTGTAGAGAGTAAGCTCCTTTGTACAGCAGGGTTCTCTCTCTCCTGTAGAGTGTAAGCTCTAATGTACAGCAGGGTTCTCTCCTGTAGAGTTTAAGTTCTTATGGACAGCAGGGTCCTCTCTCTCCTGTAGAGTGTAAGCTCTTATGGACAGCAGGGTTCTCTCCTGTAGAGTGTAAGCTCTTTTGGACAGAAGGGTTCTCTCCTGTAGAGTGTAAGCTCTTTTGGACAGCAGGGTTCTCTCTCTCCTGTAGAATGTAAGCTCTTATGTACAGCTGGGTTCTCTCTTTCTCCTGTAGAGTGTAAGCTCCTATGTCCAGCAGGGTTCTCTCTCTCCTGTAGAATGTAAGCTCTTATGGACAGCAGGGTCCACTCTCTCCTGTAGAGTGTAAGCTCCTATGTACAGCAGGTTTATCTCTCTCCTGTAGAGTGTAAGCTCCTATGTCCAGCAGGGTTCTCTCTCTCCTGTAGAGTGTAAGCTCTTATGGACAGCAGGGTTCTCTCCTGTAGAGTGTAAGATCTTTTGGACAGCAGGCTTCTCTCTCTCCTGTAGAGTGTAAGCTCTAATGGACAGCAGGGTTCTCTCCTGTAGAGTGTAAGATCTTTTGGACAGCAGGCTTCTCTCTCTCCTGTAGAGTGTAAGCTCTTATGGACAGCAGGGCTCTCTCCTGTAGAGTGTAAGATCTTTTGGACAGCAGGCTTCTCTCTCTCCTGTAGAGTGTAAGCTCTTATGGACAGCAGGGCTCTCTCCTGTAGAGTGTAAGATCTTTTGGACAGCAGGCTTCTCTCTCTCCTGTAGAGTGTAAGCTCTTATGGACAGCAGGGTCCTCTCTCTGTCAAAGTCAGTAAGTGCACAAAGTGGGCAGTGTAAAGTTATGCAAAAGCGATGCTTCTAATTTATCATTCAGCATGCGATAAATTTGGCCGATTTTTAGCCTATTTCTGTTGATCTTTGACAAGATTGGTAAATCATCCCCTACATCTTTACATTTACAGACTGTACCTTCTCATGTTATTATATGTGTTTTGTGTAATGCATGATGTAATTGAGTGGAATGGATAACATAGTGGGATTTTGCATTGCTAATCTACAGGCTAAAGGTGCCATTACACAGAGTAAAGGCCCCTCTTTACATTTAGCGATGCACCAGCGATTCGACCAGCGATCCGACCCGGTCAGGATCGCTGGTGCATCGCTTAATAGTCACTAGTCAGCTGCCAAACAGGCAGATCTCACTAGCGATGCAGCAGCGATCGGCGGTTGTCACTTACCTTTTAGACGCGGCGAGTGTGTCCGTCTTCCGCCTGTGTCCATGGCTCGCTCGTCGGCGCCAGCAGGAAGCCGACAACGAGAAATGGACCAGGACGTTCTCGCGCGATCAGCGATAGCCAGTGGGGAGGCCGGTCGGAGGTGAGTGTCACATGTAGCGATATCGCTAGCAATATCGCTGCTGCGTTACAAAATCGGTGACGCTTTAGCGATATTGCTAGCGATATCGCTATGTGTAAAGCCTCCTTAAAGCTAGCCAATTTCAGCCAACTATCAATCTAATCTTTACAGAGACCTCTGATTATTGTGAATGAATGTTGTTAAAAATGCTTGTTTCACAGTTTTCTTGCCTTCTAAACAGGCTGCCTATCACTGATTGCACAAGCAAAACTCTTGTTCATTGGGTGAAATGATCATTTGCGCAACACAAAAGAAATCATCATTCTTAGCGGTGCATCACCTTGTGTAAATAGGACTAATACTGCAAAACTATGGCACCCTGTGCGCACTGAGTGATTTAGTCTCCTTCACTATGTGTGCATTGTTTACGTTTGTCTGTCTGTGTCAACAGGAATTTAAGTGACTGCTGATTGGTCAAAGTTTATCGATCGATTGTCAAATCGTCCCACTGGTTGGTCCTTTTATCAAATATTGTTAGTGCTGTGTGTACAAACACAAGAGCAGAGATTGCATAAGATTAAATGATGTTCTATATATGAGGGATCTTTGGAATCATTACAAATTTAAACATTCTAAAATGTTTACTTAGCAAAACAGTTTTTAAAAAATTTGAATTCCGCAACACTATTACCAGTTCTTTATAGGACAAGACTTTAGGAGTTAAGTAGGTGGGCACAAGTGACCTCTAATTGACCAGGTCCTCCAGATTCCCTCAGGTGATTTTAGGGTGTAGCTATTCCCTTGATGCAAGCTTATAAGCTTGTATAACTACCACTGACTATCAGTGCCAAGGTTTTCGGATTTAACTGGTAGATAAGGGTGCCCAACAACATTAGTTGAAGTTTGCCCTCCTGGTTTAAACCATCTAATGTGTATACGGGATCCCCATTCAAATGAAAAGGAGGTTGGAGTTCGACATGCATGATCCTTTGTTCTCAATGGAAACAAGTCATTGCCTGAGGTATTCGGCTGAGTATGCTTAAAAACACATGCGCACTCACCTGTTTTCACTGTGTATAACTTTTGTTGGGTCACCATTCTAAGGTATATGACCATCCTCTCCTCCTTTGGCATCAAAGACCTCGCCCTATCATGGATCTCCTCATACCTTTTCAACCGCACATTCAGCGTCTCCCACTCCCACACTACCTCCTCATCCCACCCTCTCTCTGTTGGAGTCCCCCAAGGCTCTGTTCTAGGACCCCTACTTTTCTCAATCTATACACTTGGCCTGGGGCAACTTATAAAGTCCCATGGATTCCAGTACCACCTTTATGCTGATGGTACTCAGATCTACCTCTCTGGCCCAGACGTCACCTCTCTGCTGTCCAGAATCCCGGAGTTTCTATCAGCCATATCCTCCTTCTTCTCCTCTCGCTTCCTCAAACTCAATGTGGACAAATCTGAACTGATCATCTTTCCCCCATCTCATAGATCTTCCTTACCCAACCTATCTATAATAATTGACAACATCACGCTTTCCCCCGTACCAGAGGTCCACTGCCTCGGAGTAACCCTTGACTCTGCCCTGTCCTTAAAAACGCACATCCAAGCTCTCTCCACCTCCTGTCGCCTCCAGTTCAAAAATATTTCCAGAATCCGTCCCTTCCTCAACCCTCATTCTACTAAAATGCTTATACATGTCCTCATCATCTCCCGCCTTGACTATTGCAGCATCCTTTTCTGTGGCCTCCCTGCTAACACCCTCGAACCTCTCCAGTCCATCCTTAACTCTGCCGCCCCACTAATTCATCTCTCCCCTCACTACTCCTCCGCTTCTCCCCTCTGGAAATCTCTTCACTGGCTCCCATTCCCTCAGCGTATCAATTTCAAATTACTAATACTGACCTACAAGGCCATCTATAACCTGTCTCCTCCATATATCTCTGAACTAATCTCCAAATATCTTCCCTCACATGATATCCGGTCCTCTCAAGACCTCCTTCTCTCTTCCACACTTATTCGCTCCTCATCCAACCGCCTCCAAGACTTCTCCCGAATAGCCCCCATCCTCTGGAATTCTTTGCCCCATCACGTCCGACTATCAACCACAATCGGATCCTTCAGACAGAACCTAAAAACCCATCTCTTCAGGAAAGCTTACAGCCTGCAATGATCCCCGCTGCCTCCTCACCACTACTGGAGCTACCGCCTCACCATCACTGGAGCTGCTGCAACCCTCCAACCTACTGTCTCCTTCCCCACCATCCTGTAGCATGTAAGCCCGAAAGGGCAGGGTCCTCTCCCCTCTATATCAGTCTGTGATTGTTAGTTTGCTTACTGTAAGTGATATCTGTACTTTGTATGTTACCCCTTTCCATGTACAGCAACATGGAATCAATGGTGCTCTATAAATAAATAATAATAATCATCTTAACATAAAAAAACTGAGAAGCATAGATTTCTCTCAAATCTTATCCTCTATCTGTTCCAGTAGGATCCCAAATCTGACACCAAATGTAACACATAGTGGTTAATGATCCTAGGCACAAGAGATAGGTAAAAGTTTACTAATAAAGTATAAAAGTGCTAATAAAACAACAAATTACTTAGCTCAGCTGCTTTAATCAGAAATGAGCAACAGGAGAGGGACAGAAAGATAAGTCATCAAAGACTGACTACTGTCAGTAAGTACGACAAGAACTCCTGACTAGATAGGTCTCAGTATACTGTGTGCGTTAAATAAAGTTTGGCTTCGCAAAACATAATGAAACACATTCGAGATACATGCCATATTTTTGACTAAATGTCGGGTTGGGGAAAAAAGGGAAAAAGTTCAACTGGAGAAAAAGGTCCACAAACCTTGAAGTCTGTCAAGTACAAAAATGCTGAAGGAATAGGTACTCCAGCTAAATTTTATTGAAAAGCCATAGGAAATTCAGTGCAACACCATGCAAAGCCGCAGTCGCGTTTCATACACCATCTTTTTTCACTGCATAAAAATTCTTCATGAGGTTTTTGTTATGCAAGCATTAAAGTGTCTGAAATGCGTCTACGATTTTACATCATGTTGAATTGGGATTTCTAATGACTTTTCAATAAAATTTACATTTTTTAAGGATCCATTTTGCTGGACTTCATATTAGTAGTGATGAGCGAGCATGCTCGACACTACTCGGTACTCGCTCAAGCATCTTACTGCTCGAGATGCTCGGAGCTCCCCGAGTATTTCCTGGGTTGCTTGGTGGGAGCTTGGGTCCCCTCCTTGCATGTTTGGTGATCTTTAGAGAGCCAATGAACATGCAGGGATTGTCTGCCACAACCATCCGTGTTGGTTGTGGCAGTACAGTGATTGGCTGGCTGCACAACGTCATCAGGTGTATATCAGACCTGGCACCGCCATGCTCCTTGCAGTCCACTCCGGAATCAGGCAGTGTAGGGAGAGTTGCTGCTGAGCTAGGGAGAGATTTGCTTGTTTCTTAGTTAGGTATACCACAATATATTATACACATATCTAAGTCAAATAACAGTCCTTATGAGGACTAATTCAACTGCATAGATATCAGTGCTAGGCAGGCAGGCTGTGTATGTGGCAGACTGCAGTGCATATAGCAAGAGGGTCCATTCCAGTTCTGTCTGCTGCTGCTTTTACAGATATTTCTAGACATAGCCCCAGGTATCAGGGGCCATGAATAATTTTTTTTTGGATCTTAATCCTGATTGTTTGCTTAAAAAGCAATCCACAGAACACCGTTTTTCTGATCCATTTGCCTGTTGGCATTGCAGAATACAGCCAGATCCTTTCCATATTACAGCGCTACAAATCCTTCTTTTTAAAACTGTGGTTTGTCCATCACATAGATCACATATAAGTGTGCTCAAAATTCTGCCATTTCTGGCCTCCATTTAAATTTTGTTGCAGTGTTTTAGCTAACTTATTGACACCAGTTTGCTGTTAAAGATAGTTACCTACAGGCCAGCTATTTAAAACTGTGGTTTTTCATCACACGGATCACAAATAAGTTCGCTGCAAATTCAGCCATTTGTAGTGAACATGGAAAATATTGTCCTCCATTTAAAATGGGCAAGGCGCGTGGCAAGGAACGGGGAAGTGGACATGATGGTGATGGTGCATGCAGAGACCAAGGCTGTGGGCAAGCTGAAATTGTGCCACAACAAGCACCCACATCTTGCCCGACCTTCCTGTCCCAATTACTAGGGGACCATAGCACATCAGTATTGAACACAGAGCAGTGTCAAAAGGTTGTTGGTTGGATAGCGGATAATGCTTCCAGTCACTTTGCCACCACGACCTCCACCCTGTCTTACACATGGTCAAGTCTCAGTAGCCGTGAGTCTGGACAGCATATTGCACACCCTCTTGTTCTTCAGTATTTTTGTATTCAGTACAAATAGGGTGTGGCCTCCTTTCTACTGAACTGTGTAGTTCACTTATAGTCCCTCTTAAGCTGGGTGTCCGTTTGGGACCCAGAGACTCTCTGCCACTATTCACACTAGGTAGGTTTTACCGTTAGTGTAGTTACTGTCTCAAATGGGTACACCTTGCCGTGGTGGGACAGCTTTATACTTTTTTGATCAAAACAGTGTTTACCAAGTACCCTATGTTAATTATTTAATGCACTTCCTTTTTTACTTATTTATTTTCATTAGGGTATATACACACATTGTTTTTTCCTTTGGTTTTGCTTGCTTTTATGGCCAGTGTGAACATGCTTTTACATCATGCATGTCATTCAAGTCTACTCCAGTTCAGTTTTTTTGTTTTTTGTTTTTTTAAAATGGGGCAGTACCAGAAGGCCCTTGTTGTGGAATAATTAAAAAATTGCCATCTGAAAATGCTGGCGGCAGAGGTCACAGTTCATTTGACAACCAAGGAGTGCAGGCGAGAGAGACACAACTCCAATCCAGCAGAGGCAGGGGATCACTGGCAAAGTTCTAGGAGCATTTTCTCAGACCTTCCCATCGCATAGGCCATGAGGCGTGGGGTACTCTCACAAGGAGTGCAAAGTTTGGGAAGATGTCGAGGGAGTACCTTGCTCACCGTACCAAAATACTCCGTTAAGCCTCTGTGCCTTATAATTATAGGGTATCCATGCTGGACACGTGTCATGAACTGGCTCGATATGCCTTGGAGGTCCTGGCTAGCATTTTGTCAGAGCGGATTTTTAGTGCCGCTGGTGGAATTATAACCGATAAGCACACCCGTGTCATGTCGGACACTGTTCGCACCAGGGTGTCCGGCAGACAGCGGTAATACCCCATCCTACCACATGGTTCTCAGCAACGGTGGTTGGTCTTCTGATCCGGCTTGGATTGGGTTAACCAGGCTGTCATTCTGGCTGAGGGCTTAGCCACGCCCTCTGTCTTTAAATTGCCCTGTGTGACTATGGGCGTCGCCGACTATAGCTCTTGCCTTGTGCTAAGCGATACCAGTCTGGAGTGGTGGTCTAAGGAGCATACGGTTTCTGGTGTAGTATATTCAATTGTTGCCATTTTGCCTCCCTGTGTTGTATTATTTGGTTGCCCTTGCACATTACTGTATTCCCCTGTGTGTACGCGGTGTGGTGCATTTCCATTATCCCTGTCCATACTTATTTGTGGGGTCTGGTGCTTGGTCTCCTCACTGGGTGGAGGGTGGTGGGTTCAGCTTAGGGCTGGACAGGAGACAAGGACAGGGTGGAGGCCCAGGCAGGCACACCTTCAGTGTAAACCCTGGGTTGAGGGACAGACAGGGTTTCCCCTAGTCTGAGGGACACCGCAGGGGCCCCGGGGCTTCAGCCTAAAGTTACCTAGGCTTCCCATGACAACCCATCTGTCAACTGAAAATGCTGACTGGCTGACTGTATAAAAATGAACAAGGGCTGGATTGGGCCAGACTTCTCAACACCAGCAAATGATAGCAGCGTAACATGAACTCAAATCCAATGTCTTTTTTTGGGAGGTTTATTCCCATGCACCCCTTCACACCCACACATGGGTATACGCTTCCTGATTTTGGCTATTTGCTGTTGTCCTCCTCCACCACCATATCACCAGGGTGACCGTGGTCTGTGATGCAACACCCACATAATTTTTTTAAAGGGTGTTTATGATGCCTGTAAAAAAAAATTGTTATATCTTCATGTATACCCCCAGGGGTAAATGTTTGTCAGCCCATACACTTAGTGCATAGGAATTACAAGTATAGGTTACCCGCTCCTTTCTAATGGTAACTTTTTTATGAGGCCCTCCTCTATGTCTCTTCCAAGGGGCATTGGAGTGCCTCCAAATTTTTGGTAGCCCTTGCATTCCTTGCATAGGTAAACACTATGAGAGACCCAATTCCTAATAATGGGAACATTGTTTTCAGGAGGCACTCCTGTACGTCTCTTCAAATGGGTATTGGGGTGCATCCAAATTTTGGGCAGCCCAGCCACTCACTGCATACGCAATAACGGTATAGGAGACCCACTGTTTAATAATGGGAACAACAAAGCATAGCTGGCTGATGGCGCTCTAATAGTGAGGGCCAATTGCTGGCCCTTTAATAATAGTAAAGGCCGCCTGCTGGCTCTATTATAATAGACTTTGTGACTTTCAGAGTCCCTCCTTCATAAATGAAACAGGATGATCATGTGTCTGATGATGTGTCACACACCACATGGCCAGATAAGGTTGTAAATTGTTATAATGACAATTCCCAGTGAATGCATTTGTCTTGGTTGAAAGCAATGCTAAAGTTCAAAAAGACATCAAAAACGCTACGTGTGAACTTAGCCCAATGCGTGGAGAAGCATTTTTGTTTTTGGTTATTTATTTTGCCTTATATACAAGTCATTACACTGGAAAGGATGTTCCTTAACATATTTCCCAGGAAAATCTATTTTCGTTTCATTTTTGTATGTTTTATTGTGAGTCTGTAAAAGTGGGGTAAGACTCTGAAAACATTCAAGTCACTGCTGTGAACAGTCAGAAATGCTTCCAGGGGTCTTCCCCATGCTGTCCCCATGTAATTTGAGCACTGTTCCCACCGATTTCTGCAATTTCTATTCCCTCTGCAGACCGCCAGGGGAACCACTGGAAAAATGCTCGATTTTCCCATAGACTTACATTGGGCTTGTTGCTTGGGTCGAGAACCTGAGCATTCCAATTTGCTCGACCTGAGCAACTAGCACCGGAGCATTTTAGTGCTCGCCCATCACTACATATTAGTTCAATATTTTTTACTACTCTCTAATGCTGGTTTACACTATGGGTATTAAAAAACTGCCAATAGGCTACCTGCAAGACGATCAGCAGTCATTTAATAGCCATGCTATGTGCACTGATTAATCATTAGTGCGGTTGTTCAGTGTCTATGGACTATCATTTTATCGGCAGCACAGAACAATGCCGAGAGTGATGATTTTTAATCAGGGTTAAAAATCATTGCATCCAACTAGAGTTGAGCGAAACGGGTCGAAAAAATTCAAAAGTCGCCGACTTTTAGCAAAGTCGGGTTTCATAAAACGAAACCCGACCCTAGGATGAGGTCGGCCACGAGGTGGGCGACTTACGCGCCAAAGTCGCGTTTCAAAAGTTTGTTTTGCTCTCTTTTTCAGCCAATCAGGATCCACGGACACTGTGGGCAACGTGATGACATAGGCACGGGTCACCACCATCTTTCAGAAGGGCATGCAAGTGATTGGCTTGCTTTGGTGGGCGTCACAGGGGGTATAAAAGGGTGTGCACGCCGACCGCCATCTTACTTCTGCCGATCTTAGCATAGGGAGAGGTTGCTGCTGATTCTGTAGGGAGAGTGTTAGGCAGGGAAGAAGAAAAAAAAACTGCTTCTGCTGCTAGCGATTGTGCCTGTACAACACACCAGTCACTGTGTGTGCAGTGCAAGGGGAGGCTATATTGTGGTGTATCAGTGGTGTTGGTTGTTGGGCTGCCTTCTAAGGCTTCCTGACAGCTGCATTGCTGTTTACCCACTGCTCTGCAAACTGCTTTTTTAAAAGCAATCCCAATTTTTTTTTTTGTCCTGCTGAGGTACTGAGCGTGCATTTTTTCACACCATACAGCGGTGTACGCTCCTCACACAGTACCGTGTAACGGCTGTTATCACAGCCACAGTGAAGCTATCTGTGTCACTCTGTGAGAATAAGTCGAGGACATGTTCCGTTCTTACAGACCTGCACTCTAGGGAGATTCCTACTCTGCCCAATTCTACATACACCTTGTAGTTTGTGATACACTAGCCAATTTCTGCCTGTGACATAGCGCTGTGATATTCAGTGGGCCTCACACAATCCAAAAGTGTCCAGTGTCCACAAGTGTGTGCAGAAATTCAAAATCTCCCTTATCCTCTAGTCACTTTGGTCACAGCTGTGCCATCGAGCCTGTGACATAGCGCTCAGATATTCAGTGGGCCTCACACAATGCAAAAGTGTCCAGTGTCTGCAGAAATTCAAAATCTCACTTATCCTCTAGTCACTTTGGTCACAGCTGTGCCATCGAGCCTGTGACATAGCGCTCAGATATTCAGTGGGCCTCACACAATCCAAAAGTGTCCAGTGTCCACAAGTGTCTGCAGAAATTCAAAATCTCCCTTATCCTCTAGTCACTTTGGTCACAGCTGTGCCATCGAGCCTGTGATATAGCGCTCAGATATTCAGTGGGCCTCACACAATCCAAAAGTGTCCAGTGTCTGCAGAAATTCAAAATCTCACTTATCCTCTAGTCACTTTGGTCACAGCTGTGCCATCGAGCCTGTGACATAGAGCTCAGATATTCAGTGGGCCTCACACAATCCAAAAGTGTCCAGTGTCCACTAGTGTGAGCAGAAATTCAAAATCTCACTTATCCTCTAGTCACTTTGGTCACAGCTGTGCCATCGAGCCTGTGACATAGCGCTCAGATATTCAGTGGGCCTCACACAATCCAAAAGTGTCCAGTGTCCACAAGTGTCTGCAGAAATTCAAAATCTCACTTATCCTCTAGTCACTTTGGTCACAGCTGTGCCATCGAGCCTGTGACATAGCGCTCAGATATTCAGTGGGCCTCACACAATCCAAAAGTGTCCAGTGTCCACAAGTGTCTGCAGAAATTCAAAATCTCACTTATCCTCTAGTCACTTTGGTCACAGCTGTCTCATCGAGCCTGTGACATAGTGCTCAGATATTCAATGGGCCTCACACAATCCAAAAGTGTCCAGTGTCCACTAGTGAGCAGAAATTCAAAATCTCCCCTGTCCTATAGACACCTTGTACCTTGTTTTACATTACTATATAGTTTGTTGGATTTTGTCTACATTTCTACCAAAAATGAGGAAGGCTGGTGGAAGAGGCCGTGGAATTGGGCGGGGGTTGGCAGCTGGTAATGATGGTGTTGGTGGTGGATCTGATGGTAGTGGCAAGAGCAAAATAGGACCGAATGCAGGAGGTGTTGAGCCTGCGTCATCGTCTGGCTCCATAAGGCTTTGAAGGCTTAGTTTTCTAGGAGTTGGCAAACCGCTTTTAAAGCCAGAGCATCAGGAAAAAGTTTTGTCTTACATTGCTGACTCAGCCTCCAGCTCTATCGCCTCCTCTTCTTCAGTTGTAAAAAGTAAAAGCACTGAGTCGTCATTGGAGGCTCATGTTCATGAACCACACCTTTCCTTGTGTCCTTTACCCCAACCAAGATTGAAGGATGACGCAGGCCATACTACTGATTACTCCATGGAGCTGTTTTCACATACCATGCCTGGATTATCAAGTCAAATGGTGAATTACCCAGGCCAAGATGAATCTGACATGGAGTGCACTGATGCACAGCCGCTGATGGATGATTCTGCTGGTACATTCACTCAGAGCACTACATTGTCCTCGCAGTGTACAGAGCCAGATTCTGACCCTGATGAGACTCAGGTGCCCCTTCCCGCACACTATACCACCATACACGGTGACACAGAGGAAGGTGCACATGACATTGAAGAGGACGTGATGGATGACCCAGTTGTTGACCCAGATTGGCATCCATTGGGGGAAGAGGGTGCTGCTTCCAATAGCTCAGATGAGGAGCATCCACAGCAGACATCGACATCGCAACAGCTGTTATCTGGCAGGCCTGGAGCACTCCAAAGACAGGTTCCAAAAATCAAAAGAGTTGCTGGACAGCTTGTCCAGAGGGTCAAAAGATCACAGCGTGCTAGGCCGCAAAATGTCTGCCAAAGTAGGAAGAGTGCAGTGTGGCACTTTTTTGAACAAAATCCTCATGATCAGGCCAAGGTTATCTGTAAGAAGTGCGCAAAGAGCTTTAGCCAAGGGAAAAATCTGAAAAATTTGAATACCAGTTGCAAGCTTAGACATTTAACCAGCATGCACTTGCAAGCGTGGACACAACACCAAACCTCAAGTGCCACATGTGCAACTGATCACAACGAAGGTAGTCAGCAACGCTACATTGTTTCCCCCACTGTAAGCCCACCGGTTAGCACAGCATCAAATGTTGAGGTGTCGTTGCAAGGCCACAGCAGTCAGGGAATCCCACTGTTATATCAACGAAAGACTGATTCTAGGCCATCAGAAAGAACACCAACTCCATCACCATCATCAACCCTCTCTCAGTCCGCCCTGTCCACCGCTACTTCCACCATATGCAGCTCTCAAGTCCAGCTCACCCTCCCAGACACTATGAGTAGGTCAAGAAAGTACTCAGTCTCTCATCCGCGTACACTGGGTTTGAACGCCCACATTGCCAAACTAATCTCGTTTGAGATGATGCCCTTTCGGTTGGACGAAAGCGCAGCTTTCCGCGAACTCATGGCCTATGCAGTACCACGCTATGACCTACCCAGTCGCCACTTCTTCTCTCGCAAAGCCATCCCAGCCCTCCACCATCATGTGAAAGACCGCATTGTCCATGCACTCAAGCAGTCAGTGAGCGGAAAGGTGCACCTCACAACTGATGCATGGCCCAGTCGGCATGGCTAGGGCCGTTACGTGTCCATCACTGCGCACTGGGTTAATGTGGTGGATGCAGGGTCCACAGAGGACAGCGGTGGTGGGACAGTGCTGCCTAGCCCACGGTATAGGAAACAGTTGGCTGTAGGCGTTCGACCCTCCTCCTCCTTCTCCAGAAGCGAAAGCTCATCCACAGAGCGCAGTCGTACGAGCACTCCATCTGCAGCTGAACCTTGACCTAATATTGGCTAATAAACAAGCAACTCTGGTAAATCGGTTGCTTGAGGCATTCCCAGCACACAGCAGCGGTGATGGTTCTCACACGAGCCGTACGGGCCGGGGTCAGCTTGGCAGAGGTGTTCGTGGTGCACACAGCAGAAGTGGCGTTGGAGACAGGGGTTTCATGACAATGTTGTGGACTGATTTTTCAAGTACCGCTCACACAACTGGTAATACTGCATTGATGGAAAGTGACAGGAGACAGCAGTTGTCAACTATGGTTACAAACTACTTTTCCTCCCATATCGATGTTCTCCCACACAGGTCATTCCCCTTTGACTATTGGGCCGCTAAACTGGACACCTGGCCTGAATTGGCACAATATGCCTTACAGGAGCTCGCTTGCCCAGCTGCAAGTGTGCTATCGGAAAGAGTCTTCAGTGCAGCTGGATCAATCCTGACAGAAAAAAGGACCCGTCTGTCAACCCAAAATGTGGATGATCTAACCTTCATTAAAATGAACCACGCATGGGTTTCCAAGGATTTTGTCCCACCTTCCCCTGATGACACATAGGGTGACAGAAAAGTGGCTTGCTTTCGTCCACCTCTTCCTGGGACTTGACTTATTTCACCTTTTGCATCAGCTGAATGTCCAACATCAACATATGCCACTTTATAAAACTCCCTAACTGTGCTGCCTCCCCCCCCCATGGCCAGGGTCACCACCTAGCGCACGACACCGTGCGAGTGCCGTTGCCCTGGACAGGTGGGTAGGCCGACTCTTGGGCACGGGCACTGGCACAGGGTCCCTCATAGTGCAATCAAGTGTCTCTGACGGTGGTGGTGCACACCCGCCGTCAGACACACCGCCGTACTATGAGGGGCCCAGTGCCGGTACCGACGCCCACGAGTGGGCCCCCCTTGCTTGGGCAGGGCCCCAGCATTTGCAATCTTTACCTCTCCCTGCTCCTCCGCTGTGTAGTCTGGGCCGTCAAATCCATACTGTGCCTGACACCATTTGAGCCTGCCTCCTGATGTATAGACATATATTTTGAATGTGTACGCTATCCATACATGTTATCTGGGGATACGGTACCCTTTCTAACCTTTGTGCAAACACGTGCAATCCATACTGGGCCTAACACCGTCTGAGCCTGCCTCCTGATGTATAGACATATCTTTTGAATGTGTACGCTATCCATACATGTTATCTGGGGATACGGTACCTTTTCTAACCTTTGTGCAATCACGTGCAATCCATACTGGGCCTAACACCGTCTGAGCCTGCCTCCTGATGTATAGACATATCTTTTGAATGTGTACGCTATCCATACATGTTATCTGGGGATACGGTACCCTTTCTAACCTTTGTGCAATCACGTGCAATCCATACTGGGCCTAACACCGTCTGAGCCTGCCTCCTGATGTATAGACATATATTTTGAATGTGTACGCTATCCTTACATGTTATCTGGGGATACGGTACCCTTTCTAACCTTTGTGCAAACACGTGCAATCCATACTGGGCCTAACACCGTCTGAGCCTGCCTCCTGATGTATAGACATATCTGTTGAATGTGTATGCTATCCATACATGTTATCTGGGGATACGGTACCTTTTCTAACCTTTGTGCAATCACGTGCAATCCATACTGGGCCTAACACCGTCTGAGCCTGCCTCCTGATGTATAGACATATCTTTTGAATGTGTACGCTATCCATACATGTTATCTGGGGATACGGGACCCTTTCTAACCTTTGTGCAATCACGTGCAATCCATACTGGGCCTAACACCGTCTGAGCCTGCCTCCTGATGTATAGACATATCTTTTGAATGTGTACGCTATCCATACATGTTATCTGGGGATACGGTACCCTTTCTAACCTTTGTGCAATCATGTGCAATCCATACTGGGCCTAACACCGTCTGAGCCTGCCTCCTGATGTATAGACATATATTTTGAATGTGTACGCTATCCATACATGTTATCTGGGGATACGGTACCCTTTCTAACCTTTGTGCAATCACGTGCAATCCATACTGGGCCTAACACCGTCTGAGCCTGCCTCCTGATGTATAGACATATCTTTTGAATGTGTACGCTATCCATACATGTTATCTGGGGATACGGTACCCTTTCTAACCTTTGTGCAATCACGTGCAATCCATACTGGGCCTAACACCGTCTGAGCCTGCCTCCTGATGTATAGACATATCTTTTGAATGTGTACGCTATCCATACATGTTATCTGGGGATACGGTACCCTTTCTAACCTTTGTGCAATCACGTGCAATCCATACTGGGCCTAACACCGTCTGAGCCTGCCTCCTGATGTATAGACATATCTTTTGAATGTGTACGCTATCCATACATGTTATCTGGGGATACGGTACCCTTTCTAACCTTTGTGCAATCACGTGCAATCCATACTGGGCCTAACACCGTCTGAGCCTGCCTCCTGATGTATAGACATATATTTTGAAAGTGTACGCTATCCATACATGTTATCTGGGGATACGGTACCCTTTCTAACCTTTGTGCAATCACGTGCAATCCATACTGGGCCTAACACCGTCTGAGCCTGCCTCCTGATGTATAGACATATATTTTGAATGTGTATGCTATCCATACATGTTATCTGGGGATACGGTACCCTTTCTCACCTTTGTGCAATCACGTGTAATCCATACTGGGCGTGAGAACGGCTGGCGAGCTGTTAAGCAAGCTACAGCACCTGTGGTTTGCACACGTAAGTTTTTCATTTTTTCAGGAATGACGGTTAGGCATAATTCCGGAACTGCGGTTGGCCTACTGGGAAATCATTGTTCGCGGGTTATAATTGTAATCAGTGATCCCCATCACTAACGTTGTTCAGCGGGTTATCTGCACCTGTAAGCGACAAACGCTGACCTTTTCAGTGTAGCGCACATGCAGCCACGGACATGTAAGGGCATGACACACCAGTTATTGGCCAATCTCATGTGCCAGAGCCTCACGTGTCCCTGTAGTAAGCCGGACTCGGACCGCGGGGCATGACGGAGTCTCGTTCGTTAACGGAATTAAGCTTGCAATGTGTGCATCTGTTCTGTAGCTGGCATGGTTGAGGTTGCCCGTGTTGAGTCAAATTACGCCGTAGGCTCCACTCCTGGTGGTGCCCTTCTGGACATACCTTTAAGGTTCAGCTTTGCAACCATACTGCCCACATAAAACAAACACTTTGCCTTCATGAACGCTGTTTGGAGGGTCATGACTCGTGGGAATAACGCCGCCCAATCAGTTAACCTGCTAGAGAGATCCTTCGTTGCTCCCAAGCATGACATCACACTCCCTAGGAGGAAGGTAATGCCACTGTGGCGACCGTACTCCTGGGGGCGACACAAGTGCACTGATGCCCAGCCACTGCTCGATGAATCTGCTGGTACATTGACCCAGACCACTACATTCCCCTCGCACGCTACACGGCCTGAATCTGACCCTGATGAAACTCAGGTTACCCTTCCCATATACAGTTCCATCTTACACGGTGACAAAGAGGAAGCTGCAGATGAAAGTGCAGGTTCGGCCCACCCGCCATCAGACACACCACCGTACTATCAGGGGCCCTGTGCCAGTGCCGTCGCCAACGAGTGGGCCCCCCCTGCTTGCTCAGGATCACAGCACTTGCAAGGTTGAAATACTGTGCAGTGAGATGGAAGATGGGGACGACGAGGAGTCCAGACTAGTACAGGGATTCCCTAGCGAGGAGACTTATTTGATTGTTTTCAATGTTGGGACAGCAACTTTTGGGGAGCACTATACTCTGGAGAATGATAGATGGGGCCCACCATACACTGGAACATTCCAAAGGTGGACATCAGACACTGGAGCAGCATTTACAGGGCCCATTATACACTAGAGCATTAGAAATGGGGCCCATTATGTTTGGAGCATTATTTGGGCCCATAAGACAGTGGAGCTTCATCCATGGGGACCAACATATACTGTAGCATTATGTGGAGCTCATCATATACTGTTTCAAACATTATATGGGACCAATGATTCTGTATGGAGAAATAGATGGGCCTCGTCATGAGATGTAAAAAGTGAAGTATTTTTCATTGTACTATACCGCTATTTCTCTGCCGTATCGGAGCATGATGAGTTGTGGTATGTGTTAAAGGGGCGCTCTTTCGCCCAGGGCACATGAAAACCTGGAGCCAGCCCTCCCCCCCCACAGTCTGTAGCCAAATAACCCCCATTTTTCAGTGCGTAACTTGTATTATGAAGTTAATTAAGGTTGACAAGCTTAAGTAAGAAGAATTGATGCTTTTGGCATTCAAATGGGCACTGTAGGTGTGTTTCCTGTCCTCCTCTCACTGCCGACTTTTATTCTCCATTGACTTACATTGGGTTTCATGTTTCGGGACGACCCCGACTTTTCCCTATAATCGGACGATCTTGCTCGACCCGACTTTTGGAAAAGTCGGGTTTCACGAAACGCGAACCTAAAAAACCAAAAGTCGCTCAACTCTACATCCAACGAATGAGCATTTTACCTGTCCATCGGGTGTTTGCAGACTTGTTTAGCCAGGTTCATTGGTAGGAGTGAGCATTCCGATGAATATTCATTCCCTGATCCTCGTCATATTTAAGTGGGCCCTAAATTGAAAAAGTCACAGCCTTAAAAAAAATCCATTGCTTGACAGGAAGAAGTGGGAAAAAAGTAATGATGAATCTGCTTATGTGTGTGATTGGATGACTAATTACTTAGAAACTTCTTAAACTTTCTGGTTTCTACAACTATACTCAAATTCAGTAAAAAGGGCAGCCTGGGCGCATAAACTGTGACTCCAATAATTAAAATACTGGGGAGATGGAGAGGCCAGAGGCATTTCTCAGTATATAGGCTTTATTACTTGGTCAGAAAGGAACATTTAAAGTACAAACTCTCCACTATACATTGCATAAGCTATAAATTGCCTTGTAGGAAATCTATACTTCATTTTTCCAGCTGGTCAGATTATTGGCTGGGAATTATAGCCCCCAATGTCTTTCTTTTCCAGCCTTTTTGCTGTATTTTGAATCCCCTCTTTGCACAGAATATTATTGTTACATATTTTATAATCTTTTGTCTGACTTGGGTAATAAATCACAGGAACTACAATCTTCACTTCAGTATCAGTAACACAATAACTCTAGAGGGAAATATAAAATAGAAATCAATATAAAAGTCCTGGCAGCCCTTCCTGGCATTTACCTTTCTTATATAATATACTGTAAACTATAGATCTTTTTATTATATAATATGTCTAATATGTCTGTGAGCTGCGTCAGGTCAGTCACACAGGTTTAGGTTTTCCCAATCTGACCATCTGAAGTTCTAAATATTTTAGTAGATTCTTGTTTTAATGGTTGGGTACATTGACTGAGCCAAGGCAACCTTCATATATTGTACTATTGTTCAATGGTTGCCAGTAAACTGAAGTAAACTGCACTGAAGTAAACTATCCTCATCTAGACTATCAGCCAGAAGAAAGTCCCGAGCACTCTCAAGAATCGGGAATCGTGAGACGAAGCTCATGGCAAACAACTATTTTATGTGCATAGCCACATTATGTGGAGTTGGAATCAACACATCAATCTACAATGTGTATATATATAGAGAGAGAGAGATAAAACTTTCATATCGCTTTATCAGGGGATTCGTCTTTATTCCAGTAAAAAAAATACTTGTAAGTGGCTTCCAAACCCCTTCCCCAGTCTATTTGCCTGCCCTTAGCTGCACTGATAACAGAATGTTCTCATTTGGAGTACAGATGATGGCAGTTGATGGTTTATTACCAACTGTTTCTTCCTAAGTGTTCTGCTTAGGCTACAGTCACATGGTCAGTATTTTACCTCAGTATTTGTAAGCCAGAACCAGGAGTGGAACAATCAGAGGAAAAGTATAATAGAAACAAGTCACCACTCCTGCATTTTTCACCCACTCATGGTCTTAGCTTACAAATACTGATAGTGTGACTGCAGCCTTACCAAAACAATCTCCTCCACAAACTTCTCCCTTGAGTTAGTGAGACACAGATGCTGAGCTTTCACTGCCATCATCTGTACCCATAGTATGAGTACTTTCTGATATTAATGCAACTGAACTCTTCTGATATTAATGCAACTGAAAGCAGCAAAATAGACCGGGGAAAAGCAGGGGTTTGGAAGTCAATTACATACAATTTTTTGACAGGAATGAAGTGAATGCAAATTCCCTAATAAAGTAATAAAGTAATTTTTAAAATGTCATAACTTCCCATGCTGGACAAATATATATATATATATATATGGGTTCACATAAATAAAATTGGAATGGTTGGTGATATCAACTTCCTGTTTGTGGCACATTAGTATATGGGAGGGTGGAACTTTTCAGGATGGGTGGTGAGCATGGCGGCCATTTTGAAGGTGGCAATTTCGGATCCAACTCTATTTTTTCTAATGGAAAGAGGGTCATGTGACACATCAAACTTATTGAGAATTTCACAAGAAAAACAATGGTGTGCTTGGCTTTAACGTAACTTTATTCTTTCATGAGTTATTTACAAGTTTATGACCACTTATAAAATGTGTTCAAAGTGCTGCCCATTGTGTTGGATTGTCAATTCAACCCTCTTCTCCCACTCTTGACACACTGATACTGATGACCACTTTTGTGAAATTCTCAATAAGCTTGATGTGTCACATGACCCTCTTCCCATTGGAAAAAAATAATTTTGGATCCAAAATGGCCGACTTCCACATGGCCACCATGGTCACCATCCATCTTGAAAATTTTCCCCCCTCCCATATACTAATGTGCCACAAACAGGAAGTTGATATCACCAAAAATTCACATTTTATTCAGGTGTATCCACATAAATTACCCACCCTGTATATATAGATAAAAGTTTGTCTTTAATGAGCAAAATGCATCAATTTTGGCACTGAATTTTTATTTTATTTTTTCTTTTTATGGCACTCACAGGGTCATTATGAATGCAGACTTAATATACAGGTGTAATAAAGTTGAACTTTACTTGTACCTGGGCTGCATTTGTGGGAATTAAGAAGACTCAGTGGTATAAAATTAAGGTTTTATTCACATCAACCCCTTTTTTGCCAGATCATAGCCTTTTTCAAGGTAGGAGAAAAAAGAATGTGCAAGACATGCTACCATGCTACTGTATCTTTTTTCACTTTATTGACAATCTCATTCCTCTCTTTTCCTCCTTTTCCTCCTCCCTATTAGGGGCATTTCCTCGGTTATTGGTGCTAATAGTAGTTTCTTGCGCTTTTGTGCTTTTAACTTGAAATAGGCACCAGTCCAGCGCCAAAACATCATTATGATTTAAAAAGAGAAAAAACAGTAGTTTGACAATAAATGGCTTCACCCAACCACTATCCATGAATGGAGAAAAAGTTTTGGTGTTATCATTCATATTCTCTGGAAAAACGCCCAACTGTATTTAACACTCCAAAAAAAGTCTTGAAACATATTTCTGTATTCAATTACTCATAAATATACTATTATGTGGTATGTGATACATTTTGATGTTACATAATAGTCCAAAAAAGAGCTGAAAATTGTTTCTGTATTCAATTAATCATCCATATACTATGACATGGTGTGTAGTACATTTTGGTGTTACATAACAGTCCAAAAATTGTTCAAACATTTTTCTGTATTTAATTACTCATCCATATAATACTACGGGCTCTGTGGTATGTATCGGTGCTATATAAAAGTCTAAAAAAAAGTTAAAACATTTTTATGCATTCAATTACTCATCCATATACTATTACACCATCTGTGGTACATTTCGGTGTTACATAACAATCCCAAAAAATGTTGATACATTTTTCTACATTCAATTACTCATCCGTATAATTTTACATGCTCTGTAGTACATTTCAGTGGCATATAACACTCCAAAAAAGGGTTGAAACATTATTCTGGATTCAATTACTCATCCATCGAGTGTTACATGATTTGCAGTATGATTGTTGCAGGCGACCAATTTTTTTTATATTTTTAAGTTTCAAAAGACCTAGCAATTAGAAAATGCGTAAGGCATGCAGTATGGCATGGGGAAGTAGTAATGTTGATAATGATGCATGCAAATGACGAGGACCTGGGGCAGGTGCGACTAGGCCTGTTGCTGGATCACACCAAACCATCCAGGATACATAGGTTCCTCCCACTTTGCAGGAGGCACTGTACTATACTTCTGAAGCCAAAGCAGTGCAAACAGGTGGTTAGTTGGATAGCAGATGCTTCCAGCATGCTTTGCATCACCACCCAGTTTTTCACACGGTCCAGTCTCACCACCCAACAGTCTAGATAACTTAGTCATCACCCTGTTCATCCTTCCTCCCACCATGTTGAGTCCCAGTAGAGTAGTGATCCCACACTAGGACACTCTGGGGAGCTCTTTACAACATTACTTCTTGATTGTGGCCTCTCACTTTGCCTGTTCCAAGAGGGACAGGAGGAGATGCTGCTTAGTGTTGCACAAAACTTAGGGCAGCCACAACCACAAGAAAATAGGGAATGGCAAATTTTCTCTAAAGATGAAAATGATGATGATACACAGTTGCTGATAAGTCAGTTTGTTATGTCACCAAGTCAGAAAGACAAGGGTGCAGCGATGGAAGACAGGGTGGTGGATGACAAACTCACTTACCCAGCCTTGGAATTTGTCATGCTGGGCAAGGCCAACAGCGCTGAGGGGGAGGAATTGGCAGCACCAAATATGTTAGTAAGAGGCAGAGGGGTGACCAGAATGAGAAAGTGGGCAACTGTTCCACAGAGCAAAGACAATCCTTAATTTCTCTGTCAAAGAGTTAGATGTTCCCTGTCTGGCCTTTTTTAAAGAGCGTTCTGAGACAAAAAAGAATGGTCATTTGCAACCTATGCCATGCCAAGATCAGCAGGGGTCTGACCACTAAGAGCCTAACCACCCCCAGCATGATCAGACACATGTCATCTAAGCATCCGAGTCAGTGGTCCAAATGCCTGTAGCGATAATTGCCATCGGGCACTTCCAAATGCTTGGAATCCTTGGTTAAGCTGTCCCTACCCCAGGCCTTGGTACGAAAAATAAAGTTTCCAGGCACCTACCCATATGTCCAAAAGCTTAACAGGCACATCTCCAGGCTGCATGCTGTGGAAATGTTGCCATTTAGGCTTGTTGACATGGAGGATATCTGCCGACTGATGGCGGCAGCCGTCCCTCGGTACTTGGTCCCCAGCCACTACTTTTTCTCCCTGTCTTGTACCAGCACTTGTCCTGGAACATTACCAGTGCTCTTACCAACGTGGTAACTGGGATTGTCCACTTAGCGACCGACATGTGACCAAGCCATTGTGGCCAATGATGCTAGTTTTCCCTGATGGCACACTGGATGAACATTGTGGATGCCGGGACAGAGCCCCATCCTGGCATGACACCTGTGCTGCCGACGTTGAGGATTGCTTGCCCTACTTCTACCATGGTCTTCTACATCAGTTCCTGTACCCCTTCCTGCTATTCCTTATCCTCACTCCATCTCCGATGTGCTATCTCAGAGTACGTTGTCTGCATTGACCAGACGCTGGAAGCTCTGCAGCACTACCTCAGCAAAGCAGTAACAGGCATTTCTGAAATTAATTTGTCCAGGAGACAAACTACACAGACGGCAGAGTTATTGAAAGGATTAACATACCAGAAAGATCTGTGGCTCTCGCTGCTGAACTTACAACCAGTCATAGTCGTGTCTAATAATGGGTGTAACGTGGTGGTTGTGAAGCTTGCCAAGCTCACACATACCATGCTTGGCCTACGTATTCAACTTGGTAGCTCAGCGGTTTCTGAAAACCTACACAGATTTGTCAGAGCTTCTGGTTAATTTAAGCTGTGTTAGTGCCCATTTCCACAAGTCGGCTACAGCTGCCACCAATTTGGTAGTGCTGCAGCAGTGCATGCAAGTGTCAGCTCACTGACTGGTGCGCAATGTGGCCACATATTGGAACTCCACACTGCAGATGCTGGCAAGGCTTTGTGAGCATCAGAGGCTAGTTTTGGAATACCAGCTGCAAAATACCTGTTGGTATTCTGGTCAGCCTCCAAACATAACAATTTTTTGGTTCTCCTAGAATTTGAGGACTCCACAAAGATGGTGAGCGGTGATAAGACCATCATCAGCACAACAATTCCACTTCTGTGCCTACCTGAACAGTCGCTGCTGAGAATTAACATGAAGCTTTGCATATGAACCAGGTGAGGACGGAGGAAGACATGAGGCAAGGAGATACTACCCAGGCCATCCTCATCTCATCTGTTCAGCACAGATTGGGTAACAATGATAAGATGGGTGTTGAGGAAGAGGCTGGCTCCCTTCTCTTCTATGTGCATGGGCTGAGGATGAGAGGAACAGAGAGTAGATATCATGTTAGAGACAGGGAAGTGTTGGCTGTGGGAAACTCGGCACATACTGTATGGACAACTTTATATACCGATGTCTTTCCGGATACCATAGCATTACATTTATCTTGGACAAAAAAAGAATACTGGTTGTTCACACTGCTCGACCTATGCTACAAGCAAGAACTTGGCATCTCTTCTTCCTGAATTGGAGAGGTCTTTTAAAACAGTGCTATACCAGAAGGCAATTGTGAAAAATATGTTGAAAAAAATTCCATTAGACAATGCTAGCGGCATGGGACAAGCTTCCTTGACCAACCAAGGTGGAGCAGCAAGAGAGAAACACAACAGAGGCTGGGGTACACTATGAAAGGTTTGGGCCAATTTCATGACACCAGCCCAGCATCCAGGGCCTGATAACCAGGTATTTTTGACAAGGAGGGAAACGTGTTTTTAGATGCCTGGCCAACAAAACCAGCGTATTCCTTAATTCCTCTGCATTGATTAGATATTGGGTCTCAAACTGGACACCTGGCATGAGCAGTCCCTATATGCCTTGGAGGTGTTGTGCTGCCCTGCTGTTAGAGTCTTGTCTGAGTGGGGTTTTAGTGCCAATTGACCAACTGGGAGGATCATAAGAGACAGGCGCTTTTGCCTGTCAACAGAAAGTGATGACAGGCTCACTCTGATAAAAATGAACAAAGACTGGTTTAGACCTGACTTTTCCACTCCGCCAGAGGATAGTAGCACATAAAGTGTTTTTAATGTTCAGTACTTGAAAGAGGCCAGCCAGTTGTTGCCTTCTAGGGTCTATGGATGACTGGATGACTCTCCATATAAGTACTACAACTACACTTTCTTAATTTTTTTGTAAGTCCAGTAGGAGCCTTCAAATATGTGTGGATGACCCTCTAATATTTGGCAGGATTGGACACTTAGTTCATAGCCTTTGTGAGTCTAGGAGTACTACTACATGGCAATTTGAATAGGATGTGTATGAGACCCTCCTTTATGTCTAATACATATCTGAGTCCCTATTCTTTGGCAATTCTTGCTTCCTTCATAAATTACACTGAAATTTCCTTTTTTTTAATTAAAAAAAAATCAATTTTGGTTTACGTAAATTATTATTTTTTTTAATCCTTTTTGAAAATTTGCCTGATATTAAAAATTATTATGCTGGAAAAAATGTTTCCTAACATTGTTTTTTCCTGTAAACTTCAATTTCTGATCAATTTTGAATGGTTTATAGTGACGTGCGAACGTGCTCAGATAATGTCTGAGTATATTGGGCGTGCTATAATAATACAGTATGTTCGAGTCCCTGCGGCTGCATGTTTTGCAGCTATTAGACAGCCACAACACGTGGGGAGATTGCCTCCTTGTAGAGTCAACCGAAAAAATGGATTTCCCATTGCTTCCCATTATTCTTGTTGTTCAAAACAAGCACCCGAGCATTACAAATTGCTTGGTTTAAGTAATAAACAACTGAGAATTTTAGTGCTCAATTGACATACCAAAATGTAGCAAACTTTAAATTGATATGTCATGTGATGCAGTAAATGAAAAGTATTAGAGATGAGCAAAAAGATTTGGAGGACTCTGTTCTTCATGTTAAGCTGGCCTTGTAAATGCCAAGAGTGCCTAGAAAACCAGCAATCGGGTGCCAGCTGAGGGATTACACAGGTTTCTGGACTGGCCGTGATAGAGTACTGACGTGGACGCTGGAACATGATTCTGCAAATTTTTTTGCACTTCTTTATTGATTATAAGTTAGCTACATCTGTGCAATTTTTTTTGCACTTCTTTATTGATTATAAGTTAGCTACATCTGTGCATAATTTTATTTAATTCTTTATTTTATTTGCAAATACATTTTTTTACAGGTAATAGAGACTTTTTTTTAACCTTTTTTCATAGATTTTGCAATTTTTAACAGATTAGTATACACTTAGGTTTCACTGGTAGTCTGGAAATCTTTCAGCTGCTTATCTCTATGCTGAGATTTCCTGCTTGGAGAAGGAGATAAACTGCAGCTTTGTCTGGAGTTTGAGCACCAAATTGTGCAGTTGGTCACTGCAGAGATCATATGAGACCTATAGACATGTAAGGAGGTGGTAAGGGACCCTCAACTGCCTTCCCCCTCCTTTATTTCGGGCACGTGTATGGTTCACCCCTGTATTAATGTTTTATCAATGTAAAGTGTTGTTTATGCTTGTATATTATATGTTCTTGTATCGTGCAAACTGTACTGAATATACTATGCGTAGCATATGTTGAAATTAGATAGAAGGGATTAAAAAGAGGGGCCGGTCCAGCAGGCTAACTGGACAGGAAGGTCCAGCTTCTGCTGCATAGCCCAGGGAGGCTTGCCCGAGGCAGGACATGTTTCACTGCCAGGGGCATCGGGTTCCCCGGTCCAGGGGGACCTTAGCTGCCAAGGACTGCCGGGCAGTGTGGACAGGACCTGGCTCTGCGGGAGTGACTGCAGATGGACTGATGGCTCCCAAGATCCAGATGGGAGCCGTTGATACTGTATACCCTGTTGAAGAGACAAGAAAAGCACAGGAAGCATTACTTTACTTTCCTCATGTTACCTCATGTTCATTAAAAGTTTCTAACTTTGGGACAGAATCGTGACCTGTGGTGTATCTGAGCACGTGTTTCCAGCGTGGAGAGCAGCAAGGTGATAGAGGTAGCTGACTGTGCTACAGGACTGGGACTTTATCTGTCTTTCTATGTGCAAGGGGCGGGGGTGCTCACTGCATGTGCTTCAGTGAACTCACTCATGACTACCACTCTGTGCCACCTTAGTACACACTCACTGAAGACATTCAAGGTAGATTTTTTTCATAAAGATTTAAATTATTGTGGATCAATCTTAAAAAGAAAATAAAATGGGAAAAACATATTTTGGCATTAAAGAACTAATTACATACATGCCGATATTTTATTTTTTCGCGTGAGCTACATATATATATTTACGACCCCAACATCAATGGTAGATGCTCTAAATGAGGTAGAACACTAGTGATTTTGAGAGCCTTTTTATTGTTATACTACCACTTTTTCTGTTCTTTCTATTATATGACATTGAGCAATGAGATGTCTTAAGAAGAACGGTTGGAAATTTCCACTCTTTAAATCGGTAAGGTACAGCAAGTTCAGCTGTGAAGATTTGTAGTAATGAACTAATTATAATTAATGGAAAATTAGCATAGGAACAAAATAGATGTATTAGCCAAATCCCCTAGCCTCCACTTTTTAAATGATGGTAGCAAAATACTGATACACCTTGTTAGTGCTAGATCTTCCAATACTTATGACATTTGTGTTACCTATTTATTTTATAGCCTTTGCACATGATTCGTTAACCCCTTCACGACCCAGCCTGTTTTCACCTTTCTGACCCGGCCAATTTTTACAATTCTGACCACTGTCCCTTTATGAGGTCATAACTCTGGAACGCTTCGACGGATACCACTGATTCTGAGATTGTTTTCATGTTGTACTTTATGACAGCAGTAAAATTTCTTTGTTATGGCTTGCTTTTTTTGTGAAAAAAAGGAAATTTGGCAAAAATTTTGAAAATTTCACAATTTTCCAACTTTTAATTTTTATGCCCTTAAATCAGAGAGTCATATCGCACAAAATAGTTAATAAATAACATTTCCCACATGTCTACTTTACATCAGCACAATTTTGGAACCAACAATTTTTTTGTTAGAAAGTTATAACAGTTAAAAGTTGACCAGCGATTTCTCATTTTTTCAACTTTTTTACAAAACCATTTTATTTCGAGACCACATCATATTTGAAGTCAGTTTGAGGGGTCAATATGACAGAAAATACCCAAAAGTGAAACCATTCTAAAAACTGCTTCCCTCAAGGCACTCAAAACCACATTCAACAAGTTTATTAACCCTTCAGGTGATCACAGGAATTTTTGGAATGTTTTTTAAAAAATGAACATTTAACTTTTTTTCACAAAAAAATTACTTCAGATCCAATTTGTTTTATTTCACCAATGGTAATAGATTGAACCCCAAAAGTTGTACAATTTGTCCTGAGTACGCTGATACTCCATACAGTCATGGCCAAAAGTATTGACACCCCTGCGATTCTGTCAGATAATACTCAGTTTCTTCCTGAAAATGATTGCAAACACAAATTCTTTGGTATTATTATCTTCATTTAATTTGTCTTAAATGAAAAAACACAAAAAGAATTGTCCTAAAGCCAAATTGGATATAATTCCACACCAAACTTAAAAAAGAGGGTGGACAAAAGTATTGGCACTGTTCGAAAAATCATGTGATGCTTCTCTAATTTGTGTAATTAACAGCACCTGTAACTTACCTGTGGCACCTAACAGGTGTTGGCAATAACTAAATCACACTTGCAGCCAGTTAACATGGATTAAAGTTGACTCAACCTCTGTCCTGTGTCCTTGTGTGTACCACATTGAGCATGGAGAAAAGAAAGAAGACCAAAGAACTGTCTGAGGACTTGAGAAACCAAATTGTGAGGAAGCATGAGCAATCTCAAGGCTACAAGTCCATCTCCAAAGACCTGAATGTTCCTGTGTCTACCGTGCGCAGTGTCATCAAGAAGTTTAAAGCCCATGGCACTGTGGCTAACCTCCCTAGATGTTGCCGGAAAAGAAAAATTGACAAGAGATTTCAGCGCAAGATTGTGCGGATGTTGGATAAAGAACCTCCACTAACATCCAAACAAGTTCAAGCTGCCCTGCAGTCCGAGGGTACAATGGTGTCAACCCGTACTATCCATCGGCATCTGAATGAAAAGGGACTGTATGGTAGGAGACCCAGGAAGACTCCACTTCTTACCCCGAGACATAAAAAAGCCAGGCTGGAGTTTGCCAAAACTTACCTGAAAAAGCCTAAAACATTTTGGAAGAATGTTCTCTGGTCAGATGAGACAAAAGTAGAGCTTTTAGGCAAAAGCATCAACATAGAGTTTACAGGAGAAAAAAGAGGCATTCAAAGAAAAGTACACGGTCCCTACAGTAAAACATGGCGGAGGTTCCCTGATGTTTTGGGGTTGCTTTGCTGCCTCTGGCACTGGACTGCTTGACCGTGTGCATGGCATTATGAAGTCAGAAGACTACCAACAAATTTTGCAGCAAAATTTAGAGCCCAGTGTGAGAAAGCTGGGTCTACCTCAGAGGTCATGGGTCTTCCAGCAGGACAATAACCCAAAACACACTTCAAAAAGCACTAGAAAATGGTTTGAGAGAAAGCACTGGAGACTTCTAAGGTGGCCAGCAATGAGTCCAGACCTGAATCCCATAGAACACCTGTGGAGAGATCTAAAAATGGCAGTTTGGAGAAGGCACCCTTCAAATATCAGGGACCTGGAGTAGTTTGCCAAAGAAGAATGGTCTAAAATTCCAGCAGAGCATTGTAAGAAACTCATTGATGGTTACCGGAAGCGGTTGGTCGCAGTTATTTTGGCTAAAGGTTGTGCAATCAAGTATTAGGCTGAGGGTGCCAATACTTTTGTCCGGCCCATTTTTGGAGTTTTGTGTGAAATGATCAATGTTTTGCTTTTTGCTTCATTCTCTTTTGTGTTTTTTCATTTAAGACAAATTAAATGAAGATAATAATACCAAAGAATTTGTGTTTGAAATCATTTTCAGGAAGAAACTGAATATTATCTGACAGAATTGCAGGGGTGTCAATACTTTTGGCCATGACTGTATGTGAGGGTAAATGTTATGAATTGGTCACCGAGGAGGATGGCAGGAGCAGGCTAAGCCACCAGAAAACCGTAGAGGTTGGTAACTAAGCGGATTGCAGACCCCTGATCCTATCCACACAACTAGCAGTAGCCGTGGAGCATACCTACGATGCCCTAGACGCCTCGGCACAGCTGGAGAGCTAACTAAGCCTAAAGCAAGAAAGGTGAAATCTAAACTGCCCTGGAGCAGACGCCAAAAGGAATAGATAGCCCCCAAACATATATTGTCAGTGAGACAAGATGAAACACAAACGCAGGCAGAAAAATAGACCGAGCAAATGATGGGGCCCAAACTGACTAGACAGGACAGGAAAGGAAAGACACTGTCTGCAATCACACAAAAACCCTGAAAAAATCCAACATGTCTGATGTACAAAAAAAACACTGAAGTCACAAGACTTCGCCCCCACTATATCAGCACTCTGGTATGAACTGGAAGCAAAAGAGACCAATATAACAGGAGACTGAACAAACTGACACAGGCAGTAACATATGGAGCGGTGGTCCAGCACATCCCCCAGAGGAGCAAGCTGAACCCGCACAACAAGCAGAGAGAGACAACACCAAATAAGATGCAAAGGATTAGCAAATGAACCACTTAGCTGAACAATGCAGGATCAGGGCAGGAGACATCAAACCTCAGAATGCACAGGAAAGCAATCACCAGCAGGGATTGCAAGAAGTCTGCAGACTTAAAGAGAAGTGGTGAGTTCTCCTTCAATGGAAGTCTTCAAACAGAGGCTGGACAGACATCTGACTGGGATGATTTAGCGAATCCTGCTTTGAGCAGGGGGTTGGACCAGATGGCCCAGGAGGTCCCTTCCAACTCTACGATTCTATGATTCTATGATTAAATACTCCAATCATTAACCCCAGATCTCCAGTCATCATCATCATCACCAGGTGGCAGACCTCTGTCAATCTGGCCAGCTGCACTACCTCCAGTAACCACCAGAGGGAGCAGGGGGAGCTTTGGCTCAGAAGTCTGAGCCAGGGAATTTACAACAGGTAAACCACTGTTTGGGCGCACGGCAGAGCTCGGAAGGGAAGGAGCGACGTTTGACTTTTCAATTCAAAATTGGCTGGAATTGAGATGGGATGCCATGTCGTGTTTGGAGAAACCCTGATGTGCATAAACAGTGGAAACCCCCCAATTCTAACTCCAACCCTAACCCCAACACACTCCTAACCCTAATCCCAACCCCAACCCTAACTCCAACCCTAACCCTAATGGGAAAATGGAAATAAATACTTTTTTTATTTTATTTTTTTGATAACTGAGGGTGGTTTCACATCAGCGCTTTTTAAGCGCACGCACGGCCGGGGGTAGCTCTGCCCCCGAGCCGGCTCTCTGCCCGGCGTGCCCGCCCCTTGCTTGTAGCGCCGCCTCCTAGCACACAGTGGCGCCTGCGATCGGCGCACCCTATCTTTAGCATAGGGTGCGCAGATCGTGCGCAGGCCGTGCACTAGTTGCGCTTAGACCTGTGCTGCGCACTTTTGATGGTGCACCGTGCGCGCCAAAATCAAACTTTTCGGATTTTGGCGTGCACGGCGCACCGTCAAAAGTGCGCAGCGCAGGTCAAAGCGCAACTAGCGCACGGCCTGTGCACGATCTGCGCACCCTATGCTAAAGATAGGGTGCGCCGATCGCAGGCGCCGCTGTGCGCTAGGAGGTGGCGCTACAAGCAAGGGGCGGGCATGCCGGGCAGAGAGCTGGCTCGGGGGCGGAGCTACCCCCGGCCGTGCGTGCGCTTAAAAAGCGCTAATGTGAAACCACCCTAAGGGGGTGAAAAAGTGGAGTTTGATTTACTATTTATATATTTATTGCTTTTGTAGCGGGTTTTTATCTTTGGCAGCTGTCCCACACTAAAAGACGCTCTTTATTTCAAAAAATAGTTTTTGCATAACCACATTTTGAGAGTTATAATATTTTCAAATTTTGGCCCACAGAGTCATGTGAGGTCTTGTTTTTTGCAGGATGAGTTGACGCTTTTTTTGGTACCATTTTCGGGAACATGACATTTTTTATTTGCTTTCTATTCTGATTTTTGCGAGGCAGAATGAACCAAAACCAGCAATTCATGAATTTCTTTTGGGGGGGTTATAAACCGTTCCGCATGTGGTAAAGATAATAAGGCAGTTTTATTCTTTAGGTCAGTACAATTAAAGAAATACCTCATTTATATCACTTTTTTATGTTTTGGCGCTTTTATACAATAAAAACTATTTTATAGAAAAAATAATTATTTTTGCATCGCTTTATTCTGCGAGCTATAACTTTTTTATTTTTTTGCTGATGATGCTGTATGGCAGCTTGTTTTTTGCACGACAAGATGACATTTTTAGCAGTACCACGTATATTTATATCCGTCTTTTTGATCACGTGTTATTCCACTTTTTGTTCAGCGGTATGATGATAAACCATTGTTTTTTGCCTCCCTTTTTATTTATTTTTTTACGGTGTTCACTACGGGTTAACTAGTGGGACAGTTTTATAGGTCAGGTCATTACGGACGTGGCAGTACCAAATATGTGTACTTTTATTGTTTTTTTATTTACATAAATATATGTATTTATTGCTAAAATATTTAATTTTTTTTTTATTTGGGAATTTTTAAAAAAAAATATTTTTACACATAATTTTTTTTTTAACTTTATGACACTGTCCCAGGTTGGGACATTACTATATAAAGTCAGATTGCTGATCTGACACTTTGCATATCACTGTGTCAGATCAGCGATCTGACATGCAGTGAAGGCAGCTTGCCGGCGCCTTCTCTCAGCAGGCGCTGACAAGCCACCTCAATGCAGGACCCGGAAGGACCCCGCGGCCATCTTGGAGCCGGGGGTTGCCATGGAGACCACAGGAACAACGCGATCGCATCGCATTGTTCCGGTGGGAGAACGGAGGGAACTCCTTCACTCCGCGATTGCTCTGTATGCCGCTGTCACTACTGACAGCGGCATCAGAGGGGTTAATTGCCCACGATCAGTGCTAGCACCGATCATGGGCATTGCTGCGGGGTGACAGCTGTCACATCCAGCTGACACCTTCACCCGATCACCGCGGCGCTCAGCGTGAGGCTGCGGTGATTACACCGCCGTACTAGTACTGCTGTGGGCGAGGGTCGGGCAGGGGTTAAAGAGGTTTTACCAACATACTATTAGGCTACGATAGGTGGATAAACATTTATCATTGAGAACTGACCTCCACATACAGATATGTCTAAAATAAGCCAGATTCAGTCCTTTTCATCAGTGAAGGGATGGTCACAAAAATACTCTCACAGTGATAGCGGGGATCTCATCGAGGTCACGGCAGTTCAGCCCGGCAGGAAACGGAGCCTCAGTGACCAGAGGTAACCTCGATGACATCACCGCCAGTCATTGAAGGCTGTGCTTGCAGCAGTTCAGTCACCAGTGGTTCTTAGCCAGGACGGTCGCATCTTGGCACCGTCCAGGTTGAAAACTGTTTATCCCCCAGACTTGGATTATGGCGTGGGACAGAATGACGAATAGGTGAGGGATATTTTTGTTTTTTATTTTTGTTTTATTAAAGGAGAATGAGGGCTTTGGTGGAATAGGTGTTAGGTGAGTATACAGTGGGGGAAATAAGTATGTGATCCCTTTCTGATTTTGTAAGTTTGCTCACTGACAAAGACATGAACAGTCTATAATTTTAAGGGTAGGTTAATTTTAACATTGAGAGATAGAATGCCAAAATCACAATTCAGAAAACCACATTGTAAAAAGTATATACTGTATAATTACTTGCTTTTTGCAGTTAGAATTAAGTATTTGATCACATATCAGCCATTAAGAGTTCTGACTCCTACAGCTCAGTTAGATGCTCCTAATCAACTCTTTACCTGCATTAAAGACAGATTCTTACATAGTCACCTTTATAAAAGACTCCTGTCCACGGACTCAATCAGTCAGAGTCTAACCTTACAACATGGACAAGACCAAAGAGCTTTATCAGGATGTCAGGGACAAGATCATAGACCTGCACAAAGCTGGAATGGGCTACAAAACCATAAGGAAGACACTGAGTGAGAAGGAGACAACTGTTGGTGCAATAGTAAGAAAATGGAAGAAATTCAAAATGACTGTCATTCGACATCGATCTGGGGCACCATGTAAAATCTCACCTCATATATCCTTGATCATGAGGAAGGTGAGAGATCAGCCTAAAACTACATGGGGGGAACTTGTTAATGATATCAAGGCAGTTGGAACCATAGTCACCAATAAAACCATCAGTAACACATTACGCCATAAAGGTTTAAAATCCTGCAGTGCCTGCAAGGTCCCCCTGCTCAAGAAGGCACATGTGCAGGCTCATCTGAAGTTTGCCATTGAACTGGATGATTCTGTGAGTGATTGGGAGAAGGTGCTGTGGTCAGATGAGACAAAAATTGAGGTCTTTGGCATTAACTCAACTCGCCGTGTTTGGAGTGAGAGAAATGCTGCTTATGACCAAAAGAACACCTTCCCCACTGTCAAGCATGGAGGTGGAAACATTATGTTTTGGGGGTGTTTCTCTGCTAAGGGCACAGGTCTTCTTCACTGCATCAGTGGGAGAATGGATGGAACCATGTACCGTAAAATCCTGAGTGACAACCTCCTTCCCTCCACCAGGACATTAAAAATGGGTTGTGGCTGAGTCTTCCAACAAGATAATGACACATAACATACAGCCAAGGCAAGAAAGGAGTGGCTCAAAAAGAAGCACGTTAAGGTCATGGAGTAGCCCAGCCAGTCTCCAGACCTTAATCCCATAGAAAACTTATGGAGGGAGATGAAGCTCAGAGTTGCCAAGCGACAGCCTCAAAATATTAATGATTTAGAGATGATCTGCAAACAGGATTGGACCACAATTCATCTTGACATGTGCGCAAACCTCATCATCAACTACAAAAAAAGTCTGACTGCTGTGCTTGCCAACAAGGGTTTTGCCAGCAAGTATTAAGACTTGTTTGCCAGAGGAATCAAATACTTATTTCTCACTGCAAAATTCAAATAAATTTATATAATTTATACAATGTGATTTTCTGGATTTTATTTTTGATATTCTATCTCTCTATGTTAAAATTAACTTACCCTTAAAATTATAGACTGTTCATGTCTTTGTCAGTGGGCAAACTTACAAAATCAGCAAGGAATCAAATACTTATTTCCCCCACTATAACTGTGTTTATTGTTTTTAAATAAAAAAGTAAAACTGTGTTTAGTCTTAGTTCTAATAAAGGACTTTATTCTGTGTGTGTCTTTATTTACCTTACCACTGTAGGGCTATGCTAATTATGCAAATTGTCTCTTCAGAGAGGAAGAGAACTAAAACTCTAGTGCCACCTATTGGAAGTAGCAATCCTAAATGTCAGTGTTGATCCTTTAACTGTAGGATTAGTAATGGATAGGTGTCTAATAGACATCTCTCCATTAGTAATCCATGGGCTTGATGTCACCTGACGATATAAAGGTTGACATCAACCCCACAAATAAGAACCCCAGAGGGAAAGTGGGAAGAGCCGGGCAAAGAGCCAGAATTGACGCATCTAATAGAAGTGCATTTTCTGGGCAGATGCGGGCTGCAATTTTTAGGCTGGGGGGCAATATCCATGGCCTCTTACCAGCCTGAGAATACACCAACCCCCAGCTGTCTACTTTAGCAAGGCTGGTTGTCAAAAATGGGGGGACCCAAGACAAATTTTTAAAATTATTTACTTAAATAATTTAAAAAAACAGCGCGGGGACCCCTCTCTTCTTGATAACTAGCCTTTCTGAAGCTGACAACTGAGGGCTGCAGCCCCCAACTTTGATTTTTGCCTGGCTGGTTATCAGAAATCCAGGGGAAGCCACAGTTTTTTTTAAATTATTTATTTACAGAGCAGGAGTCGGCTAATGAATTTACCCATCTGCCGCTCTAGCTCTCGCTGTTATTAGTGGCATCAGGTGTTGAATGATGAGAGCTGTAGTCCCATCAGCTGACATCAGTGACCGGAGGAAAACTTTATACCTCCAATCACAGCTGAGCGCTTACACTGTCTTTGACAGCGTGGGAAATGTAGCTCTCTGACCGGCAGGGATGATTTCACCGCCGATCAGAAGCAGTGTTTGTTGAACAGTAGTTGTTCAGAAAGGATGCCGAACTTTACTGTTCGGGTTCACCCATCTCTACTTGTTAACAATTGTTGAGCATGGATTGCAGTTTGGCAAAGAGTTGTGTTATTGGGTCTTCTTATGATAATTCATTGCTTTATTTCATTCTGTAATGGTTGCCATGTTCTTTCAAAACATTTTTATTGAAAGCTCTAAAATATAACTTCAGTGAAGAGCAAAAGGGTAACAATGTTTTGAACTTTTGATTTTCATGCTCCATATGTCATTACCCACTTCTGCTTTGAACTTGAGTGTAAAATAATGCTTATCCTTGTAAAATACTTAGGACTAGTTACCAGATAAAAATATAGTGGTTTATTTGGATTCTTCCATCAAAGAAAAGATTATTACAGAAAAACATAAAAATAGGTGAAAGAGAGATTGTTCATTAGTTCATAGCTAAGCTTGTCACCTTCTTTCTCTGGGATGGCAAATGGTAAAAATGGCGTCTGGCTCTGTTCAGCTTCTCAAATAGCAAGGTTACATACCAGCTGTTCAGCGATGTCCGTGAAGAGATGACATCTTGCTTCTGTGTCTCATGATGGTGAGGGAAGGAACCAGCGACCTCTACAGTTAGCCATGAATTATATACCTCTCTTAAAGCACGTGATCCAGGTATATATGGAGTTGTCCTGTACCATGAGCCAAGCTTAAAAATAGCCTATGTCGTGTAAGCTAAAGCAATGTACAGAACTGAGTCTTATAAGAAATTAACGGATTATTAATATTTAACAATTCCCCCTTTTGAGGGAGACAGACATTAATTGGAACCCTCAAAATATAACAAGATCTTCTTTCTTCTTTTCTTCTTCTTTGACAAAATAATTTAATATCAATAATAATAATAATATCAGATTACCGTTATAAGTACTCAATGACATAATTGATGTGAATTCATGTTATGGTAAGCTGTGAACAATATTCATATAAAATATGTATAATTATACTTCCCTAAGTCTAAATTGAAGCATCTCAGGTCCAGTCATCATCATCTGATGTCTTCTGGTCTTCATTTTGATGTCTTCTGTCTTCTTCTTGGTTCTTTTAAAAACACAGTTTTTCTCTAGCATATAGATGTTGCAGAAATTGTTTCGTGTGTCAAATCAAAGTCCATAAATTCAAATGTTAATAAGAAACAAAGTCTATAGATGAAATGCAGCTTTAATATCTGTGCAGTGTCACCTTTAAAAACCTGGACTTACATTGGCTCGCCTTGGATATTCTGGAATCCTCCATCGGTACTGGTCTTTGAACAGGTGTGACGTCTTAGGTCAACAAAGCAAGGGTTAAAATGACTCTTCCTTGCTAAACATAGCACCATAACCAGTCCTTGTCCTAATGCACAGGACACATGTCAGGGTTGTAGTTTCCTGACAATTACCTTATTGTTCACCAGCCTTCATCGAAGCTTTACAGGTGATTGGAAACCTCTGGAACTTGATAAGAACGTGATAATACAGTTCATCTCAGCATCATAGGATCATCCTCCTCTAGTTGTCAGGTTAGATACTTTAATTGTGACTGTCAGTGGTGGATACTGCACTTGTAATTAACACAGTCTATTACTCAGAAATCATAGCTCTGCTACCTTCTGGGACTTCTGGATAGCGGCATTCTTCTTCTTGCAACTGATAAGAATCAATAAAGTTTAGAAATATAAAAAGTCTTTATTAACATAATTCCAGTATCTTGCTTGAAGTCTTCATTCCCTATTCTATACCAAATCTGGTAATTTTCCTATCCTATAATATCACAGCGTACCATAGCAATCAGTAATATTATTATCAGAATTTGTACCGTATATGGATTTTAATTATTGAAATAATAAACCAATAATAAGTGATAATAAATTATTATCCATATTCTTCATGTGATAGAACATTTTTTTTTTTTTTTATGTCATAGGTGTAATTACCTTTTTCAACCCATAGGTGTCACTGTGTTTTATGTAACCAGTGTTGTCATCTTTATTAATAAGGAATATATTTATTATACTAATATATGTAGGAATGTATAGCCATGAACCAAAATAAGAATATATGAGTGAGCGAATGAATGAACAAAAGAATTGTTGCATATAACTCAGAAGTGAAACATTTTTCTTTGTAATAGAACCATATCATTGCTATATTTAATGAAGCAATATTCTCAGTAGATATTACTTACTAAATATTGATGAAAGAAAAAATAAAAATTTAAGAATTAAAATAAAAATAGATTAAAAAATTGAAAATTAAAAATAAGAATAAAAATAAAAATAAGGCCTTTATGTTGATGCAGAGTAGTTATGCCTTCAGTAACATATACCCTTTATATTTCCATGATCTGGATTATTTCATAATTGTCATAAACTTGTGTTACCAAAATATTCAAATTATGCAACTTTGCATGTAATACTCCTTTTAGTGTAAAGAAATGACTCTTTATATACTTGTTATTATACCCAATATTATACCATTGTACCTTATTAATATTTCTTTTTTATTAAAATGTGTGAAGAAGAGGTATTAATCAAATGTGATGATGTAGTCGGGATCAAAAACATATTTTCCCCCTTAATACCAAAAAATATTGTTTCATAAAATAATTCATTTATCAAAACCAAAATGAAAAATAATTAATTTATAAATTGTGTGAATTTATACTTGCTTATACCATTATTTGTCTGAAGATGTGTAACCATTAAAATTAATTTGAATATCATAAAATTATCCTTTGGAAAAATTTATTTAAATGTAGATTTTCTTCATAAACCATTTTGATGTGCGATTGCACTTATCCACAATTAACTAAGTCAAGAAATAATAATTACTATAGAAATACAGACATATATGTTGTATAGATAATATTTCATTATATATCCTAATATTCTAATAATTTAACTGATCTGCATATTTCTTCTAAAGATAAGGTTTTGGGGTTTTTTTTTTCTCTCTTGCATTCAGAATCCTGAGGCCTCACATAACCAAACGTATCACATTACTCGCTCAGCAGCTGCTCATACACTCAGTCACTGTCACTCAGACTGTGTCACATATTATCCCACATACGAAGGTGTGATGAATACATGTATTTTAACCCTAATTATCAATGCATTGTAAACTATTTAAATTTAGTCTTAATATTTCTTTGAAAATTCCACAAATACACATGACATAAATATATGTCGTATAGCTATACTTGACATTTAGGCCTGGAAAAAAAATTCCATTGGTTTGCAAAAGTTGAGACCCCCTTAAAATTATTTTCCTAAAGAACAGGGACATGGTATACTGGTATACCTATTATTAGAACAAAGTTCAAATTTCACATGCTGTGGTTGTCATGTCATGCCATCAGTAAAGGCACACACACAGAACACTTTTTAAAATGCAGTTAGTTATTTCCTTTTAAGTGTTAAATATAAAATCATGCAATTATTGCAACTTCCTGTGTAAATAAAGGCATAAATCCTTGTAAGAGAATTTTTCCGATTAAGTCCTGCTTTGAAATAAAAATTCTAAGGAAAAATAAAAGCTAAGGTTAATATCATATTCATAATTCTAAATATTATTACTGAAGTAGATTACTTCTACAAACACTATATACTGTATGAACATGTATACCTATAAAACTATAGAACTACGGAATTATACTCTATATAATAATTACATATAACTGACTAATTGTATAATTCTTTTACACAATATATATAATTACTTTTTCTAGCCAATTCCTACACCCATACTTATTTCTCTGCAAAAAATATCCTGAAAGGTTCTTGCCATTTTGAAGCTGATTGGAGCAGAGTATTCAGTTTACAGGCCATGATGTCACTCACCACCTGCTTCTGTCTGTCACATTCGGCCATCTTTGTTACAGAAAGAAAATCAGAACTCATCATTTTTCTTAATTCAATCTGTGTTTTTTCGGTGATCCTTTGCATCATTCCATATGGCTTATAACAAACATGTGATTTTCTTCGTTCTTCATAGATTTGATTTTGGGGAAAACTCATTTTAGAAGGCTTTGCTAATACCGGCTTCTGATAAGATTTTACTCTGCCTGTCTTCACAAAATTAGCACGATTTACTTTCCTTTCACGATTCTCGTGTTTTCTGGCAAAATCAAGGGATTGCGCACATTCCAATAAATAATCTTTTTGTGACGCAATAACACGAGATGCAGGATTTAAAAACCAAAATTTGCTTGCAAAACTCCTTATGAGGGACTGTGTTTTGACATTCTCACTCAGCATTCTATACAGACGTTCATATATGGACATAAACGTAAAAGTACATTCCTTCCGACCAATCCTTAATTTTTTAAGAATATCAATATCTGGATGATTTTCACTCGATGAACAAAAAATGAGACATTTTAATCTGTCCTTATCAGATAAATTATCATGTTTTTCACCAGATAACTTTAAAGTCAATCTCCTAGCAAAGTTTACAGGGATCCACATTTTGAACAACTGATTCTTCTCCTCGTTAGATAAATCAAATTTGTCAACACAGCTTTCAAAAACCTCAGAGTTTCTACAAACATCGATTTTGTTATCATATGCAGGAATGATTTTGCATATTTTTAGCAAATTTTTTCTTACGTTACTTCGAAGTTGGGCCTGTGAGTCGTCTATTTTTAATGGTACGTCTTTCCCTTGTACGTCCTCTACGTCAGTTCTGAAGTCTCCTCCTACTTCTCCATTTTGTTCCACGTCTGCAAGGTCACCTTCAATAGCTGCTGCTACTATTTGCCTTTCATCTTGTAACTGCTTTTCTACATTACAATGTATCTCGGGAACATCACTATTTTCCTTTACACAATCATTTTTTGATTTCTCTGACACAGATCTATGATATATATCTACCATCTGTAGAATATTTTTTAATCTCTCTCTTTCTCTATTGAAAAACTTACAATCTAACTTCTGATTCTCCAGTTCACACTCGGCATATAAGCTAAGCCATAATAGTTCTGGATTAGACTTGTCTACAGACTTAAATTTCAATTTACTCTGCTTAGCAAGAGAATTAATGACATCCATTTTATTTTTCTTACCTTGAAATATCTCAGCTTGTTCCTTTGATGGACAACGCTGGGCTCTTGTCTTCACACGTCTGGCTTCAGCACGTCTCGCACTTTGGCACTTGTAGTACTTCTCAATCCATCTGGCAATTCTTAGTCCTCACTTCTAGATTCTGTCTCTTTCTTGTGAATAGTGGAGTTCCTGATAACTTGCACATATGACTGACGTTAGCAAAGTTCAATCCCCCTTTTGGGCAAGTTGAGGGAAATCCGCAAAAAAAATACAAAAATTCAGATCTGGCTGGCTCTCCAATGTAAAATAATGCTTATCCTTGTAAAATACTCAGGACTAGTTACCAGATAAAAATATAGTGGTTTATTTGGATTCTTCCATCAAAGAAAAGATTATTACAGAAAAACATAAAAATAGGTGAAAGAGAGATTGTCCATTAGTTCATAGCTAAGCTTGTCACCTTCTTTCTCTGGGATGGCAAATGGTAAAAATGGCGTCTGGCTCTGTTCAGCTTCTCAAATAGCAAGGTTACATACCAGCTGTTCAGCTATGTCCGTGAAGAGATGACATCTTGCGTCTGTGTCTCATGATGGTGAGGGAAGGAGCGACCTCTAGAGTGAGCCATGAATTATATACGTCTCTTAAAGCACGTGATCCAGGTATATATGGAGTTGTCCTGTACCATGAGCCAAGCTTAAAAATAGCCTATGTCGTGTAAGCTAAAGCAATGTACAGAACTGAGTCTTATAAGAAATTAACGGATTATTAATATTTAACATTGAGAATGCCATCATTTTATAGACAATTATCGTGGATATCTCTTACTTAAATTTGACTTACAACTATTGAGCATGTGATTAATTATGCAGATTCTTGCCATGCCACTGCATTGTTACTGTTTTTCTCCTGAAGATCTAAATTTTAATTTGTATTATTCTGTTAGTATTTTATAAATCCACCTTTGGCTTTCAACACTGCCTGAATCTTTCTGGGAATGCTCTCAATCAGATTCAAACATGTGCTGACTAAAATTTGATCTGAGGTATCTTCTACACGTTCCCAAAGTTGATGCATACTGGTCGACTCACTTGGGTATGTATACCGTTTTTTCTTTAATTCTACCAAGTATTTTATTGGGTTGAGGTCTGGGGACTGTGGTGGCCATTCCAGCACCTCTACTTCATTGTTATTGAACCATTTCTTTACCAATCCGGACCCATGTTCTGCATTGCTGTCCTGTTGGGACACTGTCGTCCTTTTCATACCATGTAGTTGAGTGTATGAAGTAACTCATCTTGTAGGCTACTCACATATAGATCAGCAAAAAGACCACCATCGATCCTGGTCAAGTATCCAGTGCATTTGGCTGTGAAACAACCCCAAATCATCAGACTTCCTCCAACAAACTTGACATTTTCTTCAATTTCTCAATCCGTCAGCCCCTATTTTCCTTGTTTCTTTCAGACCCCTTTGTACCTAGACTGTTGACTCTCAAGTCATCGCTCCAAATTACTCACTTCAAATCTTTAAATGTCCATTTTTTGGACTTATTTATAAACTTGCACTAATTGCTTCTTATGATAATATTTAAGTTTAGGCTTTTTCACCTATTTTTGGACCATAATTCCAAATGTGTAATGTGCATCGCATGGTGCTTGCATCAATGTCTGTGATCTCACTATTATGAAGCATGCGCCGCCTCCACTGCAGTGTTTGTCGCATCAGAACTGATAGACCTTGGGATTAGCCGATTTGTTGGTTCTGATATTTTGCCTGAATGTCCATATTTTGGCTTCTGAATGGATGGGCGGACTTCATTTAATACAGTAAACTTCCAACTATCATGGCGCTCACATGATGCAGTTTGGCAATTTTTTTGTCCAAGAGACCAGTCCGCTATCGATGAGTTGGATGATGCTGTTTCTCTTTTCTTGGGAAATCGTCTTCATGGCTGCTCCTCAATTCAAACCAATGACCTTTCCCTTGGAAATCAACCTAATAATACACTCAGCTATTAGGGAATAAGAGAACAGGTTGTATTTTGTAGTATTCAGGAAGAAAAATGTTTTTCCACCATCAGGAGCAAAACAGTAACAATGCAGTGACATGACAAGAATCTATATAACTAATCATTTGATAAAAAATTGCCAGTCAAATTTATGTATGAGATAGCTGAGATGATTGTGCATAAAATGATGGTAGACTCACGATCAAAGCAGCAGTAGTTGGTGAGATATCGAGCCTGAAAGTAAAAAGTTCAAAACACTTTTACCCTTTTGGTCTTCACTGTATAAGTTAATGACAAATCACTATGTAAGCCAGTTATGTGGAGATATGTAAAAGTCTCTGTCTTTGGTGCAAACCCAAACCTTGGCCCATTTTATAGTTCTCTTTAAGATTGTAAAGCTAGTGCTACTATATTACATACTGTTGTACAGAGTCTCTCCATAGAGTATACAAAAGTACAATCTATTAATCCAGGGAACAGACAAAGATGCAATGAATGTGATATCAGCACAGTTCTAGTACATACTATGCAACAAGAAATACTATTCACCCCCAATGGTAGGAAAATATTTGCAGTCTCTGACATTGGTCTTTCTGAATCTGTGTCACGCGTCTTCCAGCCTGTAATGAGAAAACAATGAAGGTGACAGAAGACCGTCGCCTACATTGCATCTATAAGTGTCTCTTCCCATATTACTGATTCTCTGTACCCTTGTATATTACAAGGGAAATAAAATCCTTAATTTACCAATGGAGTGAGAGGTGTAAAAAATCAAGTTATCACATTTCTTAAAAAGATAACTCATTTCAGGGCTGTTAAGAAAGCATACCGTGTTGGAGTATAGGGGTGAAATTCAATTTGTTCAGCTACAAAACCAATTTTCATGCTGTAAGTTTTTCCTTTATTGCTGGATGATATGTGAGCTTCACAGGCAGAATGAAACCTTATCTGGCCATTCATCCATCTTACCCACCTTATAAATGCCATAGTTGAGGAACGTTCCCAAGGTCACAGTAAGGACGTAGTGGTAGACATAGCAGGCGGGTTGGGTAGGCGCTTGTTTTGTTGTTATATTTTAATCAACTTGGCAGATTTATCAGGGCGGACTACCCGGGATAAATTCAGAATGTGGGTGAAGGATAGTTTATACATTTCAATTCTTTCATTTTTATATCCTGGTGCTCACATTGACAAGTGATGGCTAGAAATAGGTAAATCAGGTTTGACAGAGGTTTGAGGGTCATAGAAGTAGTCAAGAAGAATGAATAATATCTTCAATGACAAAGTTTTAGGGATCATAGTGGTCATAATATTTGCTGGACCCATGTGCCAGCTGAGCTGTCAGCATCTCTGTCATAACATATAGTAAAGTTCCTAAATAGGCTGTTTTAGCACGAAGACAAGTTGGGCTTTCAGAGAAGTCCGGCCAATGACATTAAGTGTATTAACAAGAGGTGAGCGGATCAATTAGCAGGGGATTGAGTTTTCCCATTATGTCCCCTCTACATCTGACGTCTCAGCGCAGCAGGCATGATGACATAATTAAAGCATGCCCACTGTACTGAGGTCTGCAGAGGATCTGAAGACACCATGAAGAGACCGGAGCAGCGGGGAAGCAGGCAGAGGTGAGTATTTTTTTTAATGTGAGGCTATTATACCGTATGGAGCACTATGTGAGCACATTATACTGTATGGTGTACTTTGTAGGGTGCATTAAACTGTATGGAACACTATATGGTGCCATTATACTGCATGGAGCACTATATCGGGCCCTTATACTGTATGGAGCATTATGTGTGGCCTTATACTGTATGGAGCCCTATGTGGGGCCATAATACCATATTGATCACTATGTGGGGCCATAATACTGTATGGAGCACTATGTGGGGCTATTATACTGCATGGAGAACTATGTGGGCCATTATACTGTATCGAGCACTATGTGTGGCTAGTATACTGTATGGAGCACTATATGTGGCCATTATACTGTATGGAGCACTTTTTGTGGCCATTATACTGTAGAAAGCACTTTTTGTGGCCATTATATGGTATAGAACAGTATGTGGGGTCATTATACTGTATGAAACACTATATGGGGCCATTATTTTGTGTGGATCACTATGTGGAGCATTTATACTGTATGGACCACAATGTGGGACCATTATACTGTATGGAGCACTCTGTGGGGCCATTATCAGGGCTGCCACTAGGAATTTTGGGGCCCCATACTGGCAAAATTTTCGGGGCCCCCTTGAGACTCCACCCAGGCTCCACCCCAGCACTGCTTCCACTCCTCGAACTGTCCACAGTCCCACCGCCCTCTCTTGGAAAAATTCCACTTCTCATCAATCACACATTAACAGTTCCCATCTCCAGATCACACACATAGCCAGCAGCTCTTATTTTGGCCAAAACATTTTTTAAATCTGCCAGCACGACAAGGTAGACTCTTTTGGCCAGGCCCTACTCTACTCTAACCTATTAAACATTTGTTAAAATATCTAATACAATTTAGGCATATTTTTTATTTGTTTTTCAATTTTTAAAATGACCAATAATAGCACATACAAAGGACAAATACCACCGCACCATGACCAGACACCATATTACCACCACATGGTGACCAATAATACCACATACAAGGAACAAATACAGCCACACCATGACCAGACCAAATATTACAACCACAGTGACAGAATAATAGCACATGCAAAGGACAAATAACACCGAACCATGACCAGACACCATATTACCACCACATGGTGACCAATAATACCACATACAAGGAACAAATACAGTCACACCATGACCAGACCACATATTACCACCACAGTGACAGAATAATAGCACATACAAGGGATAAATACCTCCGCACCATGCCAAGACCACATATTACCACCACATAGTGACTGAATACTACAATACTGTTCATTATTAAAAAAACAAAATACTATCACCATAAGTGCCATTATACACAGGAGACCTGTACTTAGTATGCAGTGTCTGTGTACAGGTAATACAGTGATCACCAGTGACATTATACACAGGAGCTCTGTATATAGTGTCAGTGTACAGGTAATACAGTGATCACCGGTGACATTGTACACAGGAACTCTGTATACAGTGTATAGTGTCAGTGTACAGGTAATACAGTGATCACTGGTGACATTTTACACAGGCACTCTGTATATAGCGTATAGTGTCAGTGTACAGGTAACACACTGACTCACCAGTGACGTCTCTAGGTGAAGTCGTTCAGCTTCGCTTTTCATCTTGCATCCAGCACAGACCGCCATCACGTGTTCCAGCCAGGGCTCATCTCTGCCAGAAATAACAGTTATCTAGAGTTCCACTTGCAGAACACATTACTTAATTTTTTCCCAACTTCTACAATACACCAGATGAAGGAAAAAAAGGTGACATAGTGTTGCTCTGCACAGTAACAGTAAACAGTATCCTCAGAAAAATAAAATAAAGACATCACTGCAGTAATAATATCCCTTAATTAGCCACTATGGTAATAATATCCCCCAACCTGGCCCCTGTGTGTCTCTTTCTTGGCTCCAGCCATATGTTCTCTCATCCTGCCCTTATGAGTATCCATTCTGCCCCCATTTGATCTCCCGATCCTGCCCCATCTGTCTACATTGTATCCATACTGCCCCATGATCCTGCACCATGTGTCTCCCATCCTGCCCCCTGTGTCTCGCATCCTGCCCCCTCCTGTGTCACTGTCACATTCTGCCCCATTTCCATTCTGCCCCCTCCTGTGTCTCACTGTCACATTTGCCCCAGTGTCTCTCATTCTGCCCCCGTGTCTCACATTCTGCCCCCGTTTCTCACATTCTGCCCCTGTGTCTCACATTTATCCTCAGAAAAATAAAATAAAGACATCACTGCAGTAATAATATCCCTTAATTAGCCACTATGGTAATAATATCCCCCAACCTGGCCCCTGTGTGTCTCTTTCTTGGCTCCAGCCATATGTTCTCTCATCCTGCCCTTATGAGTATCCATTCTGCCCCCATTTGATCTCCCGATCCTGCCCCATCTGTCTACATTGTATCCATCCTGCCCCATGATCCTGCACCATGTGTCTCCCATCCTGCCCCCTGTGTCTCGCATCCTGCCCCCTCCTGTGTCACTGTCACATTCTGCCCCCATTTCCATTCTGCCCCCTCCTGTGTCTCACTGTCACATTTGCCCCAGTGTCTCTCATTCTGCCCCCATGTCTCACATTCTGCCCCCGTTTCTCACATTCTGCCCCTGTGTCTCACATTCTGCCCCGCGTCTCACATCCTTCCCCTGTGTCTCACATTCTGCCCCTATGTCCATTCTGCCCCCATGTCTCACATTCTGCCCCTATGTCTCACAATCTGCCCCATGTCTTACATTCTGCCCCCATGTCTTACATTCTGCCCCCATGTCTCACATTCTGCCCCGTGTCCATTCTGCCCCGTGTCTCACATTCTGCCCCATGTCTATTCTGCCCCCGTGTCTCACATTCTGCCCCCCGTCTCTCACATTCTGCCCCCGTGTCTCACATTCTGCCCCGTGTCCATTCTGCCCCCTCCTGTGTCTTACTGTCAAATTCTTCCCCGTGTCCATTCTGTCCCCTCCTGTGTCTCACTGCCACATTCTGCCCCTGTGTCTCACATTCTTCCCCGTGTCTCACATTCTGCCCTCATGTCTCACATTCTGCCTCATGTCTCACATTCTGCCCCATGTCCATTCTGCCCCTATGTCTCACATTCTGCCCCGTGTCTCACATTCTGCCCCATGTTCATTCTGCTCCCGTGTTCATTCTGCCCCAGTGTCTCACATTCTGCCCCCATGTCTCACATTTTGCCCCATGTCCATTCTGCCCCCGGCTTGCTGGCGCCACTTTCAATAAAATTTTTTTAAAAAACACGTTCTCCTTACCTTGCCATGTTCCTATGGCAAAGCTCCCTCCACGCAGCTGAAGCGCGCACTCGCTGGCGAATGACAATGATGTCAGACGCCGGTGACGTGCGCGCTGCAGCTGACGTCAGCTGCCAGCCTCCAATTGGCTGGCAGCTGTTAACTATTGACATGCGGGCCTGGGCCCGTGCGTCAATAGAGTTGAACTGCTGTTAGGGCCCGGTTTAGCCTGCTGGTAGGGCCCGGTGAGCAGATGAGTCGGGGCCCAATGCGGGCTCCCTCTTCCCACCGGGCCCCATATGCCAGTCAAGGCAGTAATGCCCCGATAGCGGCCCTGGCCATTATACTGTATGAAGCACTGTCTGAAACCATTATACTGTATGGAGCACTATGTGGAACTATTATACTGTATCCAAACACACTAAAAAATGGAAAGGGGAAATAAGGAAAGTCAGCTCACTGAAATGCCTTGCACCTTTTTCACAAGTATCATCCGCATGGAGTAGTCCCAGTCTCAGACTCATTCGATGAAAGAAAAAATAAAGGAAAGTTCTCCAGCTATGAAAAAATGGTCACAATGGACGGATAAAAACAACTTTTTATTTAAACCATTTAAAATTGTATGCAACCAATCTGGGTAACTGATGATGCACATATGAGAAACCTACGCGTTTCAGCGATAAGCCTTAGTCATGGTATGACATGGTAGCCTTATGACTAAACACGTAGGTTTCTCATATGTGCATCATCTGTACAGTTACCCAGATTGGTTGCATACAGTTTTAAATGGTTTATATAAAAAGCTGTTTTTCTCCCTCCATTGGCACCATTTTTTCAACGCTGGAGAACTTTATTTTATAGAGCGCTCTGTGGGGCCATTATACTGTATAGACCACTGTGCCACTCTGTGGTGGCCATTATACTGTATGGAGCACTATTTGGATCATTATACTGCATGGAGCACTATGTCGGGCTCTTATACAGTGAGGCCATTGTACTGTATGGAGCACTGCTTGTGCCCATTATACTGTATAGAGCAGTATGTGGGGTCATTATACCATATGAAGCACTATGTGGGGCCATTATACTGTATGGAGCACTATGGGCAGGGCATTATACTGTATGGAGTACTTTCTTCGGTCATTATACAGTATGGAGCAATTTTTGTGGGGTCATTATCCTGTGGAGCCATTTTACTGTATGGAGGGCTGTGTGTGGATAACAGTTGGAGAATTATATTGTGATGGGGTCACCATTCTTTTTTGGGGAGATTGAGGGGGGTCTTGCATCATACTGTGTTTGGAGGCACTTTTGCTTTCATCTTACTTTATCATTAGTGAACTATTCGGATTCGGGAAAATCGGTGCAAATAATTTCTAACATCCATGTATTCGTACAGGATAACTAATCCAATGCAAGTCAAAGGGAAAGCCGAATATTTTTCTGCTGGACTCAAAAAACAGGTCTGGGGGCCTGACAAAAAAGCTTAGATGGATGGGAAAGTGCTAAAACTAAATAGGAAGAGCATGAAGAAGATGCCTGCATACCATTCTGACACATATGGTATCTGGGAATAATGTTTACTATTGTGCCAGTTTTGCATATTTATAAGAAGTCCTACCAAACCAAGCCTAATTTCTTTTAAAGGGAAAAATGATAAGAAACATTTTTTTCCTTCATAATTACATGCAAAGACCACACAAAAAAATAAAAAATAAATGAAATTATAACTCCCCATAAGCATATGTTCACACGGAGCATTTTGGCCTTAGTTTTTCCTTTTACATTTGTGAGAGCTCTCACTCCTATATTTGGTAGGTCTCTCCCTAATACAAAATTGTTTGATAGATAGTAGAATACATATTCCCCATCACTTTACAATGCCAGCTAAAACATGCCCATTTGAATTTTGGGCTTCACCCGCCACTACCACCACGTCCACTGCCATGTAATTATGCGGCCCTCGCTTCACACTTTAAGAGGGTCAGCAGTTGCTGTGAAACCTAAGTTTCGTGAGCTCCAAAGTTCATTTTGGCCACAGGAGACCAATGGAGCCACTGTATAGCGGGTGAAGCCACTGTAAGGTGAATATAATACGGTGACTATAATACAGGAGTTGGGGGAGCTGTATGAGCAATGTCAGTAAATTGGATTCTATCAGACACCAAAGGCATTAGAATTAAATTCTGAATACAGTGTATGCAAGCGAGGACCTGTGTTGTGGTAGGTCTGTTAGGCCTGAAACCTATGTCAGGAACATGTACAAGCCCCATTTCACTTGGAAGCAGCCTATTTAATTGAAAGACCCAGAAGTACCATTGACCAATCTGCACAAGCCTACGCACTTCTTCTGGAAACTACCCAACCAGGCAGAATGTATCCTTTGCATGGTTTTAAGCAACAATGGAGTAATTACATGATATGTCCAAGTGAGTGACGAGGTCTGTGGAGTGTATTACTCAGGTGACAGCCAGTGCTACAAAGCTCAGGTAAAGGTCTTAGCGTGGCATTGACTATGTTCTAATATGTCTAGCAGGATGCAGCAGGCATCAACTCCACTGCATTTTCTGTTGACAAGTGCGAGTGTCTACCATTATGATTGCAGCGGCCGAACTAAAAACCCGCTCAGGCAACACACTTGTGGCAGGGCATGGCAGCACCTCCAAGACATACAAGGAGAGGTTGGGCCAAGAGTGCAGCTTGGACAACCAATATGTCAAGAGCACTGAAGAATCAGGAAGGACACTGGTATTGGCACTTAAGTACTCCTTCACCATCTTGGTCAACTTCTCCCTCCTCGTCAAAGTTACACCCACAGGTAGCCCTTGCTGATGGGACAATTTCATGAAAATGGCCCAATTGGGGGACATATTCCTCCCCCCTGAGTTGTACCTGGTGTGTGTGTTTATCCTCTGTAATCCTTGTGGGTGAAAAGAGCCGGTACTTCTGCCAACGGTGTTGTCTGAGGTTAACCTTTTCAGCAAGTTTCCACAATGTCCCTCTTGCATACATGCACTGAAAATGGCTCGCCTGCCTCCGACATGAGAAAAGGAAATTTCTGCTTGTAGAGTGGGTCAAGAATGGTGCACAGCCAGTATTTCATGGTGGACAAAATGTATTTCATGCAAGGGTCTTGGGAAAGGCATCTGGACATGAACTGTGCCATGTGTGGCAGACTACAAAGATTCAAACATTCAATTTATTATTTATATCACCTTTGTGACACACGCCAACAGCAGACTCAGTCAAATTGTCACGTTTGCATGTCTCAGCAGGCTTTGCGCCAGTCACACAACTGCAAGATAAGGATATGCTATTTATTTAACCAATATACAATTTTTTTGGTTTTTTATATCGCCTTTATTACACATGCCAACAGCACACTCAGGAAAATTACTGGTAAATAGTGACGTTTGCGTAGCTCAGCAGGTTTTGCACCAGTCATACAACTGCTAGATAAATATTAGCTATTTCAGCATTAGGTGAGGAATATTATTTAGCAATTAGCTTTTAAAAAGATGTTTACTATATGCTGGCACTGAGGAATGTTAATTAGCTGTGAAAAAAGTTTTTTATATGCTGGTAATAAGTAATATTATTTGGCTCTAAAAAGAGCTGCTTTGTATATTATGGTAGTAGATGAAACCCTGCCTATATCTCTCTAATACCAAAGTGTGTTCCTACACTATACAACCCAATGCAAACTAGCAGAGATCTGCAGCATGTACTTGCAATGATAACACACAGGTGCCTGCCTTTCCTTCATATTAAATCTCTCCCGACGCTCTCTCCACCTAATAGTGAACTAATCTTCACTCTCAGTAGTTCTTAAAAGAGCTTTTTGTAATCCAAAACTCTCCATATATGCTGCATTCACTCTCCGTATGCTCACAATACGCTGTTTCTGGCTGTAATGTGTGCAAGATGGCGCCGGCAGGGATTAAATATCCCCTATAATGCTGTAAGTTCAGCAAATCAGTGTTATCACTCCAAAGATGGCGCCGGCATTACTGTGATTAGCAAGCAAGCCAAGCATATTCATTGGCTTGTTCAAAAAAAGCGCCAAACATGCTGGGTGGGTCGCTTGAATATACCGAGGCTAATAGCAAATTACTCGCCGAGTATCAAATAGCCCGAATAGCATACTATTCATGTGAGTAGCGAATAGTATTCGGTTATCACTATTTATCATCTGTATTAGTCAAGGGTTTTTTTTTATCCTTTGTTATTACATATTTAGATTAGGCCATTTGGGCTATATGCTTTTACTGCTGTAACATAATATATTACATTAATCCAATATTGTATTTTAAAATTATTTACCTAGAATGTGCTTTGTTTGTGGAACAACTCCTTTAAGGTTGTTTCCATTGTGAGACGGTCACTGGAAAAATATTTTAGGGGAGATATGTGTCACTCAGGATGTTAGCCTTTGTGATGTGAACCTGGAAAAATGGTCCAGCATACCAAGTCCTGAGAGGGGTTAATCGGACATGTTAAGGGCTGGGTTTAGTGAACAGCTGAAAAGTGGGTGGGAGGCTGTTTACCATATTTCCACCCAGGCTGTGGTTCAGAAGCAAAATGTGGTGCCTTTGGACTCATTTAGTGTTCGGTGTCTCAGGAGATAAGGTTTCGGAGCTGTGCTCATATTAAAGAGAGCTAATCCTTGTGTTTTTACTGAGCGGGCGGATCCCCACAGCCACACAGCCTGTATGCTATTTTGTTTTTCCTATTATGCCAGGAGAACCGTGTATTTAATTATAAACTGGTTTATGCAGCACGTTTTTTAATGAACCAGTGGAAGACTTAAATAAAGGGTTTCCTGTGTCTACCTCTGTGAGCAGCTGAGTGAGCCAATCTACCATAGGTGGTAGAGAATGTGAGCAAGATCCCCAGGAAGCAAGTGTGATGGCTGTGAACAAACCATATCTTGGGTAAAGGCAGCTATAATGATGGAACAGCAGTGAGACAAAATGGAGGAGCTGATCAAGCACCTGATCCAAAGTCAGCAGCAGCAGGTCAAGCAGCAGCACCAAGACACAAATACACTTCTGATGCAACAGATTCAATAGGCAGATGGAGCTCCTGGCACAGGAGGCCCACGGCAGAGAAATCGGCCCCATTCACAAGTTCAACTGATGACTCTCACGTCTGGAAGGCGGTAACACTTGCCATGCAAAAGATGAAACATTCTTCTATTTTCGCTATAGCCAGGACTCCTTGCTTTGCATGTGATTCAATTTCCCACTGTAGGGATTCGCTCTGGTAGGCAATGGCAGGGCGGCAGTAACGAGGCAACACACAAGCATAAAGTCCAGTTTCAGTGGTTTTAATGTCACTTAGTAACCAGCCGGTTAACAGAACATAAGGAAAAAACCATACACATACTCCAGCTTGGAGAACCATTGGTCCCAGACTCACCCCTTGCACAGGACGGGCTTAACTAAGCGGCTGCCAGACCCTGCGGCATCCACCAGGTGCCATTCCCGGGGTTCTTCCGAGTCTTGCTGCTATAGTCCTGCAGAATGGGGATCCTGTATACAAGTTTCAGGCTGAGACAGCCAAGTTCCTGTAGCTTCCAGAAACACACTCTCTATGTGGCAATTACCAACCTCCATTACATAGGGCCCAACCCCTCCCACCAGTGAGGTAGACATCACATGGGCTGATCACATGACCCTGACATCATCGCAGATCCTGTCAGTGGTCAAACCTCAGTGGTCAGTATGCTATCCATAAATTTCAATTGTGGCAATGCTCCTTTAACTTGTACATGTATAAGTTGTTGTGCGTGTACATAAAGAATAACAATTTATCTGACCATAACTTCAATTGTGCATTTTGATATCTTCAACATACAGTACATGGAGTTATGAGGGATTCCTGCTCTCCAGAATAATAAAACATAATTTTGAGACACCAAGAGCATAGAAGACATTCTAAATCAATACTGAGCAGTGTAACTGAGAATCCATCTCCTTGGTGTAATAAACACTAGAAAGCAACAGCAATACCTTTTGTGTGTCATTCTGTTTTTTATTCTACTCATCTTTTCTTCTTCTCCCTCCCAATCAACCTCAAGACCGAGCTGTAATTCCTCTTTAGAAACTCAATAGTAAGTATTGTACTTTTCATTGGAATAAAAGCTCATTTTACGCTCTTTCCTTTGATAAAATGACAAGAAATGTAAAAGGAACTTGTAGTGACCCAGTCAGAGTGTGTCTGTTCCTTTAAGTAATACTGAATTGTGAGTAGCTTCTGTACACTACTGCTCACTCTCTAACTGGCCCTCCACATTATTTGTGAGCTGTAATTCGCCATCTCTAGTCACCTCCATTTAGATGCAATACATTTCTCGTTTGCTGTGTTCTGTCGCTATCTAATGGTGAAAGTGTACAATGACTCAATTATTATTTTGTAAGGATCTGAGATGTGAATTTGGTCTCCTATTGGCCAGCTCCTAGTCACATGGTCAATAGGAGGAGCTGTTTTCCAGGCAAGTCTAGAATGTTCTTTAGTCTGAGGGATGCCTTTAGGGAGAGCAGAACACACGTGGAGGAGGTTTTTACCTCAAGATCTCCTGCAGGTCTAAAAGCCTGAGTTCTCTCTAACCTGTACAGACATCATTCTATAGCTGACAGGATTCACCACATGTAAAGTACTGGTGACAGGATTCACCACATTTAAAGTATTGCTGACAGGATTCACCACATCTAAAGTATTGCTGACAGGATTCACCACATCTAAAGTATTGCTGACAGGAATCACCACATCTAAAGTATTGCTGACAGGATTCACCACATCTAAAGTATTTCTGACTGGATTCACCACAGTTTCTGCATTCACGTATAAGTACTTGTGCACGTGCCGTGACACACTGTGCAGATAACCCCAAGTACAGGTCTGTAACCCCTAATTGCTGCATCTATCTCCCTCTGTAAAATACCAAAAGACATGGTCCAGTGCTCTTAAAGCTCCAGACCCCAATCACATCTTAGCATCTAAGTGTGAATTGTAATTTCAGTGGACTACCCATGAGACTGTTCCTTATTTGTTCCAAGTTATAATTCCCGTTCCTGCTGAAGTAAAAGCAACTGTTATCCCAAGACCAGTGTGTGTCATAATTCCTTCAGCTACGGACACCGTGTGGGGGTGAATAGCAGGGAACGTTCGGCCTGGTCAGTACAAACTCAATATTCATAAATATAGTCAATGTGGTCCATTGGGTGCTAGTTGTTTCCATTAAGCGACAGAATGTTATTTTGTTACATCAATAGGACAGAAAAACGGAAATTAAAACGTAGGTGTGAGCCTGGCCTTTGCTGCATTTCTGAGTGACCAATGAGTTCAGGAGGCAGGGGGAAAAAAAGAAATGGCTCATAAGCAGAGAAAGAAGCAGTTACTGTCATATGTTAAAGTTTGGGCACCCCTATTAACCCCTTCACGACCCATGACGCCTATGTAGGCGTCATGAAAAGTCATGCCCAAACGACCTATGACGCCTACGTAGGCATCATGCTATAAATAGCCCCCCTGCGGGTCGGGTGACAGGGGTCACTGAAAGGTCACCCAACCCGCACACAAAGGACCCTTCAGAGTTAACACCAGGGGGTGTGGCTTAGCCCCCACGTGCCTACGATCGGCGGGCGCATGCACAGTGCGCCGAATCGAATCTGCAACGCTGCAGATTCATTCATTTATTTTGATCACTATGATAAACTTTCATAGTGATCAAAATTAAAAAAAAGTAAATCACCCCTTATCACCCCCATAGGTAGGGACAAATAATAAAATAAAAATATTTTTTTTTTATTTTTCCATTAGGGTTAGGTCCAGGGCTAGGGTTAGGGCTAGGGTTAGGGCTAGGGCTAGGGTTAGGGTTAGGGCTAGGGTTAGGGTTAGGGCTAGGGTTAGGGCTAGGGTTAGGGTTAGAAATAGGGTTAGGGTTGGACTAAGGGTTAGGGTAGGACTTAGGGTTAGGGTTGGACTTAGGGATAGGGTTGGACTTAGGGTTAGGGTTGGAATTAGGGTTAGGGTTGGGTTGGGTTTGGGATTATGGTTGGGCTTGTGGTTAGGGTTAGAGTTGGGATTTCGTTAGGGGTGTGTTGGGATTAGGGTTGTGATTAGGGTTCTGATTAGGGTTGGGATTAGGGTTAGGGGTGTGTTGGGGTTAGGGTTGGAGATAGAATTGAGGGGTTTCCACTGTTTAGGCACATCACGGGGTCTCCAAACGCGACATGGAGCCACCATTTATTCCAGCCTATTTTGCGTTCAAAAAGTCAAACGGTGCTCCCTCCATTTCGAGCCCCGACGTGTGCCCAAACAGTGGTGTACCCCCACTTATGGGGTATCAGGGTACTCAGGAAAAATTGCACAACAACTTTGGGGGTCTAATTTCTCCTGTTACCCTTGGGAAAATAAAAAAATGGGGGCTAAATAATTATTTTTGAGGAAATTTTTTTTTTTTATTTTCACGGTTCTGCGTTATAAACTTCTGTGAAGCACTTGGGGGTTCAACGTGCTCACCACACATCTAGATAAGTTCCTTTGGGGGTCTAGTTTCCAAAATGGGGTCACTTGTGGGGGGTTTCCACTGTTTAGGTACATCAGGGGCTCTGCAAACGTAACATGACGCCCACAGACCATTCCATCAAGTCGGCATTTCAAAACGTCATTACTTCCCTTCTGAGCCCCAACGTGTGCCCAAACAGTGGTCCCCCCCACATATGGGGTACCAGCGTACTCAGGACAAGCTGGACAACAACTTTTGGGGTCCAATTTATCCTGTTACCTTTGTGAAAATAAAAAATAGCAGGCTAAAAATTTATTTTTTGAGGAAAAAAAAATATTTTTATTTTAACGGCTCTGCGTTATAAACTTCTGTGTAGCACCTGGGGGTTCAAAGTGCTCACTATGCATCTAGATAAGTTCCTTAGGGGGTCTAGTTTCCAAAATGGGGTCATTTGTGGGGGAGCTCCAAAGTTTACGCACACAGGGGCTTTGCAAACACGACATGGTGTCCGCTAACGATTGGATCTAATTTTCCATTCAAAAAGTCAAATGACGCTCCTTCCCTTCTGAGCCATGCCGTGCGCTCAAACAGTGGTTTCCCCCCACATATGGGGTACCAGAGTACTCAGGACAAACTGGACAACAACTTTTGGGGCCCAATTTATCCTGTTACCCTTGGGAAAATAAAAAATAGCGGGCTAAAAAATCATTTTTGAGGAAAAAAAAATATTTTTTTATTTTCATGACTCTGCATTTATAAACTTCTGTGAAGCACTTGGGGATTCAGAGTGCTCACTACACATCTAGATAACCTCGTTGGGGGTTCTAGTTTCCAAAATGGGGTCACTTGTGGGGGTTTCTACTGTTTAGACACAAAGGGGCTCTGCATACGCAACATGATGCCCGCAGAACATTTCATCAAAGCCTGCATTCCAAAATGGCGCTCCTTCCCTTCTGAGCTCTCCCGTGCTCCCAAACAGTGGTTCCCCTCCACATATGGGGTATCAGTGTACTCAGGACAAATTGCACAACAACTTTTGTGGTTCAATTTCTCCTGTTAGCCTTGTGAAAATAAAAAAATGTGGGCTAAAAAATCATTTTTGAGCAAAAAAATATTATTTTTTATTTTCACTGCTCTGCATTATAAACTTCTGTGAAGCGCTTGGGGGTTCAAAGTGCTCACCACACATCTTGATAAGTTCCTTCGGGGGTCTAGTTTCCAAAATGGGGTCACTTGTGGGGGAGCTCCAATGTTTAGGCACACAGGGGCTCTCCAAATGCGACATGGTGTCCGCTAATGATTGGAGCTAATTTTCCAATCAAAAAGTCACATGTCGCTCCTTCCCTTCCGGGCCCTGCGGTGCGCCCAAACAGTGGTTTATGACCACATATGAGATATTGATGTACTCAGGAGAAATTGCCCAACAAATTTTAGGATCCATTTTATCTGTTGCCCATGTGAAAATGAAAAAACTGAGGCTAAATAAAATTTTTGTGAAAAAAAAAGTACTTTTTTTTTTTTACAGATCAATTTGTGAAGCACCTGGGGGTTCAAAGTGCATACTATGCATCTAGATAAGTTCCTTGGAGGGTCTAGTTTCCAAAATGGGGTCACTTGTGGGGGAGCTCCAATGTTTAGGCACACAAGGGCTCTCCAAACACGACATGGCAACCGCTAAATATTCAAGCATATTTTACATTCAAAAAGTAAAATGGCGCTCCTTGCCTTCTGAGCCCTGCCGTGCGCCCAAACAGTGGTTTATGACCACATATGAGGTATGGGTGTACTCAGGAGAAATTGCCCAACAAATTTTAGGATACATGTTATCCTGTTACCCATGTGAAAATGAAAAAACTGATGCTAAAAGAAAATTTTGGTTGGAAAAATTAAAATGTCCATTTTTTCATTTCATGTTGCTTTAGTTCCTGTGAAGCACCTGAAGGGTTAATAATCTTCTTGAATGTAGTTTTGAGGAGCTTGAGGGGTTGAGTTTTTAGAATGGTGTCACTTTTGGGTATTTTCTGCCATATAGACCCCTCAAAGTGACTTCAAATGTGAGGTGGTCCCTAAAAAAAATGGTTTTGTAAATTTTGTTGTAAAAATGAGAAATTGCTGGTCAACTTTTAACCCTTATAACTTCCTAACAAAAAAAAATGTTGTTTCCAAAATTGTGCTGATGTAAATTTGACATGTGGGAAATGTTATTTATTAACTATTTTGTGTCACATAACTCTCTGGTTTAACAGAATAAAAATTCAAAATTTGAAAATTGCAAAATTTTCAAAATTTTTGCCAAATTTCCATTTTTTTCACAAATAAACGCAAAAATTATCGACCTAAATTTACCACTATCATGAAGCCCAATATGTCACGAAAAAACAATCTCGGAATCGCTAGGATGCGTCGAAGCGTTCCTGAGTTATTACCTCATAAAGGGACATTGGTCAGAATTGCAAAAAATGGCCAGGTCATTAAGGTCAAAATAGGCTGGGTCATGAAGGGGTTAATGTTAACCTTTTTTCTTTATAACAATTTTGTTTTTTGCAACAGCTATTTCAGTTTCATATATCTAATAACTGATGGACTCAGTTATATTTCTGGATTCAAATGAGGTTTATTGTACTAACAGAAAATGTGCAATCTGCATTTAAACAAAATTTGACCGGTGCAAAAGTATGGGCACCCTTATCATTTTCTTGATTTGAACACTCCTAACTACTTTTTACTGACTTCCTGAAGCACTAAATTGGTTTTGTAACTTCATTGAGCTTTGAACTTCATAGCCAGGTGTATCAAATCATGAGAAAAGGTATTTAAGGTGGCCACTTGCAAGTAGTTCTCCTATTTGATTCTCCTATGAAGAGTGGCATCATGGGCTCCTCAAAACAACTCTCAAATGATCTGAAAACAAAGATTATTCAACATAGCTTTTCAGGGGAAGGATACAAAAAGTTGTCTCAGAGATTTAACCTGTCAGTTTCCACTGTGAGGAACATAGTAAGGAAATGGAAGAACACAGGTACAGTTCTTGTTAAGCCCAGAAGTGGCAGGCCAAGAAAAATATCAGAAAGGCAGAGAAGAAGAATGGTGAGAACAGTCAAGGACAATCCACAGACCACCTCCAAAGACCGGCAGCATCATCTTGCTGCAGATGGTGTCACTGTGCATCGGTTAACAATACAGCGCACTTTGCACAAGGAGAAGCTGTATGGGAGAGTGATGCGAAAGAAGCCGTTTCTGCAAGCACGCCACAAACAGAGTTGCCTGAGGTATGTAAAAGCACATTTGGACAAGCCAGTTACATTTTGGAAGAAGGTCCTGTGGACTGATGAAACAAAGATTGAGTTGTTTGGTCATACAAAAAGGCGTTATGCATGGAGGCTAAAAAACACAGCATTCCAAGAAAAACACTTGCTACCCACAGTTAAATTTGGTGGAGGTTCCATTATGCTTTGGGGCTGTGTGGCCAATGCCGGCACCGGGAATCTTGTTAAAGTTGAGGGTCGCATGGATTCAACTCAGTATCAGCAGATTCTTCACAATAATGTGTAACAATCAGTGACAAAGTTGACGTTACGCAGGGGATGGATATTTCAGCAAGACAATGATCCAAAACACCGCTCCAAATCTACTCAGGCATTCATGCAGAGGAACAATTACAATGTTCTGGAATGGCCATCCCAGTCCCCAGACCTGAATATCATTGAACATCTGTGGGATGATTTGAAGCGGGCTGTCCATGCTCGGCGACCATCAAACTTAACTTAACTGGAATTTTGTAAACAGGAATGGTCACAAATACCTTCACCCAGGATCCAGGAACTCATTAATAGCTACAGGAAGTGACTAGAGGCTGTTATTTTTGCAAAAGGAGGATCTACGAAATATTAATGTCACTTTTATGTTGAGGTGCCCATACTTTTGCACCGGTCAAATTTTGTTTAAATGCAGATTGCACATTTTCTGTTAGTACAATAAACCTCATTTGAATCCAGAAATATAACTGAGTCCATCAGTTATTAGATATATGAAACTGAAATAGCTGTTGCAAAAACCAAAATTGTTATAAAGAAAAAAGGTTAACATTAATAGGGGTGCCCAAACTTTAACATATGACTGTATCTATAATAAGATATATGACAAAGATTGTTATATTTACTTATCGCATTGATTTATGCAGTTTACAGCAATGACAGTGACCATTTTAGGAAAAACTGGCAAATGAAAAAAGATATGAAAGAAAGACTTTAAATTCCTTCATGTTATGACTTTCTCACATGCACAATTATCTCTCTTTTATATTGATCACAAGTGTTTCTGACTAGCTATACCTTGTGTACAGAAACAGAAATGGAACAATTTTCTGAGAAACACTTTAAAATGATGTATGAATGTATTTCCCAGGGCTGAATCAGCAGAAAAAGCAGAAGTTATCAGCAGTTACTTTTAGCTAATATTGCTAGACACAATAAATTATACATTAATTTGTGGTCAAGAATGTTTAATACTTAATAGCATGTCATGTAAAGAATGAATATTTAAAGGAGGAGGAGAAGTACCGAGGATAGTTTACATCTAGACTGAATAGTGAATAGATCAACTCTGGTTCCAAAGACTGCCAATCTGACGTATAGTCATAATTAAAGAGCATCGTATTTATATATGGACACTATCAGCTTCCGAGAAGAAATACAGGATTGTAGATATAAACTTTAGATTGATAAATTGTTAGACACAAAGACAGACAGATAGATAATAGATAGATAATAGACAGTTAGATGATAGAAAGATAGATAACTAGATAGATAATAGATAAATAGATAGGTATAGATAGATATAAAATAGATAATTATATAGATAGATGATAGATAGATAATTAGATAGATAGATAGATAATAGATAGATAGATAGATAGATAGATAGATAGATATTTGGAATATTTGTGCTCCTGCTCTCGGTTGGATGGAGCTGAGGATGTTTGGCTCTATTAGCTATGAAATAGCTATTAGACTTATAATTACAGGATCTGTGCTCTGGTATAATGTCTTCCTCTCTGAAGAACACAGGGCATTTTCAAGGTCATTCGTGTTCCTTAGACATTTTCCATTAATAATAACTTTTTATAAGCCTCTATTTATCGCTCAGTACAAGCGAGGCATCTACAGCTGGCGAATGAGCTGCAGTAACTGTGCAGAAAGGAGAATACGATGTAAATGAAATAAAACTACTTAGACCTGTTTAATAATGTTATTAGAATCGGAGCTGTGGATTGGGGGCTGGCAGGGTGGGAAGCTCACAAGCTGGAATGCACAGTATCCTGGGGGAAAATTCTTGGGGTCCCGCTGTCTAGTGAATGAGGGTCAAACATACAGGCGCAGGCTTTTCCTGCCACTTGTAAACCAATGTACAGGCTGACATGTAGTATATTGTTATGTGTTATTTTATTCTACAGAATAAAGAAGATAGATGACCTGATTTCATTATACCTGTTTATTGAAGTCTATTGGGAAAGAAGGGGGGAGGGAGGTGCAGAGTAAGAGAAAAAGAGACATATACTACTGCTTGTACTATATGTTTTAATTCATCCAGTGCTGGATTCACAGCTATACTGCTCAGTACTGATATATAAAGCTCAAGATGCTGCTGCTTCTGACCATGTGTTACTTAAAGACTAATAGACCACATGGCTGTTATGGGGCCCGTGAGTCTGGGGGCCCAATGTATCGCCTGGTGTCTTAATTTCAGTGGTATTTGCATCTTCAGTATGTGAATACAGTTAGATTCACTGGTGGAACTGTTTAACTATTCAGCCTGCAAGTCTCACTGAGTTTCAGTGCAGCAGGCACGACGACATCACTAGATCACACCTGCAGCACAAAGCCTTAGTCCGCACACAGCGCAGATCAGAGAAGCACAATCCCTAATACTTGTGCGTGCAGTCTTTGAAAGACCTCATAGCAGTTCATCTACACCCACTCGTTTAGATACAACTGAAAATTAGAGATTAGGTGAAGGGGAATACTGGTGAAAAAATGCAGGGTACGAGCAGTGTAATAGTCTTATATTGTGTTATTGTGCTTTGCTCCTTGGAGGACTACAAGTTCCAGAAACGATGAGTGAAGCTGCTGAGCGGCACGAAGGCTACATTTTAAGTGAGGCGCTGCAGAGTTAAACACAATATCATAGTTTAACATGAGAGCATAGTTTGGTGTTTTCCCTACTCGTTTTGCATTGTTTTTCTGCTTTTATCTGTACGGTTATCCCCGGGAGCACTGCATACCTGGAGAGCAGTTTAGAGCTCACTGAGCAGCTATGGCTGGTGCCAGTGACTCTCTTGTAACAGGGGTGATGCCACAGGATTGGAGGATGGCTCATGTGTTACCGATATTTAAGAAAGGTAAGAAGGAGGATCCAGGCAACTACCGTCCGGTGAGCCTGACGTCAGTAGTGTGCAAAATTCATAAGAGATAACCTGCAGAAATATATTGTAGATTATAATATAATAACTGACAACCAGCATCGATTCATGAAAGATTGGTAATGTATAACTAACATGTTGGGTTTCTATGAGGAGAAAAGAGCAAGTCTGGATGTTGGTAATGCGGCTGATGTGATTTATCTGGACTTTGCAAAGGCATTTGATCAGGCTCTGTCTGACCTGGTGGGGTACCGGAGAATCCCCCGGTGGGCCCTCCCCTTGGCTGTGGGGACGAGCCAGCCAGAGGACGAGAAGGGGGGGGGAAATGGGTGCGGGCCCTTTAAAAGTGCAGGGGCACGCGCACACAGTGTTCATTACCTGAACCGCTGCAGCGTGCATCCCCATTAACACTGGCATGTGTGCGTCCGACGCATGACGTCAATGTCATGCGACGGGCGCACACATCCACCACTTGCCTCTGCTATGTCGATAGGCCATTTTGCAATGAGCGCGCCGGCCGCTGACCTGCAGAGAAGGAGGAGGACGCCGCCGGGATCGCAGGCAGGTAAAAGATTTTTTTTTCTTCCCTATCTCTCTCTTTCTCTCTCTCTGATAGGGGGGGCCTGGAACAATGCAAATACAGGGGATGGGGGGCCCTGGAACGATGCAAATAGAGGGGATGGGGGTCCCTGGAAGGATGCAAATACAGGAGATGGGGGACCTGAATGGATGCACATACAGGGGAGGGGGGCCCTGAAAGGATGCAAATACAGGGGATGGGGGGCCTGGAAGGATGCAAATACAGGGGATGGGGGGCCTGGAAATATGCAAATACAGGGGACGGGGGGCCTGGAAGGATGTGGGTCACCCTCCCAGGGCCGTGGGGTACTCAGTACCGGGCCAGTGTCAGCGGGATGTGTCACAGCGGCGGTGACCCGGGCCGTGGCGCTGGGCGCCCAAGTAATGGGGGGATCTTTGTATTGTAGTTAGTTTGAATGAATAGTTTGTGACGCCACCTGTGGTGTTCGGCAAGTGAGGTGTTAAGCCGACGCTGCTTGCAGATCCTCTGGGGCTGGTGGTGTGTGGCAGCCAAGATGGTGAAGCTCCCCAAAGGTGGAACTGTAGCCCCAGGGCAGTGTAGGTGTAATGGATGATGAGAAACGCAGGCAGTGTAGGAGCTGGTACCCAGATGTAGTGGTGCTGAGGATGTAGGCGCGATAATGAATGGAGCACACAGAGGCTTGTAGTTCCAAAGCTTTACTCACAGACTGTAGTGCACACAGGTGCCTGCCTCCGGGCCGTGTCCTCCGGGTCAGAGACTCAGTCAACCTCCAGGCAAGAAGGTAGGCACCCCTCCAACACTCCGCCAACATGTACCTTTCTGAACGTCTCCTCTATAGCACCTTAAAGTATGAAGATCTCCTAGTACTGAATTACACTGGAGTTCCTCTCATCAGATGTTCCCAAGAACTCTCCTTGTACGGCAGACAGCTGTAGCCTGCTTCGGGACTCCCTTCTCCTGAGTCCCGGCTCTCTATCCAAATGCTGTTGTGCCCCAAGTCTTAGATGGGAGTAGTGCATTTACAGCCAACTACTCCACCGGTGTCTGCTGCAGAACCATTAGTGTCCATACAAACTCAGGGACCGGGCCCCGGCCTTGTGCTTAGAACCTATAGGCAGGGTGCTTCCTTCCAACCCACGTCCTCTCTGTTCTATTCTCCTTCGTTCCATACTATTCTCTCTTTCTTATGGATGCTTAGGTTACAGATCAGTGTCCTTCTTCCTTCCTTCCTTTCCCATGCCAGCTGGCTCAGGTCACTGAGGCAGCTGCAGCACTCCTTTCACCATCCCTTCTTCCAGGGATCCCCACTCCTCTTCGAGTGGCTTCCTTCTCCTACTTTCCTAGGGGACTGCTCTCGCAGACTGCCCCCCGCAGACTGACCTCTAATTCTAAACCTTCCCAGTCTTTTATATATTCTAACTCTACCCACCTCCCAGCACGTCCAGTGTTCCAAGCAGGGAACTACCAAAGGTGCTCTGCTACTCTCTAAGCACTGAGCCGCAATGTGGTTGTGCAGAACTACCCTGGTATGTGGGGTGCGAGTGTTGGAGCGTGGAAAGGAGTTCCCCCCTTACCTGGATGGTGGGGCACTACACCATAGGAGAAGGTGCAGTACCTCTGTGCCAACTGAGCCTCAGGGGCGCCACATACCCCCCCGATAAGCACAGCACGTCCGCAGGCTGCAAGGTAAAGAAAGAGCACAACACAGGAACATACAAAATTTTTGTAATGCTGAATAACCATTTTTTATACTAAACTTCCCAATATGAGAGGCACTGTTTCTTAAACGTTGCAAACAATTCTTAATTATCTATCTAACATTCTAAGTTCAAAAAGTGCAAAATTTCTTTTTCTCTATCATCTGTTGCTCACTATCACTTCAGTATTCTCTATCAACACATTTTCTTCATTATCTTTCCTTTTTCACATTGTCTACTTTTCTGTCATCAGCTCAAAGTGACGTTCATCACCTACATTTTCAATTCTCTTTTCTTTATTCCAATTTCCTATTTCTCTATCAAAACATTTCTTAATTCTGTATAAAAGCTATTTACCCTCATAAAACACATCATTAAATACTTTACATCATAACATCAATAATTCTTGTAAACGCTGGACACCGCTCCCAGCCGGGATCTCTTGCAGTGTCCTTTGCGGTAGACTTCTAGTCTTTGAAAAGTGTCTTTATGTAAAACACCTTATCTTCACAAAGTGTCTTTATGTAAAACCAAGAGAGGGCACCTAAAGAGGTGCAACTATTTACAATTGCAGTTCTGGATCATACAGCGTCCATGATCTCCTCAGTTCAAATGTAGAAACGCTGCCAATTAAACTGGGCAACACTGGAAAAATAAACAACTAAACCATGATGCAAAAAAACAAAACAAAAAGGCACAACGGTGCAAAATACCATCCTGGGTAACGAGAGTTATTAATTGTTGTTCCCTCCTGGGGTTCTGGAAGCTGGTGAACCGCTACCAGGTGAAATACTCTGGGTGTCTTCATCTTGTTGCTGGTTGCTCGCTAAACGCATGTATTCTGCTTCCCAAAAGGAGACATGAGGGCTGGTCGGGGTAATGGAAAGGGCCATGGAAATGTCTACTGCCTCTGGGGACGGCATATCTGCTACCACCGATGGTACCGCTACTGCTGTCGGTGATTCAGTCTGCGCTCCCACTATTTCCTCGGGATCTGATTCTTCAGTGTCCATCGGGACCTCAGCTAGCAGCACCGCAGTTAAGGGTCGTCGGCGGAGGTCAATTGGGCCATTCCTATCCGTGGGTTCCGCTCCCAAAGCTAGGGTCAGACCTGGAGCGGCAATCATACCTGGCGCTCTCAGCCGCGGTTCCGGCTCCGGTACCTGGTGATGGACGGCGGCTGCCGCAACTCCCGGAGTTGTCGATGGGATGGACTGCAGTTGAATTCGGGCAGAGATAATGTCACGCCGTGCTCACCTGGGGGCGGGACCTCGGTCCCGACGTCATCTCTTCCGGAGCTGCGGTCACTCCGGGGGTCCCGTAGGGTGCGCACGCGCAGCTCTCGTCCCCGGGCCTCCTCCTACATGTCACGTTTGCGCTTGCGCGCTCCTGTCAGTGCTGTATTGGGCTCGGTCCTCTATATGGTAATGGAGGACCTGACCCGGAACCTGTAGTGGTCATGTGCTTTCTGGCTAGGTCCTGACCCGGAACCAGTAGTAGTCATGTGCTATATCTGACGACCTCCCCCTAGGGGAGGTGCCTGATTATTGTTGTGCTTCCTGGCTTGGTCTGCCGTGTCCCTGCCTGGCTGTGCGCTGTACTCAGGTCCTCTGCCTTGCACTCTGTTGTGCCTCTTGGCACACGCTCTGAATCTGCACTCTGCTTTGTACTTGGTTGTGCCTCCTGGCACACGCTCTGACCCGGTGTTCTGTCTCGTACTCGGTTGTGCCTCCTGGCACATGCTCTGACTCTGTACTCTGTCTCATACTCGGTTGTGCCTCCTGGCACACGCTCTTACCCTGTACTCCGTCTTATACTTAGTCGTGCCTCCTGGCACACACTCTGATTCCGTGCTCTGTCTTATACTCAGTTGTGCCTCCGGGCACACACTCTGATCCTGTACTCAGTCTCTTACTCTGTTACACCTCCTGGCACACCTGCTGCCTGACTCAGTGCTCTGACGTGCTCCTTGCACGCTTCCTGCTTCACTCACACCCGGACGAACGAAGTCTCTGTATACCACGTGTTCCCGTGTCCACACTTTGCACGTTCCTGCAGACACTCTCACCCACTCGTGTCTCCTGTGAGCCGGCAGCCTGGTGCCAGCAGTCGTGGTGCCTCACCCCCTGGGGCTTGCCCCTGACACTCCCTGTATAGGGGGTGGTCTTCACTAGGTCAGCTCGCCCTGGGAGGGTTGGTGTCACGACCCAGAGGGTCCACTCCAGGAGTCGTCACAGTATAATCAGGCCATGGACCCCGCTGGTGCCACCACCTCCATCCAAAAGGAACTGGTGTTCCTACGGGAGAGTCAGACCAGGATTATGGTCTTTTTGAAATCCATGGAGTCTCGTTTGTCGGCCATACAATCCGTTTCTGCCCAGTCCTCGGCCCCGCACCCGATGCCGCGCCTCGGCAAGCCACCCCGATATAGCGGGGACCCTAAGTTTTGTCGAGGATTTCTGAACCAATGCCGGTTACATTTTGAGCTTTTGCCGCAGCACTATCCCACTGAGCGCGCCCAAATTGCCTTTATTGTTTCACACTTAGAGGGGGAGGCATTAGCATGGGTGAACCCCCTCTGGGAGCGCAATGACCCACTCGTCTCTCGGCTTTCCACCTTTTTGGACACCTTCCGCAAGGTGTTCGACGAGCCGGGTCGGCTGGCCTCTATCACTGAGTCCCTCTTTAACCTCCGTCAGGGTACGCTACCGGTAGGACAGTATGCCATCCGTTTTCGCACCTTGGCCTCCGAACTCGGTTGGAACAACGAGGCTCTCGTAGGGATCTTTTGGCGTGGCCTGTCCAGTCGGATCAAAGACGTACTGGCAGGTCGGGATACTCCCACCTCTTTAGAGGATTTGATCTCACTGGCGACACGCATCGACCTGCGGTTTCAGGAATGTGCCCGTGAATTAGCCAGAGAGAGGAGCTCCTCTCACCTCCTCCGTTCCTGCTCCAAGAAGCTGGGAAACTTCTCCGCCTAGGGTTGATAGGAGAGGCCTCCCTAGGTGTACGTGATTCCTCTCCTCCCCTGCTCGTGTCCGTATTATTGAATCTCGGTGCCAAGCGTTATTCTGAGGAGGCTTTCCTGGATTCTGGCGCGGAGGGGAATTTTATCACACTCGAGGCGGTTAAAAAATACCGGATTCCTGTCAGATCCCTGGAGACTCCTCGGTCGATTGTTTCGGTCAATGGTACGTCCGTGCTGGAGTCCATTACCCAGGCCACCGAAGAGATTGAGCTGCAGATCGGAGCCCTGCACCTGGAGAAGATCTCCTTCCTCGTCTTGTCCACCATGTCTCACGCACTTCTTCTAGGCCTCCCTTGGCTACGGACTCATGAGCCAACCCTGGACTGGCGGTCGGGTGAGATACTCCGGTGGGGACCGTTCTGTCAGGAGAAGTGCCTGTTGCCCGTCCGTCTGATGAACTCTGCCGGTCCATCCCCGGCACCTACAGGTCTGCCGTCAGCTTACTGGTCCTTTGCAGATGTCTTCGACAAGAAGGAGGCCGAGACTCTGCCCCCCCATCGGCCATATGACTGTCCGATTGACCTCATTCCTGGTTCTACGCCACCCAGGGGTAGGATATACCCGCTATCCCCTGCTGAGACCCAAGCTATGTCTGACTATATCCAGGAGAACCTTGCTAGAGGTTTCATCCGTAAGTCCTCCTCGCCCGCGGGAGCGGGATTTTTCTTTGTAAAAAAGAAGGACGGCTCCCTCCGTCCTTGCATAGACTACCGAGGCCTGAACAATATCACGGTCAAGAACAAGTACCCATTGCCATTGATCCCGGAGCTCTTTGACCGACTTAGAGGAGCTCGAATTTTCACCAAACTGGATCTTCGTGGGGCCTACAACTTGATCCGCATTCGTTCCGGGGATGAGTGGAAGACCGCCTTTAACACCAGAGACGGTCACTACGAGTACTTGGTCATGCCCTTCGGCCTCTGCAATGCCCCAGCGGTTTTCCAGGAGTTCGTGAATGACGTCTTCCGGGATATGCTGTACTCCTGCGTGGTAGTCTATCTGGATGACATCCTCATTTTTTCTCCAGACCTCTCCGCCCACAGAAAGAACGTGCGTCAAGTCCTCCAGCGCCTGAGGGAGAACCGCCTTTATGCCAAGCTCGAGAAATGTGCCTTCGAGCAAACGTCCCTGCCATTCTTGGGGTACATTATCTCAGAATCAGGTCTATGCATGGATCCGGCAAAAGTGTCCGCCGTCCTCGATTGGCCACAGCCCCATGGGGTGAAGGCAATCCAACGCTTCCTTGGTTTTGCGAACTACTACCGACAGTTCGTTCCTCATTTTTCCTCGTTGGTTCGCCCCATCTCGTCCCTTATCTGCAAGGGAGCTAACCCAAAGGCTTGGCCCTCTGAGGCTGAAGAGGCCTTCCAGTCGTTGAAACAAGCCTTCGCCGCTGCTCCGGCGCTTCACCGACCTGAGGTTAGTAGACCTTTCACTCTCGAGGTAGACGCATCCTCTACTGGGGCTGGCGCAGTCCTTCTGCAGAAATCCTCTTCTGGACGTTTTGTCACCTGTGGCTTCTTTTCTAAAGTATTTTCCTCCACTGAGCAGAACTACTCCATCGGCGACAAAGAGCTATTGGCCATTAAGTTGGCCTTGGAGGAGTGGAGGTCCTTACTGGAGGGTGCCATACATCCATTCAAGATCTTCACAGACCATAAGAACCTGGCGTACATCCAGTCCGCACAGAGGCTCAATCCTCGGCAAGCCAGGTGGTCCCTATTCTTCGCCCGCTTTGACTTTGAGCTACATTTTCGGCCCGGCGATAAGAACGTTAGAGCGGATGCGTTGTCAAGATCATTCCTGTCGTCTGATGCAGAGGAAGAACCCTCTCATATCATTGATTTATCCAAAGTAATTACTGTGGCTCCTGTCAAGTTAACCACGTTACCTCCGGGAAGAACCTTTGTGGCTGAGAATAACCGAAAACGAGTGCTAAATTGGGGACATTCGTCCAAGATTGCCGGCCACGTTGGTGTCAAAAAGACTTTGGACTTAATCTCTCGCCATTATTGGAGGCCTTCACTCTCCCAGGATGTTAAAGACTTTGTAGCATCTTGCCCGTCCTGTGCCCAGAACAAGATACCCAGACAACCACCCTCCGGTCTTCTGTTCCCGCTTCCCATTCCGTCGGCTCCATGGCAGCACATAGCCATGGATTTCATTACTGATCTGCCTTGTTCTTCCGGTTGTACTGTGGTCTTGGTGGTTGTAGACCAATTTTCAAAGATGGCTCACTTCATTCCTCTTCCCGGACTACCCTCTGCTCCTGACTTGGCGAAGATCTTCATTTCCCATATCTTCAGGATTCACGGCTTCCCCCAGCACATCGTGTCAGATAGAGGGGTCCATTCACCTCCCGGTTCTGGAGAGCTCTATGCGGACTCATGAAAGTGTCATTGGATTTCTCTTCCGCCTATCACCCCCAAACCAATGGGCAGGTGGAACGTACCAACCAGATCCTTACATCCTATCTCCGGCATTTTTCTAATGCTCATCAGAATGACTGGGTCGGTCTACTTCCTTGGGCTGAGTTCGCCTACAATAATCACTCCAGTGAATCGTCTACCAAGTCTCCTTTCTTCATCGTCTTTGGACAGCATCTCAATGTGCCTCTACCGGTACTTCCTGTCTCGGGGGTACCTGCTGCCGATTCTCAGTCTGTGGAGTTCTCCAGGGTATGGCAGGAGACCAAAACCGCTCTCGAAAAAGCACGGGACAGAATGAAATTACACGCTGACAAGAGGCGCCTGGACGTTCCTCCATTTCTCCCTGGTGACAAGGTGTGGCTCTCCACCAAATACGTCCGCCTTAAGGTACCATCTTACAAACTGGGTCCCCGTTACATTGGTCCTTTTGAGGTCCTCAGGCGGATTAATGATGTTGCTTACAAATTGAAGCTGCCTCCTTCACTCCGTATTCCCAATTCCTTCCATGTGTCTCTCCTAAAACCTGTGGTTCTTAGCCGATTTCATCCTTCTCCAGGCCACACACCCCAGCCTGTTGGCTTGGGGGATGAGTTTGAGGTGAATGACATTTTGGCCATGAAGAAGGTAAGAGGGAGAACCATGTTCCTGGTCGATTGGAAGGGTTTTGGCCCCGAGGAGAGGTCATGGGAACCCAGGGAGAATATCCACGCACCCCAGATTTTGTCTAAGTTCCTCTCCAGTTTTAGAAAGAGGGGGCGTAAAGGGGGGAGTACTGTCACGCCGTGCTCACCTGGGGGCGGGACCTCGGTCCCGACGTCATCTCTTCCGGAGCTGCGGTCACTCCGGGGGTCCCGTAGGGTGCGCACGCGCAGCTCTCGTCCCCGGGCCTCCTCCTACATGTCCCGTTTGCGCTTGCGTGCTCCTGTCAGTGCTGTATAGGGCTCGGTCCTCTATATGGTAATGGAGGACCTGACCCGGAACCTGTAGTGGTCATGTGCTTTCTGGCTAGGTCCTGACCCGGAACCAGTAGTAGTCATGTGCTATATCTGACGACCTCCCCCTAGGGGAGGTGCCTGATTATTGTTGTGCTTCCTGGCTTGGTCTGCCGTGTCCCTGCCTGGCTGTGCGCTGTACTCAGGTCCTCTGCCTTGCACTCTGTTGTGCCTCTTGGCACACGCTCTGAATCTGCACTCTGCTTTGTACTTGGTTGTGCCTCCTGGCACACGCTCTGACCCAGTGTTCTGTCTCGTACTCGGTTGTGCCTCCTGGCACATGCTCTGACTCTGTACTCTGTCTCATACTCGGTTGTGCCTCCTGGCACACGCTCTTACCTTGTACTCCGTCTTATACTCAGTCGTGCCTCCTGGCACACACGCTGATTCCGTGCTCTGTCTTATACTCAGTTGTGCCTCCGGGCACACACTCTGATCCTGTACTCAGTCTCTTACTCTGTTACACCTCCTGGCACACCTGCTGCCTGACTCAGTGCTCTGACGTGCTCCTTGCACGCTTCCTGCTTCACTCACACCCGGACGAACGAAGTCTCTGTATACCACGTGTTCCCGTGTCCACACTTTGCACGTTCCTGCAGACACTCTCACCCACTCGTGTCTCCTGTGAGCCGGCCGCCTGGTGCCAGCAGTCATGGTGCCTCACCCCCTGGGGCTTGCCCCTGACACTCCCTGTATAGGGGGTGGTCTTCACTAGGTCAGCTCGCCCTGGGAGGGTTGGTGTCACGACCCAGAGGGTCCACTCCAGGAGTCGTCACAGATAAGACCGGTCTCGGCCGGGATCGCCAGTGGAGGTCGGTGCAACCGTGCTCGGTCCAAAAGGGGACGCGGTCCCGGCCCTCCGTTCTGCTCCAGAGCCCTCATATACCTCCTCCGAACTGGACTCATCCAATGACAATATCGATTATGAGGTGGTGGCGGCCGCTGCTGAGGGTTTATCAGCGGTCGCAGCCTCCGCAAGGGCGGTCTGGGAGCGAGTGGCTTCTCCTCCCCCCGTTCTTCTGTCTTCTCTTCTCTTTCCATCATGGCGTTCTGGCGTTCTTCCTGCCTCGTCCCCTTTCCCACCACTGGCTTCTTCTGCCCCTCCTTCCGGGGGCGGTGTCTTCTTCCAGCGCCTCCATATCAAGCCAGTATACGAACCCCTCGGGGGGTGAGCCATGTTGCTGTCACATAGTAATTCAAGCAGGGGAGGCCCAAGACTCTTCGCGGTCTTTTCCTAGGACCTCCCATCTCTTCACGCCCTTCTTCTCCACACCAGCAGTCATTTTCAATGTTCATGTCACAGTTTATTAAATTGGGTCTTCTGCACATTTTCAAAAGTTCTAAGTCCAACAAATCTCAGGCACACATAACCCGATGGCATCAGGTCTCATCATCCTGTTCATGATGCCAAGTTGGGTCGCCCTCCCAGGGCCGTGGGGTACTCGGTACCGGGCCAGTGTTAGCGGGATGTGTCACAGCGGTGGTGACCCGGTCCGTGGCCCTGGGCACCCAAGTAATGGGGGGATCTTTGTATTGTAGTTAGTTTGAATGAATAGTTCATGACGCCAACTGTGGTGTTCGGCTAGTGAGGTGTTAAGCCGACACTGCTTGCAGATCCTCTGGGGCTGGTGGTGTGTGGCAGCCAAGATGGTGAAGCTCCCCAAAGGTGGAACTGTAGCCCCAGGGCAGTGTAGGTGTAATGGATGATGAGAAACGCAGGCAGTGTAGGAGCTGGTACCCAGATGTAGTGGTGCTGAGGTTGTAGGCACGATAATGAATGGAGGACACTGGGGCTTGTAGTTCCAAAGCTTTACTCACAGTCTGTAGTGCACACAGGTGCCTGCCTCTGGGCCATGTCCTCCGGGTCAGAGACTCGGTCAACCTCCAGGCAAGATGGTAGGCACCCCTCCAACACTCCGCCAACATGTACCTTTCTAAACGTCTCCTCTATAGCGCCTTAAAGTATGAAGATCTCCTAGTACTGAGTTACACTGGAGTTCCTCTCATCAGATGTTCCCAAGAACTCTCCTTGTACGGCAGACAGCTGTAGCCTGCTTCGGGGACTCCCTCCTCCTGAGTCCCGGCTCTCTATCCAAATGCTGTTGTGCCCCAAGTCTTAGATGGGAGTAGTGCATTTACAGCCAACTACTCCACCGGTGTCTGCTGCAGAACCATTAGTGTCCATACAACCACAGGGACCGGGCCCCGGCCTTGCTCTTAGATCCTATAGGCAGGGTGCTTCCTTCCAACCCACGTCCACTCTGTTCTATTCTCCTTCGTTCTGTACTATTCTCTCTTTCTTATGGATGCTTAGGTTACAGATCAGTGTCCTTCTTCCTTCCTTCCTTTCCCGTGCCAGCTGGCTCAGGTCACTGAGGCAGCTGCAGCACTCCTTTCTCCATCCCTTCTTCCAGGGATCCCCACTCCTCTCCGAGTGGCTTCCTTTTCCTACTTTCCTAGGGGACTGCTCTCGCAGACTGCCCCCACAGACTGACCTCTAATTCTAAACCTTCCCAGTCTTTTATGTATTCTAACTCCACCCACCTCACAGCACGTCCAGTGTTCCAAGCAGGGAACCACCTAAGGTGCTCTGCTACTCTCTAAGCACTGAGCCGCAATGTGGTTGTGCAGAACTACCCTGGTATGTGGGGTGCGAGTGTTGGAGCATGGAAAGGAGTTCTCACCTTACCTGGATGGTGGGGCACTACAACTTAGGAGAGGGTGCAGTACCTCTGTGGCGACTGAGCCTCAGGGGCGCCACAGATGCAAATACAGGGGATGGGAGGCCTGGAAGGATGCAAATACAGGCGATCGGGGGCATGGAAGGATGCAAATACAGGGGATGGGGGCCCTGGAAGGATGCAAATACAGGGGATGGGGGGCCTGGAAGGATGCAAATACAGGGGATGGGGGGCCTGGATGGATGCAAACACATGGGATAGGGGACCAGGAAGGATGCAAATACAGGGGATGGGGGGCCTGGAAGGATGCAAATACAGGGGATGTGGCGCCTGGATGGATGCAAATACAGGGGATAGGGGACCAGGAAGGATGCAAATGCAGGAGATGGGGGGCCTGGAAGGATGCAAATGCAGGGGATGTGGGGCCTGGATGGATGCAAATACAGGGGATGGGGGGCCTGGATGGATGCAAATACAGGGGATGGGGGGCCTGGAAGGATGCAAATACAGGGGATGGGGGGCCCTGGATGGATGCAAATACAGGTGATGGGGGGCCTGAATGGATGCACATACAGGGGATGGGGGCCCTGGAAGGATGCAAATACAGGGGATGGGGGGCCTGGAAGGATGTAAATACAGGGGATGAGGGGCCTGGAAGTATGCAAATACAGGGGATGGGGGGGCTGGAAGGATGCACATACAGGGGAGGGGGGCCCTGGAAGGATGCAAATACGGGGGATGGGGGGGCTGGAAGGGTGCAAATACAGGAGAGGGAGGGGCTGGATGGATGCACATACAGGGGATGGGGGCCCTGGAAGGATGCAAATACAAGGGATGGGGGGCCTGGAAGGATGCAAATACAGGGGATGGGGATCCTGGATGGATGCAAATACAGGGGATGGAGGGCCTGAAAGGATGCACATACAGGGGATGGGGGTCCTGGAAGGGTGCAAATACAGGGGATGGGGGCCTGGAAGTGTGCAAATACAGGGGATGAGGGGCCTGGATGGATGCAAATACAGGGGATGGGGGGCCTGGAAGGATGCAAATTCAGGGGATGGGGGGCCTGGAAGGATGCAAATACAGGGGATGGAGAGCCTGGATGGATGCAAATACAGGTGATGGGGGCCTGGAAGGATGCAAATACAAGGGATGGGCGGCCTGGATTGATGCAAACACAGGGGAAGGGGAGCTTGGATGGATGCAAATGCAGGGGATGGAGGGCCTGAAAAGATGCACATGTGGTGCCCCTGAAGCTTCAGTCGCCACAGAGGTACTGCACCTTCTCCTAAGGTGTAGTGCCCCACCATCCAGGTAGGCTGGGAACTCCTTTCCGCATTCCAACACCTGCACCCCACACACAGGATAGTTCAGCAGGGACCCATCCATGCTTTATGCTGGAAAGGTCTTAGGGTGCCTTTTGTGGTCCCTGGCTTCGTAACACGAGAGGTGCTGGGGAGGCGGGTGGAGTTAGATATAAAAGAGAGGGAAGGTGTAGGATTTGAGGTCAGTCTGGGGTGAGTCCCAGAGAAGGAGGTCAGTCAGACGAGGGTCTGAGAGAGAGAGAGAGAGCAGGCTGACAGCAGGTCAGCCTGAGAGGAGCTCAAGGCGGACGAAGGCAGTCAGTCAGGAGAGGCTGAGGACTGGTCTTAGTGGAACGAGCTCCCTAGGGAAGGAAGAGAAGGAGAAAGAGACGTAGACTGGAGACTACAGACTCCATAAGAGAGATAGAACAGATCGAAACGAAGGAGAATAGAAGGACGGTGGGAAGCTGGTTGAAGAAAGATAGAGAACCCCTCCAGTCCAGAGAGCGCAAAGGCCGGGGCCCGGTCCCCGAGTTTGATTGGATCTTTACGTCCGGCAGCAGACACCGGAGGAATAGTGAGCCGCTAACGCCTTGCTCCCATCATAGACTTGGGACACAACAGCAACTGAATAGAGAGCCGGGACGCAGTGAGGAGTCCCCGAAGCAGGCTACAGCTGTCTGTCATACAAGTAGAGACTAGGAACACCTAGAGAGAGGCATTCCAGGTTAACTAAGTACTGGAGTGCTTCACAGCTAAAGGCGCATTGGAGGAGTCGTTCAGTAAGGTACATGTTGGCGGAGTGTGGAAGGGAGAATCCTATCCTGCCTGGAGGTTGGCTGGAGCCCTGACCTGGAGAACACGGTACGGAGGCAGACAGATGAGTGAACTGCAAACAGTGAGTAAAGCTTTGGAACAGTATACTCGGGTGTCCTCCAGTTATTCCCTCACCACTACACCTGGGTACCAGCATCTATACCATTCTGCTCCTCTCCTCATCCATTGCACCTACACTGCCCTGGAACTACAGCTGCACCTGTGGGGAGCTACACCATCTTTGCTGCACCACACCATCAGTCCCAGTGGATCTGCATGCAGCGTTGGCTCAACATCTTACTTGCCAAACACCACAGGTGGTGTCACAAACTATTCTAGTAGTTCTAATTCTTTAACACCATTAACATCACCGCCATTGATATTGGGCGCCCAGGGCCACAGACCGGGTCACCGCTGCTGTGACACATTCCCACCTTGACACCGGCCTGATACCGAGTACCCCGCTGCCCTGGGTTTGCGAGGGCGACCCACACATACAGGGGATGGGGGCCCTGGAAGGATGCAAATACAGGGGATGCGGGCCTGGAAGCGTGCAAATACAGGGGATGGGGGACCTGGATGGATGCAAATACAGGGGATGGGGGGCCTGGAAAGATGCAAATACAGGAGATGGGGAGCCTGAATGGATGCAAATACAGGAGATGGGGGGCCTGGAAGTATGCAAATACAGGGGATGGGGGAGCTGGAAGGATGCACATACAGGGGAAGGGGGGTCTGGTTGGATGCACATACAGGGGAGGGGGGTCTAGATGGATGCACATACAGGGGATGGGGGGCTTGGAAGGATGCAAATACAGGGGAAGGGGGGCCTGGAAGCATGCAAATACAGGGGATTGGGGGCCTGGATAGATGCAAATACAGGGGATGGGGGGCCTGAATGGATGCACATACAGGGGAAGGGGGCCCTGGAATGATGCAAATACAGGGGATGGGGGCCTGGAAGGATGCAAATACAGGGGATGGGGGGCCTGGGAGGATGCAAATACAGGGGATGGGGGGCCTGGAAGGATGCAAATACAGGGGATGGGGGGCCTGGAAGGATGCAAATACAGGGGATAGGGGGCCAGAAAGAAAGCAAACACAGGGGATGGGGGGCTGGAAGGATGCAAATACAGGGGATGGAGTGGCTGAAAGGATGCACATACAGGGGACAGGGGATGGGGGGCCTGGAAGTATGCAAATACAGGGGATGGGGGGCCTGGATGGATGCAAATACAGGGGATGGGGGGCCTGGAAGGATACAAATACAGGGGATGGGGGGCCTGGAAGGAAGCAAATACAGGGGATGGGGAGCCTGGATGGATGCAAATACAGGAGATGGGGGCCTAGAAGGATGCAAATATAAGGGATGGGGGTCTGGATCGATGCAAATACAGGGGATGGGGGGCCTGGAAGCATGCAAATGCAAGGGATGAGGGGGCCTGAATGGATGCACATACAGGGGAGGGGGGCCCTGGAAGGATGCAAATACAGGGGATGGGGGGCCTGGAAGGATGCAAACACAGGGGATGGGGGGCCAGGAAGAATGCAAATACAAGGGATTGGGGGGCTGGAAGGATGCAAATACAGGGGAATGGGAGCCTGGATGGATGCAAATACAGGGGATGAGGGGCCTGGAAGGATGCAAATGCAGGGGATGGAGGGCCTGGATGGATGCAAATACAGGGGATGAGGGGCCCTGGTAGGATGCACATACAGGGGATGGGGGGCCCTGGAAGGATGCACATACAGGGGATGGGGGCCTGGAAGGATGCACATACAGGGGAGGGGGGCCCTGGAAGGATGCAAATACAGGGGATGGGGGGCCTGGAGGGATGCACATACAGGGGAGGGGGAGCCCTGGAAGGATGCACATACAGGGGATGGGGGCCTGGAAGTATGCAAATACAGGGGATGGGGGGGCTGGAAGGATGCACATACAGAGGAAGGGGGCCCTGGAAGGATGCAAATACAGGGGCTGGGGGCTGGAAGGATGCAAATACAGGGGAGGGGGGGGGGCTGGATGGATGCACATTCAGGGGATCGGGGCCCTGGAAGGATGCAAATACAGGGGATTGGGGGCTGGAAGGATGCACATACAGGGGATGGGGTGGCCTGGATGGATGCACATGTAGGTAAACAGCAGGTACGCAGGATGCAGTGATGAGACGTGAGATTGAATTGCACTTTGGCTATAGAACTTTTATGGTTCCGGCTCGGACACTCTGCAACACATACAGGAGAGGGGGGGTCTGGATGGATGCACATACAGGTGAAGGGGGGTCTGGATGGATGCACATACAGGGGAGGGGGAGTCTGGATGGATACACATACAGGGGAGGGGGGTCTGGATGGATGCACATACAGGGGAGGGGGGCCTGGATGAATGCACATACAGGGGAGGGGGGCCTGGATGCATGCACATACAGGTGAGGGGGGAGCCCTGGATGGATGTACATACAGGGGGGCCCAGGATGGATGATTGTACAGGGGGGCCAGGATGGGTACACGTACGGAAGGGGGCCAGGATGGATACACATGGGGGCCAGGATGGATACACACACGGGGGGCAGGGGCAGGGGCAGGACAAGAGACCTGGATGGATACCCATTCGGGGGGCAAGATGGATACATGTGGGGGGCAGGATAAGAGACAAGGATGGATATATAAGGGAGCCTGGATGCATATATGTGGGGGGCCAGGATGGATTTATGCTGGAGAGGACAAGGGACCAGGATGCATATATATGGTGGGTCAAGATGCATATATGGAGCAGCTAGGATGGATATATGGGGGAGGAGGCCCAGGATGGATATATGGGGGAGAGGCAGGACAAGGGACCAGTATGCATATATATAGGGGGGCCTGGATGCATATAAATGGCAGGCCAGGATGCATTTATGGGGTGGCCAGGATGGATATATGGGGGGGAGGTGGTGGCCAGGATGAATATATGGAGGGGGGCAGGATGGGTATATATGAGTGGGCAAGAATGCATATATGGGGGGCCAGGATGGATATATGGGGGGGAAGGGCAGGACCAGGGACCAGGATGCAGATATATGGGGAGGGTCCAGGGTGGATACGTATGGGGGGGCTGGTTGCATATTTGTGGGGCCAGGATGGCTATATTGGGGGGGCAGGACAAGGGACCAGGAAGGATATTTGCGGGTCCAGGAGAGATATATGGTGAGACAGGACAAGGCACACATGAGGGCCAGTATGCATACCTGGGGAAGCGAGATGGCTATCTGTGGGCCAGTCTGGACAAGGGACGTAGGGGGCCAGGCTGGGGCATATTATACTGTAAAATATAGAGGGTCAGGCTGGGCGAGATTATTAAATAAACGGGGCCAGGATGAGGGACTTTATTACTGTTTGGGGGCCAGAATGAGGAACATGCTATATTAGTTTACGGTGACAATTGGGGAACATAATTTCTTTAGGGTCCATTTAGGGACATTATTACTACTGTAATATAATTTACTTTTTAGGACACGGTTTTCCATGGAGGGAACAAAAGGGGATCCTGTTACTGTGCAGAGCGGTACTACGTTGCTTTTCTTCTTCATCTAACATAGTGTAGAAGTCAGGGAAAAAGTAAGGAAATGCTCTAGAATCGATCAGCTATTGATGACTGTGTTATTTTTTGCAGACACGAGTCCTGGTTGGAAGAAGGGATGGCGGTCTGTGCTGGTTGAAGAAAAGCAAAGATGAAGGACTTCAGCTACAGACGTCACTGGTGAGTCAGTCTATTACATGCACACACACACACTATACACTATATACTGTGTACAGAGCTCTTGTGTATAATGTTAGTGGTGATTACTGTATTACCTGCATACTATATGCTATATACAGAGGTCCTGTGTATAATGTCACTGGTGATCACTGTATTACCTGTATACTGTCACTATATACAGATCTCCTGTGTATAACGTCAGTGGTGATCCCTGTATTACTTGTTATGAATGGGTCACCGAGGAGGAGAGCAAGCCCAAGCTAAGCCACAGAAAACCAGAGCGGTTGATAACTAAGCAGATTGCAGACCCCTGATCCTATCCACACAACTAGCAGTAGCCGTGGAGCGTACCTACGATGATCCTAGACGCCTCGGCACAGTCGGAGAGTTAACTAAGCCTAAAGCATGAAAGGGGAAATCTAAACAGCCCTAGAGCAGACCCCAAAGGAATAGATAGCCCCCAAACATATATTATCGGTGAGACAAGGTGAAAACACAAACACAGGCAGGAAAATAGACTGAGCAAATGATGGGGCCCACACTGACTAAACAGGACAGGAAAGGAAAGACGCTGTCTGCAATCATGCAAAAAACCCTGCAAAAAGTCCAACACGTCTGATGCAAAAAACACTGGAGTCACACGACTTCGCTCACTATATCAGCACTATATAGTCTGAAAGCAGAGCAAAAAGAGGCCAATCTAATAAGGGACAAAAACAAACTGGCACAAGCAGTAACATATGGACGGTGATTCAGCACAGCCCCAGCCGGAGCTGGCTGACTCACACAAAACTGAGATAGACAAAACCAGATCAAATGCAAACAGAATAGCAATTGAATACTTAGCTGAACATGCAGGGACTGAGCTGGAAACATCAGACCTCAGGAGGCAGAAGAAAATCACCAGCAGGGATAGAGGGAGTCGGCTGTCTTAAATCCCAATCTGAAACCCCAGATTTCCAATCGTCCTCATTATCAGGTGGCAAGCCTCTGTTAATCAGACAGCTCCATTACCTCCAGTAACCACCAGAGAGCCCTGAAAGAGAACTCGCAACCCCTCTGTCAATCTGACCAGCTCCACTACCTTCAGTAATAACCATAGGGAGGCCAGAAAGCGAATTCACAACAAATACCTGTACACTGACACCATATACAGAGTTCCTGTGTATAATGTAACTGGTGATCCCTGTATTATCTGTACACTGACACTATATACAGAGCTCCTGTGCATAATGTCACTGGTATTACCTGTACACTGACACCATATACAGAGTTCCTGTGTATAATGTCACTGGTGATCCCTGTATTACCTGTACACTGACACAATATATAGAGTTCCTGTGTTTAATGTCAGCAGTGATTACTGCATTACCTGTACACTGACACTATATGCAGCGTTCCTGTGTATAATGTCACTGGTGATCCCTGTATTACCTGTACACTGACAGTATAGATGGAGCTCCTGTGTATAATGTCACCAGTGATTACTACATTACCTGTACACTGACACTATATACAGAGTTCCTGTGTATGTCACTGGTGATCATTGTATTACCTGTATGTTGACACTTTATACAGAGGTACTGTGTATAATGTCACTGGTGGTAATAACAGTGTTGTTAGTATTGTGGTTTGTATTCATAATCAGTATTGTAGTATTCGGTAACTATGTGGTGGTTATATGTGGTCTGGTCACGGTGTGGCAGTATTTCTCCTTGTATGTGGTATTATTTGGTCCCTATATGCTGGTAATATGTCATATTATTCGGCCACTATGTGGTGGTAATATGTGGTCTGGTCATGGTGTGGCACTATTTGTCCCTTGTATGTAATATTAGTCGCTCTCCATGTGGTCTGATCATGGTGTTTTGGTATTTCTTCCTGTATGTGGTGGTATTGGTCTTGGTATAGTGGATTGTGATGTGTATGGCAGTCATTTGTTCTCTCTGATATTATTTAGGAGAAGATTCTTTATTTCAACTAGAGATTAAATACATTGTACACAATGGCAGAAATGCACTTACAAGGGGTTTCCTGTGGTAAAAAATAATCATCTCTCCACAGGATAAGTGATAACGTATTGATTGGTGGGGCTCTGACTAGAGATGAGCAACTTTGCCTTTTTTTAGGGTCGAGTCGGGTTTCATGAAACCCGACTTTCGCAAAAGTCGGGTCGAATGAAATCGGTCGACTATAGCGAAAAGTCGGAGGCCGACTGAAACATGAAACCCAATGCAAGTCAATGGGGAAGCAAAGTCGTCAGGGAATGGACAGTAAACACACCTACAGTGCCCATTTCAATGCCAAAAACATCAATTCGTATTACTGAAGCTTGTCAACCTTAATTTACTTCATAATAATAGTTATGCATTGAAAACTGGGGGTTATTTGGCTAAAGTTGTGGGGGGGTAGGGCTGGCTCCAGGTTTTCGTGTGCCCTGGGCCAAAGAGTGTCAGTGCGCCCCTTTAACACATACCACAACTCATGATGCTCCAATACGGCACAGAAATATAGGTATAGTACAATGACGAATACTTCAATGCTTATATGACATAACTGATCTATTTTAAATTGTACAATAGCTCAAAAAAGGACAGTATATTACTCCATACAGTATTATGGCCTCTACATTGTGCGCCATACAGAATAATGAGCCCCATATATTTCTCCATACAGACTAATTGGTCACATATAATGTTCCATACAGTATATGATGAGCTCCACATAATGCTACAATTTATGATGGTCCCCATGGACGATGCTCCAGTGTGTTATGGGTCCAAATAATGCTCCATATATAATGGGCCCCATTTGTAATGCTCCAGTGTATAATGTGCCCCATAGATGCTGCTCCAGTGTCTGATCTGCCAGATTTAGAATGCTCCAGTATATGATGGGCCTCATGGATGATGGTCCAGTGTATGATGGGCCCTAATAATGCTCAATATATAATGGGCTCCATTTCTAATGCTCCAGTGTATAATGGGCCCCGTAAATGCCGCTCCAGTGTCTGATGTCCCCCATTTGAAATGCTCCAGTATATGATGGGCCCCATTTTTAATTAACCCAGGCATGGTATGTGAAAAAAGCTCCATGGAGTAATCTGAAGTGTGTGCTGCCGCATCCTTCACTTTTGGTGTGGGTGAAGGACACAAGGAAAGGGGTTGCTCCTGACCAGAAGCCTGCACTGGCGACTCAGTGCTTGCATTTTTTCAAACTTCAGAAGAGGAGGCAATAGAGCTGGAGGCTGTTTCAGCAATGTAAGCCATAAACAGTTCCTGATGCTCCGGCATTAAAAGCAGTCTACCTACTCCCAGAAAAGGAAGCCTTCCAGGCCTTCCAGAGCTACACCATGATACAGGCTCAACACCTCCTGCCTTAGCTGCTATTGCGTTTTTGGCACTACCAGCAGATGCACCAACACCACCATCAGTACCAGGTGGCCCCCCACACCCGCACCCTCTTCCACCATACTTCCTCATGTTTTGGAAAATGGACCCAAAATGCCAGCAGATCTATGGTACTCCATGCAAAGAGAAAAGGTCGCACTCATCGAGATTGAAGTTTCACTGATTTATTGACATATCATGAACATGTCAAGTCGGGGGAGTGACATAAGGAGTGCAAGGAAGGCTGACAGCGGCCGAGCTCGAGGAGCGATCTTGAGTTTTGAGATCTATGGTACTGTATCAGAAGCGTACAGCTCTATACCGTCTAGGGATAACAGTAAATCTCCGTATATATTTCATGAGTCATACACAGACGCTCACAGGCTCAGTATGGAGTACACAATAAAATAAAAAGTTGAAAAAGGGTACAGTATCACCAGATACAAGGTATATATAGTATAACGTAAACATTAGGAATCTCCGTATATATTTCAGGAGTCAGACACAAACGCTCTCAGGCCCAGTATGGATTACACAAGAATATGAAAACTTGTAAATGGGTAATGTAACATAAGCATACAGCTGTATACAGTGTTGGGGTAATCTTAAATCTCCAAATATATTTCCGGAGTAACAGACAGATGTTCACAGGCTCATTATGGATTACACCAGAATCTAAATAGCAAAAAAAAAGGTTACTGTATCAGAAGTGTACAGCTGTATACAGTGTTGGCCAAATCTGAAATATAGGTATATATTTCCGGAGTCACCCTCAGACGCTCACTCATTCTGGGTTTGACCATAATAAAAAATATTATATATATAAGTATATATATTATAGGATACAATTGAAATCTTCGTATACATAGTCCCATAGTCACTCTAAGACACTTACTCAGTATGGATTTGACCATAATACTAAATGTCGAACAAAGGTACTGTATAACAAGATACAAGCTGTATCGAGTAGAGGGTAAAAATTGGTATCTCCGATTCACCATATATATATAGAAGGCATAAACCACACATGCTCACTCCCAATGGATGATATCGTAATAACAAATTTTTAACAAAGGTACTGTATCAGCACATACCAGGTGTATCCAGTCTAGGGGTTATTGTAAATTTCCGTCTATACTTCCGGAGTCAGAAACAGACACTCACAGGCTCACTATGTACACCAGGATTTAAAAAGTAGAAAAAGGAAAGGTATTCGAAGCGTACAACAGTATACAGTGTTGTGGTACTTTTAAATCTTCGTTTATATTTCAATCTCAGTAAGCCAGTCCAGACTCTCCGCTACTGGAAACTACATGGATACAAGTACAGACAGAAAGTTGAGTGTTAGCAGAAATTTGGGAATTACTCATCGTGGGAAAACCTCCCGGTAGATGTTGCAGAGGTGATGCAGACCCTCAATTACTGTGTCTGTGGAGACAGTGAAAACGGTTCTTTGTGAAGAAAGGATTGCTTTATCGCAGTAGCGTGGATCACATCACCGTTACTCGTCTGCATCAAATTGTGATCACAGGGAGAGATGTAGACATGGTCCTCACTGCCTATCATGATGTGTCTGGTCATTTTGGAGTGAAAAAGACAGAAGCCACAGGCCGTAGACGATTCTATTGGATTGGCATGAGAGGAGACATTGAAAAATGCTGGCAGGAATGTCACACGTCTGTGACTGTCACAACTGTGAAAGGTGATCATAAAGCACCACTGCATCCGCTTGTAAGTTGACGTCCATTACAAATGGTAGCCATTGATCATCTGAAGGTAGATGCCAGCAGGACAGGCCATAGCTACATCTTAACCATCATCGATCAATACACCAAATTTCTAGTGGCCATCCCTGTGAAGGATTTAACTGCCCAGACTATACAACGGTGGAGTAGGGAGAGGTAAGTATTGCAATTTGCAAGTGCTGTGGCCATGACCAAGCAGGGGGGGCACACTCGTGGTCGACGGTACTGGCACAGGGCCCCTCATAGTATGCTGGTGTGTCTGACGGCGAGTGGGCCCCCCCACCATTAGAGACACTGTATTGTACTATGAGGGGCCCTGTGCCAGTGCCGTCGGCCATCAATGGGCCAATCCACCTGTTCAGAGCAACGGCACTTGCCCGGGTGTGCCAGGTGTTGACCCCAGCCCTTGGGGGAGGGTGGGCAGCCCAGTTAGGGAGGTTTAAAAAATGGCATATGTTGATGTGTAGGCTGGACATTCAGCTGCTGCAAATGGCGGAATTGGGCAAGTCCGAGGAAGAGGAGGACAAAAGCGAGGCAGTTTTCTGGCAAAATATGTGTCATCAGGGGAAGGTGGGACAAAATCCTTTGAAACCCATGCATGGTTCATTTTAATGAAGGTTAGATCATCAACATTTTGGGTCCACAGACGGGTCCTTTTTTCTGTCAGGATTGATCCAGCAGCACTGAAGACTCTTTCAGATAACACACTAGCAGCAGGGCAAGCGAGCTCCTGTAAGGCATATTGTGCCAATTCAGGCCAGGTGTCCAGTTTAGAGGCCCAATAGTCAAAGGGGAATGACCTGTGAGGGAGAACATCGATATGGGAGGAGAAGTAGTTTGTAACCATAGTTGATAACTGCTGTCTCCTGTCACTTTTAATCGATGCAGTATTAGCAGTCGTGTGAGCGGTACTTGAGAAATCATTCCACAACATGGTCATTAAACCCCTGTCTCCAACAACACTTCGGCTGTGTGCACAAAGAACACCTCTTCCATTGTGCCCACTACGGCTCGTGGGAGAACCAGCACCGCTGCTGTGTGCTGTGAAAGCCTCAAACAAACAGTTTAGCAGAGTTGCTTGTTTGTTAGCCAATATTATCTATAGGTTCTCCTGTGGCATGATGTTGTGTAATTTGCCTTTGTAGCGTGGATCGAGGATGCTGGCCAGCCAGTAGTCGCAGTGGCGTAGCAACTGTTTGTGGCGCCCGGGGCGGTCGAAAAATTTGCCGCCCCTTTGGTCGATGATAATCCGGAAGCATCAGGAGAGCCCACACTACACTCAAAGATCTAATTTTTAGTCTGCTACTAACTCTGCTGTTATTATTTCTACATTTCTAGACTTTCATCTTCTTGCAGTTCTCTCTCTATATATATATGTATGTATTAGCTTGATGATGCTGGATGAAGACCTAATGGCTTTTTTTAATAATAATTTTTAATAATGTGACAGAAAAAAACAGAAAATATATGGGGAGGAGATGTACGAGGACACGTATATGGGGGGATGTACGAGGACACGTATAGGGGGAGATGTACGAGGACACGTATATATGGATATGGGGGATGTACGAGGACACGTATATATGGGGGGGATGTACGAGGACACGTATAGGGGGATGTACGAGGACACGTATATATGGGGGGATGTACGAGAACACTTATATGGGGGATGATTATTGTATTAGGACACCTGTGGTGTGATGTCTATGTGGCATGTGACAGCTGTCTGTGGCTTCTCCCATACAGATGTTGGTGGTGCATTCTCCGGTAATGGCCGCGGTGCACCCAGCAGCCTCTCCCACAAATCGCCCCCATACCATGCTCCCCAGTATCCCACCTCACCCCGTGCAGTACTGTCCTACCCTTTTCCTCTCGCTCCCAGCCGGGGCAGCAGCACCGCCATATTCTTTCCTCCTCCCGGGAGCATCAATAGGGCGGAGCCTCTGCAGCTGCTACGGTGCCAGGACGGGACAGAAAACCTAGGAAAGCAGAGCTGCTGCTGTGCTGACACATGCGCAGAGTGTACACACACAGGTGTATACACACACACAGACACACACACACACAGGCATACACACACACATAGGTGTATATACACACACACACACACAGGTGTATACACACACACACGTGTATACACACACACACAGACACACACACAGGCATACACAAACACAGGCATACACACACTCATAGGTGTATATACACACACAGGTGTATACACACACACAGGCATACACAAACACAGGCATACACACACACATATGTGTATATACACAGACACACACACACAGGCGTACACACACACAGGTGTATACATACACACACACATAGGTGTATATACACAGACACACACACACAGGCGTACACACACACAGGTGTATACACACACACACACACAGACACACACACAGGCGTACACACACACACATAGGTGTATATACACACACACAGACACACACACACACAGGTGTATACACACACACAGACACACACACACAGGCATACACAAACACAGGCATACACACACTCATAGGTGTATATACACACACAGGTGTATACACACACACAGGCATACACAAACACAGGCATACACACACACATATGTGTATATACACAGACACACACACACAGGCGTACACACACAGGTGTATACATACACACACACATAGGTGTATATACACAGACACACACACACAGGCATACACACACACAGGTGTATACACACACACACACAGACACAGACACACACACAGGCGTACACACACACACATAGGTGTATATACACACACACAGACACACACACAAACAGGTGTATACACACACACAGACACACACACACACAGGCATACACAAACACAGGTGTACACACACATAGGTGGATACACACACAGGCGTACACACACACAGGTGTATACACACACACACATAGGTGGATACACACACACAGGTGTACACACACACACATAGGTGTACATACACACACATAGGTGGATACACACAAACAGGTGTACACACACACACATAGGTGTACATACACACACATAGGTGGATACACACAAACAGGTGTACACACACACACATAGGTGTACATACACACACATAGGTGGATACACACACACGGGCGTACACACACACACACAGGTGTATACACACACACACACACAGGCATACACAAACACAGGCATACACACACACATAGGTGTATATACACAGACACACACACAGGCGTACACACACACAGACACACACACACACAGGCATACACAAATACAGGTGTACACACACATAGGTGGATACACACACACAGGTGTACACACACACACACACACAGGTGTACACACACATAGGTGGATACACACACAGGTGTACACACACACAGGTGTACACACACACACACAGGTGTATACATACACACACAGACATACACACACACAGGTGTACATACACACACACACAGGTGTACATACACACACACACACAGGTGTACATACACACACACACACAGGTGTACATACACACACACACACATAAGTGTACATACACACACACACAGTGTGGCTGCATGCACAGATCCTTTCGCTGCTGCACATGGTGAGACACAGGCAGCGGTGTTGGTGGCACATAACTGCACACAATGGAGGCAGACACACACCCAGCGCAGCCTGTGATGAGGATGACAGCTGCCTGCACACAGGGCCGCCGGGGGCAGCCGCAGACCACCTTACCCCAGCCCCGCACTCACCAGCTCACTGCTTGGCTCTTCCTAACATGGCTCCTTGTGTGCATCACATTCCTGGCAGTCGCGACCATCCCACCATGACAGTCCTCCAGTGCAGCGGGGCTGACGTCAGCACTGCCTCTGCCCAGCGCAGCGCTGCTCACTGAGGGTCCAGGTGGAGAGGAGGGAGAAGCTGCTAGGTAGCAGGGGTACAGAGACTCCCGATAGGCGGAGGAGAAGGATGGAGGAAGGGTGGGAAGAGGCTGCATTACATTACCCCCTCACTGCACAGCCCCGCAGGCCGAAATGTACAGTCAGTGAGTCCAGGCTCCGCGCTTCTCCCACAGAGGAGAGGAATTGCTTCTGCTGCCGCGCCGCCCCCACACACGTGCCGCCTGGGGCGGACCGCCCCCCCCGCCCCCCCCACGCTACGCCACTGAGTAGTCGTCATCCTTCATCATTTTGGCAATGTGGGGGTCCCTTTTTAGGATCCACAAGGCATAATCGCACATGTTGGCCCATGTTCCAGGTGTCAATAATGCACTGCCACTGCTGGGTGGAGGAGCAATTCTGGCAAATTCACATCCCCACAGTCACGCACAAACACTGTACCTGACCTTGGAACCCCAACATTTTCTCTTGCCCCCTGAGAAGCATCCTCCTGCCCAAAATAATCATCCCCCTCATCCTCCTCCTCCTCTTCCTCTTCTCCCTCCACCTCGTCCAGGACAGTTCCCTGACCAGACAATGGCTGACTGTCAGCAAGGCTTCCCTCCTGTTCCTCCTCTCCTGCATTTGCCAAATCCTTAATGTGCGTCAAACTTTGCATGAGCAGATGCATAAGTGAGATGCTCATGCTTATGATGGCATCGTCTGAGCTTACCAGCCGTGTGCATTCCTCAAAACACTAAAGGACTTTACAGAGGTCTTTCAGCTTTGACCACTGCACACCCGACAATTCCATGTCTTCCCTCAAACTGCCTGCCCATGTATCCTCCCACAAATGCATTACAGCCTGCCTCTGTTCGCACAGCCTCTCAACCATGTGCAGGGTGGAGTTCCACCTTGTTGCAACGTCTATGATTAGGCGGTGCTTGGAGAGGTGGAGCAATCGCTGCAGCTTCTGCTTACGACTGGAGTGTACGGCCAAGCGACGGATGTGCGAGCACAGTCTTCGCACCTTATGGAGCAGTGATGTTAACTCCGGATAATTATTAAGGAAGCACTGCACCACCAGGTTCAAAGAGTGAGACAGGCATGTGTGTGAGTTTTGCATGGGCTATGGCTGCCACAAAATTACAGCCATTATCACTGACTACCTTGCCTGCCTCAAGATGTAGACTGCCCAGCCATGACTCAGTTTGTTGCTGCAAGTAGTCGGCCAGTACCTCCGCGGTGTGTCTGTTGTCGCCCAAAGACATTATCTTTAACACAGCCTGCTGACGCTTACCACTAGCTGTTCGATAGTGGGACACCTCGTGTGCAACACTGCCGGCTGCAGATGGAGTGCTCGTGCGACTGCGCTCTGTGGACAAGCTTTTGCTTATGGAGGAAGAGGAGGAGGAGGGTCGAAGCCTACAGTCAACTGTTTCCTATACCGTAGGCTAGGCAGCACTGTTCCACCGCCGCTGTCCCCTGTGGAGCCTGCATCCACCACATTAACCCAGTGCGCAGTGATGGATACGTAACGGCCTTGGCCATGCCTACTGGTTCATGCATCTGTTGTGAGGTGCACCTTTCCACTCACTGACTGTTTGAGTGCATGGACAATGCAGCCTTTCACATGCCGGTGGAGGGCAGGGATGGCTTTTCGAGAAAAGAAGTGCCGACTGGGTAGGTCATAGCGTGGGACAGCGTAGGCCATGAGCTCGCGGAAAGCTTCGTTTTCAACCAAACGGTAGGTCATCATCTCTAATGAGATTAGTTTGGCAATGTAGGCGTTCAAACACAGTGTACGCAGATGAGAGGATGAGTACTTTCTTGTCCTACTCAGAGTGTCTGGTAGGGTGAGCTGGACTGGAGAGCTGCATATGGGGGAAGTAGCGATGGACCAGACAGAGTGAGAGGGGGTTGGTGATGGTATTGGTGGTGATGGCCTAGATTCAGTGTTGTGTTGCAAAACCATTGTGATTCCCTGAGTGCTTTGGCCTTGCGACGACACCTCAACATTTAGTGCTGGTGGTGTGCTTAACGGTGGCGGTGGTCTTACAGCGGGGGAAGCGATGGAGCGTTGCTGGCTACCTTCAGTCGCAGCAGGTGCACATGTGGTACCTGAGGTTTTGTAGTCCGTCCACGCTTGCAAGTGCATGTTGATTAAATGTCTAAGCATGCAACTGGTATTCAAATTTCTGAGTTGTTTACCTCGGCTAAAGGTCCTTCCGCACTTCTTACAGGTAACCTTTGCCTTATCAGTAGGATTTTGGACAAAGAAGTGCCACACTGCACTCTTCCTACTATGGTATACATTTTCTGGCCTTGCACGCTGTGCTAAGTTGACCTTCTGGCCAAGCTGTCCTGCAACTCTTTTAGTTTTTGGTCCACGTTTTTGGACAGCTACGGGCCTGCCAGATAACCGCTGCTGCGATGTCAATGCCTGCTGCGGATCCTTCTCCTTATCTTAACTATTGCCATCGCCTCCCTCCTCCCCCAATGGATGCCAATCCAGGTCAAGAACTGGGTCATCCATCACCTCCTCTTCAAAGTCATCTGCACCTTCCTCTTTACCTTCCTCTATGTCACCGTGTAAGGTGGTATAGTATGCGGGAAGGGGCACCTGAGTTTCATCAGGGTCAGATTCTGGCTCAGTAGACTGTGAGGGCAATGTAGTGCTCTGTGTCAATGTACCAGCAGAATCATCTAGCAGTGGCTGTGCATCAGTGCACTCCATGTCAGATTCATCTTGGACTGGGGAATTCAGGATTTGACTGGATGACCCAGGCATGGTATGTGAAAAGAGCTCCATAGAGTAATCTGAAGTGTGGGCTGCCGCATCCTTAACTTTTGGTGGGAATGAAGGACACAAGGAAAGGTGTTTTTCCTGACCAGACCCCTGCACTGACGACTCCGTGCTTACAGGTTTCGAACGTTCAGAAGAGGAGGCAATGGAGCTGGTGGCTGTTTCGGCAATGTACACCAAAACCTGTTGCTGATGCTCCGGCTTTAAAAGCGGTTTTCCTACTCCAAGAAAAGGGAACCTTATAGGCCTTCTTGGGCCAGATGATGACGCAGGCTCAACACCTCTTGCCCTAGCTGCTATTGTGCTTTTGCCAGAACCAGCCAATGCACCACCACCATCAGTACCAGCTGCGCCCCCCTGCCCACGTCCGCGGACTCTTCCACCATACTTCAAATACCAGCAGAGAGATGGTACTGTATGAGGAGCATCCAGCTGTGTAAGGTGTATTAAAAAAATTAAATCTACCTATATATTTTGTTAGTCACAGACGCTCACACAGTATGTATTTGACTGTAATCCAAGAAGCAGATATACGGAACTGTATCAGAAGTGTACAGCTGTATGCGTTTTTTGTGTAACTAACAATCTCCGTATATGTATTTACGGAGTGTCACACACACACGCTGACTCTGTATAGATGTGACTGTAATGCGAATGGCAGATATACCATACTGTTTGAGAATCGGACAGCTCTATACGGTGTCTGTATGGAGAATTGTCAATCTCCGTCTATTTGTAAATGCAGTGACACACGCTGTCTCTGTCTAGTTTTGACCGTATCAAACAGCAGATATACGAAATGGTTTGAAAAGCGGACAGCTCTCTAAGGTGTAGGTCTGAAAAAATGGAAAATCTCCTCGGCTTGTTTTTCCAGAGTCACACCCAGATAGCTTCTATTTGTCCGTGATACCACACGGTAGTGTGTGAGGAGTGTACACCGCTATACGGTGTCTGTATGGAAATTTGTCAATCTCCGTCTATTTGTATACGGACTGACACATGCTGTCTCTGTCTAGTTTTGACCGTAATCAAATAGCAGATATACAAAACTGTTTGAAAGGCGGACAGCTCTATAAGGTAACAAAATCCCGTCCGTCCCATAGGTAGTATGAATTACCCCGAGACAGAAACAGCACTATGCACAAACATAATAAAAACATTTATTTATTGAAACATATTAAAAAAACAAACAAACATGGAAAACCTCTATTATAAGACACGTGAATTGCTATATGAATCCAAAAGATCGATAATGTTGGACAATGGAGAGATCATTAAATGCTAAACAATAGATGAATATAATATGGAAGAAATAATACCAAGAGGTAAGCCAAATAAATAATTGTAAACATTCAGCTCAATTCGCAATCATAGTTATTAATGAATTAGGAAAGGCACCTATTATTTGCATCATATTCATATGAATTATTTGTGAAGTAAATTATATATTTGCACAATGTTTGTAATTTAATTGGTTTAGCATTATTGAATTTTTAATAATGTAATATTAATTGTGTTTATCACATTTGTTAGTTATTTGTATGACTTTTTTGCACATGATTGAGCACAGTTCACTTTATATAGTTTTTTGCACGGGAACGTCTTTTGTCAGCATTGATTGATTTTCCAAGGAGCGCGCCCGTCCTTTTGTCTGCTGCACGACTCTGAATTCTCCGGCAAGATTGTGAGTGCTGGCATGCACGTGTCCATTACTATGGCCACCTGTATGCTTGCGTTTCACAGACCGGGGTTGAAGAGTATTTTGTATAGGCAGCAGCTTTATGACGTTGTGCGCCACAATATGGAGAATCACTCTTGATTGACTTGGGCTGTGTAGCTTAACACTGTCAGAGACACCGCACTGCACTTGCTCATAGAGCCAGTGCTCGTGTCCTGAGTAAAGAAGCAGTGCTAAAAGATACCTGTGGAGCGGGCAGCAGAGGTGACCATGCGTGCTTCAGGCTAATAGTGTCAGGGTCCAGTCAGCGCTGGAAAGTAAAGAGGCATAGGACCTGCGGACACTGAAACTGAATAGTCTGCACGGGACCTATGGTCATGTGACAGCAAGGGGGCGGGGCTTAGCGTCCTGTATTCAGATAGGACAGGACACCACACAACAACTCAGAGTCAGGCAAAACAGAGGTCACAACAGTACGGGCAAACGAGGTACAGAGGGACAAACAGACGGGTAGTCAGACAGAGCCAAAGGTCATACACAAGAGGGAGGTGCGGTACCAAGGGGATGAGCAGAGAGGAGTCGGGTCACAAGCAGAGAGTCATACACGAGAGGTAGTGCAGTACAAGAGGGACAGGCAGAACTCGTAACAGGGACAGAACCAGATCACAACCGAATAAGCAAGCAAGTTATCAGGCACAAGGCACACGTATACAAGAGGTCACTTAACTCAGCCGAGGGCAGGAGTATAACTGACACCGGACCCAGGTCCAGTGAGCACTAAATAGCCTCCTGCTGCCAGAGAGAGGCAGCACAATTAACCCATAGTCTAACCAGGACGGGTCAAAGCGAAATCCCGTCCTGGATCATGACAGTACCCTCCTCTCAATGGGGGGCCACCGGACCCCCAGGTCTCTCAGGGTACTTGGCGTGAAAGGCTCGGATCAACCGATCCGCATGAACTGATCGAGCAGGAACCCACGAGCGTTCCTCAGGACCGTAGCCCTTCCAATGTATCTGATACTGAAGGGCGCGACGGACCAACCTGGAGTCGACAATTCGTTCCACCTCGTACTCAGCCTGCCCATCTACCAGAACCGGTGTCGGGGAAGATGATGATCCCTCCCCACTGGACCTCACACGTTTCAAAAGGGCCTTATGGAAAACATTAGGGATCCTTAGAGATGGCGGAAGACTCAACCGAAAAGCCACCGGGTTAACTGCTTCGGTAATTACATAGGGACCTATAAACTTGGGTCCAAGCTTCGCAGAAGGGATCTTGAGCCTTATATTTTTGGTGGATAACCATACCTTATCTCCGACCTGAAACACTGGACCCACGGATCGTTTTTTGTCCGCAAAAAATTTAAATTTGTCCTGGGCCTTCGTAATGTTATTCTGGACCTCCCGCCATACCTCCCCCAACCGCTGGATCGTCCCAGAATTCAAGCGGGAAAATTCTCCAAAATGAGGATGAAACCCATAATTGCAAAAAAAAGGAGATGTACCCGTAGACTGGTTAGTGCGGTTGTTAAATGCAAACTCAGCCAATGGTAACACAGAACACCAATCATCTTGTCAGGCTGAGGTCAAACAACGCAGAATTTGCTCCAGAGACTGATTGGTCCGCTCAGTCTGCCCATTAGTCTCTGGATGGTAGGCGGATGAAAAGGACAGACCAATACCCAACCTCCTACAAAAAGCTCTCCAAAATCTGGACACAAACTGCACTCCCCTATCAGACACCACATTCAGGGTACCCCATGCAACCGCACCACATGCTCCACAAACAATCTGGACAATGTTTCCGCATTAGGTAGAGCTGCCAAAGGTACAAAATGTGCCTGCTTACTAAACCTGTCCACTACGACCCAGACCACGGTATTACCCTTGGAAGGGGGAAGGTTGGTGATGAAATCCATGGACAGATGAGTCCATGGTCTCTCAGGAATTGGCAGTGGTACCAATTCCCCGGCCGGCCGGTTATGGGGAGTTTTCGCACGGGCACAAACCTCACACGCAGACACATACTCCCCAACATCAGAGGCTAAAGAAGACCACCAGAATATTCTAGCAATGGCCTTCCGGGTCGCTGAGATCCCTGGATGTCCACCCAGAACTGAGTCATGGAACTACTGGAGGACCTTGAGACGAAACTGAGCTAGCACAAAAAGTTTATCCAACAGCTTAGCTGGAGGTGCAAGAGCCTTGGCTTCTCGAATCTCCCGTTCCAACACATTAGAAACCTCTGCCACCACCACCCCAGGCTGAAGAATGGAGGATGGAGGTTCCCGGGGGGACACCGGATCAAGACTGCGTGACAACGCATCCGCTCTGATATTCTTGGATCCTGGTCGAAAAGTGATCGAGAAGTTGAATCGGGAAAAAAAAGTGACCATCTAGCCTGTCTGGGAGTCAACCTTTTAGCCGACTCAATGTAAGCTAGGTTTTTGTGGTCCGTGATTACCGTTATAGGATGAACAGCCCCCTCCAAAAAATGCCTCCATTCTGCAAAAGCCAATTTTACGGCCAGAAGTTCCCGATTCCCCACATCATAGTTTCTCTCCGCAGGGGAGAACTTCTTTGAGAAAAAGGCGCAAGGTCTTAAATTGGTCAAAGTGGCGGGTCCCTGGGACAATACCGCCCCCACACCCACCTTTGAGGCGTCTACCTCAACAATAAATGGTTCAGAGGGGTCCGGTTGGATAAGAACCGGGGCCGACATGAAACATTTTTTCAAAAACTGAAATGCCGCTACCGCTGCGGTTGACCAATTCTTGATATCGGCCCCCTTTTGAGTCATGTCTGTGAGGGGTTTAACCACCTGTGAGAACCCCCTTATAAATTTCCGATAATAATTAGCGAACCCTAGGAAACGTTGCAGACCCTTCAAATCACACGGTTGAACCCACTCGAGAATGGCCTGCACCTTATTAGGATCCATGCGATACCCTTCAGCAGACACGATGAACCCCAGAAAGGACAGTTCCTGAACAAAAAATAAACATTTTTCAAGTTTAGCAAACAGACAGTTCTCCCTGAGCCTTTGGAGAACTGCCCGAACATGACCAATGTGAGTCTGTTTATCAGGCGAGTAGATTAAAATGTCATCCAAATACACCACCATAAAACGTCCAATCAAATCGGAGAACACATGATTTATGAAATATTGGAAGACCGCTGGAGCGTTGGTCAGGCCGAAGGGCATGACCAAATTTTCAAACAACCCTTCAGTAGTGAGAAAAGCGGTCTTCCATTCATCTCCGTCCCGGACTCGGATAAGGTTATACGCTCCCCGTAGATCTAATTTCAAAAACCACTTAGCTCCGGACAACTGATTGTATAAATCAGGAATAAGTGGAAGGGGATAAGTATTCCTCACAGTTATTTTATTTAACTCACGAAAATCGAGGCATGGGCGCAAACCATCGTCTTTTTTTTTACAAAAAAGAACCCTGCCGCACAGGAGAAACAGAAGGACGAATATGTCCCTTACGGAGGCTCTCGGAAATATATTCCTTCATCGCAGCCCGTTCCGGACCCGAGAGGTTATACAGGCGGGCTTTGGGCAATTTAGCACCTGGAACTAGGTCAATGGCACAATCAAATGGGCGGTGTGGTGGTAAATCCTCAGCTTCTTTTTCGGAGAAAACGTCAGTATAATCTATCAGGCACTCCGGAATGCTTCTAGGCCCACGGACGACACAGACACAGAAACAAGACATTTCTCAGAGCAATAGGGACCCCATTTAACAATATCCCGAGATTCCCAATTAATCACAGGATTATGCAGCTGTAACCAGGGGAACCCCAACACCAGTCCCGCAGGCAGGTTGTTCATTACAAAACATGAAATACGTTCCTGGTGTAAGGAACTCACTTTAAGGAGAAACTCTTCAGTACAAAACACAATGTCATTCTTAACCAGTGGTGTTTTGTTAATAGCAACAAGGTGAATCGGAGTTTCCAACCTAACTGTCCCTAACTTACACCTGGCCACCAAGTCAGAGTCAATAAAGTTCAATGATGAACCGCAATCCACGAAGGCAGAAGTGGATGTGGAGACACCCCCACAACAAAGTTCCACTTGAAACGACATTTTAGAAAATGCAGAAAAGGGTACCTGAGAGCCTGGGTGACCTCCACGATAATCACCCGGGCTCAGTCGCTTGTTGGTTAGTGGCCGGGAGGGGCAATCCTTTTTCCAATGTCCAGACTCGCCACTGTGAACACAGCATTTTCTCACGTGCCGTTGTCTCCTTTCTTCCTCCTTAAGGTTGATGGTTCCCATCTCCGTGATTTTCAATGAAGAACTGGCTCCCCTTCCTTGGGAGAATAATGAAGTCTCGGTTTGTATCACTCCCCTTGCCCGTAACCTGCGATCCATTCGGACGGCCTGTATCATAGCTTCCTCCAGGGCATCAGGTGGGGGGTGGAGAGCCAAGGCGTCTTTCAGATGCTCAGACAGGCCTCTACGGAACAACCCCCGGAGAGCGGCGTCTTTTCAGCAGACCTCAGCAGCCCAGCGTCTGAACTCTGAGCAAAACCACTCGGCTGAGTGTTTCCCCTGGCAAACATTCATCAGCATGTCCTCAGCCATACGCACCCGATCAGGCTCATCATAAATATGCCCCAGGGCCTCAAAAAATGCATCCACAGTCATACGCTCAGGGGCCGTGGTAGGAAGGGAGAAAGCCCAAGCTTGGGGGGCTCCCCTTAACAGAGACATAATGACAGCCACTCTCTGACTTTCATCCCCAGAAGAGTGTGGTCTTAAGGAAAAAAAAGCTTACAGCCCTCCTTGAAAACTCTGAAGTCATTTTTATCTCCAGAAAAGGTATCTGTTAACTTAACCGGAGACTCAGGGGAAACTAATGTAACATCCCGAGCCCCCCATGAAAGAACCCCCTGCACAGTGTCGGCGATCACCTGCTGAGACTGAGCAGGACTCTTTGTTCTCCAAAGAGTTTCTGAGACATCTGCGTCAGATGCTTAACCTGCTCAGAAAGAGTGTGCACAGGATCCATCACACACACAGGTGATGGGAGCAGAGAAAAAAAAATGGTATAGGTTAGTTATAATGTCAGAGACACCGCACTGCACTTGCTCATAGAGCCAGTGCTCGTGTCCTGAGTACAGAAGCAGTGCTAAAAGATACCTGTGGAGCGGGCAGCAGAGGTGACCATGCGTGCTTCAGGCTAATAGTGTCAGGGTCCAGTCAGCGCTGGAAAGTAAAGAGGCATAGGACCTGCGGACACTGAAAATGAGTAAGCTTGCACGGGACCTATGGTCATGTGACTGCAAGGGGGCGGGGCTTAGCGTCCTGTATTCAGATAGGACAGGACACCACACAACAACTCAGAGTCAGGCAAAACAGAGGTCACAACAGTACGGGCAAACGAGGTACAGAGGGACAAACAGACGGGTAGTCAGACAAAGCCAAAGGTCATACACAAGAGGGCGGTGCGGTACCAAGGGGACGAGCAGGGAGGAGTCGGGTCACAAGCAGAGTGTCATACACGAGAGGTAGTGCAGTACAAGAGGGACAGGCAGAACTCGTAACAGGGACAGAACCAGATCACAACCGAATAAGCAAGCAAGTTATCAGGCACAAGGCACACGTATACAAGAGGTCACTTAACTCAGCCGAGGGCAGGAGTATAACTGAC